>NC_091809.1:15799615-16115384 GCF_041296235.1 Equus asinus
TGCACCGGGGGCAGGGGGCTGAACACTAAGCGCCGACTCACGGAGTGCGGCCCCTTCCTATGGAAGCGCCCCCAGAGCCCTCGGGGGCCCAGCTGCCGGGCAGCCGGGGGGCGTGGAGGAGCAGCCGGGGCGGCTGCGGGCGGGGCCCTGGCTGCCTGGCACGTCCATCAGGTGGTCACGGGCCAGTGGGGGGCCCAGGGCAGCTCCAAGGGAGGACAGCGCTGGGGCCTTCCAGCCGGAGGAGGTAACTGAGAAATGGGTTGGTGCTTCCGAAGGCCCTGGAGACAGCAGGAAGGGCCAGACGGGAGAGCCCGGCCCCGGAGCAGGGGCTGCCTGGGTCACCGCAGCCCTCCGCAGGAGATCCTTGTGAAGGAAAAAGGCCAGCGCCCTTGGGAGCACAGAGCGCCAGGGAGCTGCTGCCTTCCGAGCAGCCCACCACAGGCCCGTTCCTTCCGTCCAATGTCGTAGAGAGTTTCCAGAGAAGAAGGGGGGCCCACTTTGGAGTATTGTTGGCCTGCCTGGGGAAGGGGACAGTGACAGCACGGAGCCTGCCACACAGGCCTGCCCTCTTCCTAATACCTCAAGGCAGTGGGGCTGGGAGAGAATGAGAGCAGACGGCGAGGAGTGCCGGCGGCCTCCCGAGAGCTCCGAGGCCTCCCCGAGTTCTGGGAGCTCGCCAGGCAGGCTGGAGTGCGGGGAAGCCTGGGAGGCAGGCCTCCCCCCGGAGCGTTCAGGGTCTGCCTGACAGACAGATCGGAGCAGGGACACGAGAGCCAAGGACCACAGGGAGGGAAGCGTGGCGCTCCCCACGTCAGAACACAGGAGCTGGGGGCGGAGGGGCTGACGGGACTGGAGAGAGAAGGCGAGCCCACCTCGGGACCTCAGTCCTTCTCCCCACATCCTGTTTGGGCAAAAGTGGGGGGCGACTGGAGGAGCCTTGAGTGGAGGACTGGGGGAACAGACGCCGAGCAACAGGCCCCCAGGGGCCCCACCAAGGGGGCTGACTCTGGGAGGGCACTCGGGGCCTGGAAGGAGGGCCCTGGAAGGAGGAACGGCCTGGCCCTTGGAGAATTTCAGGCGTGCGAGGAGTCGAGTCTCCGGGCTCTGGACCGGCGTGAACTGCAGGGCGGGGAGGGGCGGGCGGCCCGGGAGGACCCAGCTAGCCGCCCGAGCTGGCTCCCAGTCCTGACGCTCCTCAAAAAGCGCCACCAACGATCCCACCTTATTTGGCAAAAGCTCATTTTGTTCAAAGTTCGAAGACTCGATTAACAGGAAGGAGGAAGAGGATCCTATGGGAGGAGGAGGCCGAACCGCGGGGCGGACACGAGCCGCGGCCTGCGCCTGGCTGGAGCCCGGGAGCTCGGAGCCCCTCGGCGCCGAGGACCTGCTGCCCCCACGTAGTGTTCACTGGAGGACGAGGCGCCCCTGGAACCACAGAGGGAGGCTTCCTCCCGAGCCCGCGGAGGGACAGCTGGCGCCCCGGCTCGGCCTCCAGCCCGACGACACCACCAGAGGAGACATCTTAACCTACAAGTCCCGCCTTACGCCCCCCCCCCCACCCCCCACGTGCACTGCTGCCACGGAAACGCACCCCGGACCCCGCTCTGTACCTACAGTGCATACATATATATATAATAGAGAGACAACTATACAGCACGGAGTCCCAGCACAGTGAGAGCCGGCAGAGGGCCCGCGTCCGGCTTCCACGGGGGACGAGCCGAGGCCCAGCCTGGCCCCGTGGCCGCACACACACAGCCGAAGCCCTCTGTGTCCTGGGGCAGCGGGGGGTGTGTTCCGAACCATCTGGGGAGGCTGCAGGTGGCACCCCGGCTGCTCAGAGAGGCCTGGGCAGTGGAACTGTGCCACATGCCCGCCACGGAGCAGGATCCTGAGGCCGGGTGAGGCCCCCCGCCACCGGGCACGTGGCTTCCCCTTTGGGAGGGAGGCCCGGCGCTGCCTTCAACATAAGCCGCTTTCCAAGGGGGGCCCAGGTGACGGCCCCTGAGTGTCGGGGAGCAGCAGTGCCGGCCCGGGCCCCCTCAGCCCTAGGGCTCCCGACGAGGTGGTGGGGAAGGCTGGCCGGGAGCCGTCGAGGAAAGTGCAGCTGGCCGTGTGGGCCGAGGACAGGGCGGTCGCTAAGGCAGTGCTGCGGGCGGGCGAGTCGAGAGAGAGGAAGGCAGGCGGGGCCCGGACGTGGCCTCCCAGAACCCCGGTGACGGGGGCCCAGCACCCGGCCCAGGGTCATGTGGCCACCGCCTCCAGGTAACTCTGCAGCTTGCGCACGGTGGTCTCGTCCAGAGAGAAGAGGTCAAAGTCGAAGGTGGTGTTGGTGACGTTGAAGTGGCCGGTCTCCTCGATCAGGTTCACGATCTGGAAGGTGGTGGCAGGGTGGCTTCAGGGGACAGGAGGCGGGCTGGGGTGGCCCCACCCCAGGGGACTCGTCCGAGAGCACCCGTGTCCCAGCCAGGACAGCGAGGGCTCCGCCACATACCTGCTGCAGCACGTTGCGCTCACGCAGGGCCATGAGTCGCCGGTGCAGCTCCACCAGCTCGTCTGTGTAGGCCTGCGGGAGACGCGGGCTCAGCGGGTGGCAGACGGCCTTGGCCCGACTGCCCAGCCCTATGGCGCCCACCTCAGCTCAGGGCCCCAGGACGAGGGGGGCCTGAGTCCCGGGACCAGCACCGCAGCACGCCTGGCCTTGATGGGCCTGGTGGCTGCTCCAAGCAGTTCTGGGGGCCCCGCGGTCCCCTCCCGCTGCCTGCCCTGCCCTGCCCAAGCCCCGCCACCTTGTCGTAGGTGCCCCTCTTGAGGATCTTCTCAGGCTTGCTGCCGGACTCCGGGCTCCTCCGCCCAGACGCCTGCAAGGCGAACCGGGGGCTGCTCTGAGCTCTTGCCCACACGCTCTCCCCCAGCCCACCAGAGGCCCTCCAACCCCCCGGAGCAGCTGCTGATGGCTCGGAGCCAGCCTGTGGCCCTGGGCCCACTCACCCTCCCTCTGCACCCACGACCCTCAGACCCTCGGAGACCCATCAGCCCACCTCCAGGACGTGGAGGGCAGGGACCTGACCACCGGAGAGCCCTCCTCCTCCTCCGGCGAGCTCCTGAGCAGCCCCGGGCTCACCTTGCTGTTGGGTGGGGGTGGTTTCTTCGGGGGAGGTGGCTCGCGGCTGGGCAGGCAGGAGTCGGCACTGTTGTCGCTCTCGCTGTCACTGAAGCTTAACCTGGAGGCGGACAGGGCGCCCATCAGGCATCTGCCACCCGGGGGCCCAGCCAGCAAACAGTGCTCTGGAACAGACCCCATGACACCTGGCCCTAGCCCGGGGGACAAGCGGGTGCCCGACACCCTGGGTCCCATGCTCCCCCAGGGAGAGCAACTCGCCGGGCTCTCCTGGCGACTTAAAGAAACAAGGACATGTCTGGCCGCCCTTGGGGATAAACAGCCCGAAGAGCAGCATGTACATCCTCAGAGGGGCTGTGCGGCGGCCCGTGGGCTCCTGTCACCCTGGGAGGGTCTCTCGGGGCCACAGCAGCAGGGCGTGATGCCCCTGCAAGTCAGACGAGGGCTGCTGGGTCTTGCTCCCTTAATGCGCTTCTGCCCGCAGGTCACTGAGTGGAAGGGCAGTTCCCACGCCAGCTGGCCGCAGCCAGGAGCATCAGCGCCCTCGGGGGCTGGTCCCCACCTGGGGGCCCTGACTGGTGTGTCTGTGGCGGCTCGGGGTCAAACCTCCCTGGGCAGGGCACCGGACAGGTCCTCCACCTCTGCCTCCGTTTCCTCAGCTGTCAAATGAGATCACTGAGAAAACTACGCGAGGATGGGCTCTCACGCAATGACAAAGGCCACTGCTGTCGCGGGAGGGGAGGGCGCGATCACCCTCGCCCAAAGTCCCTCTGTCTTGCAGTCCCACTTCTCACACCATCCCAGACTGCACAAAACATGTTGGCTTGTTTCTTTCAGCTTCTTCCAGAAGCTTCCGCGGCACAGCAAGGGGGCGTGGGAGAGGGAGCAAAACCCCCTACAGCCTCCCCAAAGCTGGAACGGCCCTGCCTTCCCCCTGCTCCCCTGGGGGCCGGCCACACACGACACACTCGGGGAGAGTCTCCGTCTGGGATCTCCAGTCCCTCGGGGACACTGGGGGCTTGATCCAGAGAGGGGAGCCCCGACGATGCCACTTCTCGACACACCAAGAGGGTGGACCCCGCCTCGCCACCTCTCCCCTTCTGCCAGAAACAGGCCTCGCTGTGAACACAGGGCCAGGGCCCCCGCCCTCAGGGCTCCTGTCTTCTCCCCCAAGGTCAAGGGTGTCCGGCCCCCTGGAAACCTTCTTCCACAACGAGCACGAGGCTCTCTCCCCGACCGCCCGGCCCCGGATCACTCTGGGCAAAGGCAGGCGTCTGTCCCCTCGTTGCCCAGGTGATGTGACTGCGTCAGCGGGGCCCAGGCGTGGCTCACCGCCCTGCGCACCCCTCATTCCCCCTCTTCCCTGGGGCCAGCAGGTGGCAGTGGGGGCAGTGGGGCCATGGCAGACTCTGGGCCTCCCCAGGTGGCAGCCCAAGACGAGGTGGGGCTCTGCAGCTCACCGAGCAGCCGCAGCACCAACATCGGGGCCTGTGTGGCCCCTTCCCTGACGATGGACGCAGTGCCCAGGAGGCCCACCCGGGGCAGAAGATGGGAGCACGTCTGCCAATCCTCTCGCCTGCCTGCTCCTGGTGTCTAAGCAGGAGTCCACCCTGAACGTGGCCAGCACCGAACAGGGCGGGGAGCGCCATCCTGTCCCGGGCACTCCCCCTGCTCCCTCCACAGCGAGGTCGCCGTCCCCACCCTCGGCCCCAGAGAGAGCTGGCGTGTGCGGAGGGAAGCTCGCGAGGGACTCTCCCCGTGCCAGAGTGCTGGGTTTCATGGGCCACACTAACACAGAGCGCCCATGAGCCCCTGAGGCCCCCAGCCCCTGGCACCCATGACCGGCCGCCTTAGAGGGGAGTCACTGAGCCCAGAGGCCCTGGCCTCAGCAAGAGGAGGGGGCTGCATCCCGACAGGGCTGCGGACCCCGTGTCTGCCCACACCGCAGGGTCCAGGGCCCAGGCCAGTACCTGCTCCGGGCTGGAGGGTGACAGCACAGCTGTCCCTGAAGTGGGCCCACTCTGAGGGGCTGGGGACCTGGAGGTGTCCAAAGGAGGCACGTCGGTTCACTCCACCCTGGGGCAAGGCCACGCTCTGCCTTCCCCAGGCCAGGGGTGGCCATGGCTGCTCCCCAGGCTGGGGTGTCTGCGGGTCACTAGACAGCTCTCAGAGTCTGTCCTCGTCCCATGCCACAAATGTGGGGAAGGGGGAAAAGGTCCCCTGGTCCAAGAGCAGAGGAACCAGGGCCCCTGCCACATGCCTCGGACCAGGACGGGCCCCCAGGCTGCGGGGCACTGCCTCGCCCCTTCGCTGACAGTGACCGGGCTTCTCTCCCCACCCCTTCCAGCAACAGGAGGACGGATGCCACCTGAGGCCCCTCGGCTTCACCGAAAAGGAGAGAACGCACGGTCCCCAGGCCCCCTTCACGCCCAGGCGCAGCGCCATCCGCCGGGGACACTCGTGTGCGGCCCCGGCTCGCCCCCACGCCCGCTCAGCCCGGCCCGGCACCTGGAGTCCCGTCCTGCGTTCGTCTTGCCGGCAGCCTCCTCGCCTGAGGAAGAGTCGTCCTCGTCGGACTCCTCGGACTGCAGGTCCTCCACCATGGAGCGCAGGGGCCCTGCGGGGGGGTCGGGGGGGGTTACAGATCTGTCTGCGTCTCACAGGGCCCCCTCCACCCCCAGGGCCACATGGAACTGCTCGACACCGTAACCCCTGAAACACAGCCACGCAGACCCACCTCGGAGGTCCCTCTGGCCAGGTGGGGCCTGCCGCCCATCTCCAACAACTGCCCCCGCGGCGGCCCCCTTTCTTAGGACCCTCTGACTCCCCCCACGCCCCCCTCCCTCCTGGCCCTGTTCGCAGGCCTCTGGCCCCTGGGCCCCGGCAAGACCACAGGCCCCCTCCATCGCCAAAGCCAGAGGAGCAGCCCCCTCTGCTGCGGGTGCGGAGATCAGAGCCTCTGCCCAGAGCCAGCACGAGCCAGCCCTGGCCGGCAAGGGTGAGGAGGCCGGAGCCGGGGCCACAGAATACCCCGACCAGTCTGCGCCCCTACTCGGGCCTGCCTAGCCCCTCAGCAACCCCCTCCGCTGCCCCTGGCCCCCCGTCCTCCCCTTTCTCCGGAGGCACACGGTTCCAGTCCCCTACAGACGGCATCTTGGTTTATATTCCTGTTACCAAGGCAACAGAGGGACACAAAGCCCTCAATTACCTTGGTCATGTGATCCTGCTTCGGCAGGTTCCCCCTCCCTTCCCTGTAGATAAGAACCCTTGGAGAGAGTGTGCGCTTCAAGCACCCCAGCCCCCTTGGCGGCTGCGCAGCTGAATTCCAGGCCAGACCCCCCCAATACGATCCCCTCCCCCAGCGCTCCCCAACCCTCAAAAGAGGATTCCAGGCTGTGGGGGGAGACTCGCAGTCCAGTGTGCCAGCAGAAATGCTTCCCCTGTGAGGGCGGGCCTGGCCGCCTCTCACTCCCACCCAAGCCCACCGTGGACGTGAGAAAGGTCCTCCCAGCTCTGGCGCAGCCAGGTGGGCCTGATGCCCTTCCCCCGCAGGGAAAAGGTAGAAAGGCAGACTGCTGGGGCCTTGACCCGAGGGCCAGCCACACACACAGCAGGAGCAGAGCGTTTCCCACCCCACCCGGCTGTGCTAGGACGCAGTGCGGAGGGGTGAGTGGGGGCCGGGCAGGGGAAATGACACTGTGGTGGCCAGATGAGCCTCCTTCTGGAGGAGCTGGGGAGGAGGGTGTCTGCCATGGGTAGGGCCAAATCAGAAAGGGACCCTCTCCACTGACCCCCAGTGCCAACACTGCATCAGCACAGCTCCAGGGTCCTGCCACACGCACGGGGCATATCTGAGGGCCCAGGGACAGACACCAGAGACAGCAAAGATCACCAGAAGGAGCAGCACTTCTCACACCTGGATGACAGTCAAGTGATCTGCTTCCATTTTGCTTTTTAACACAGACTCCCTGAGCCTCCACAGACCTACCGACATGTGTCTCTGGGGCTCAGTGTGGGAAAGCAGCCGTAAACTGAAGAAATGCCCAGGGCAAGTTCCGCCTCAGCAGAAGCTGCCCCCGGTGCCCCCTCCCTCATCGCTCCAGGCCCTCCCCCATTACCCCCTTCCCCACGGCTCTAGGCCCCCCCATCACCCCTTCCCCCACAGCTCTAGGCCCTCCTCCATACCCCCTCCCCCATCTATCTAGGCCCTCCCCCATTGCTCTAGGCCCTCCCCATCACGCCCTCCCCACCGCTCTAGGCTCTCCCCATCACCCCCTCCCCGACAGCTCCAGGCTCTCTGGATCCTCCCCCTCCCCCACGGTCTCCTACCCTGGGCTAGGCTGTGAGTTCTCTGGCAGCGCCGCAGCTCGCAGACTCGGCGTGTGCTGAGATTCTGGCATGCAGCGAGCCCCCCACCAGCCAATGAGTTTGGGAAATCACTTGGGAAGCCCTCTGAGTCACTAACAAGCCCAGCACCCCCGTGGCCTCCGGGGGGCTTGGGGGGCAGCAGTAAGCCTTCTCACGAGGACACTCCCCATCTCCCTTCGTCACGCACCTTGACTGTGGTTCTGAGACGGCTCGAAGTCCGAGTCCGAACTGGAGTCAGAGCTGGAGCTGGAGTTGGACGGGCTCGACTGGGCGGACTTCACCCCACAGCGGGGGGGCGGGGCAGCGGGAGAGAAGACAAGAAGAACCTTTCAGTCCCAAGAGGAGGGGCGGGGCACCCAGCCGGGTCTCCCCAGACCCACACTGGAAAGGTCCCAAGGGCGCCAGACCCCGAGGAGCCTGGCCGGAGGCCCACAGGGCAGCCTGGATGCTCCTGAGACCCCGACTTCCCGTCCAGGCGGCCCACGCCTGCCTCCTCCTGCAGCCCCAGGACACCACGGTCTGCACTGAAACGCAACCGACGCCCTCTCGTTCCCACGGAGGGCTTTAAATTTCACGTCGTTCCAGGGGCTGGCCCGTGGCCTGGTGGTTAAGTTCGGCGCGCTCGGCTTCGGAGGCCCAGGTCTGGTTCCCGGGCGCGGACCTACACCACTTGTTGGCGGCCATGCTGTGGCGGCTCACATACAAAATGGAGGAACACTAGCTCAGGATAAATCTTCCTGAAGCAAAAAGAGGAAGACTGGTAACACATTAGCTCAGGGCCCATCTTCCTCAGAAAAATAAATGTCCAGCAGCTCCGGAAAAGCCTCAGAGCACGTCTCTGGTCTTCCGTTTGCTGGGCAGGAGGACAGAGCACGGGCGAGCTCTGGACACAGGGGAGGGGCGGCACATCGTGGCTGCCCCTTGGCTCATGCGTCTGCTGCCCCCCGGCGGAAGCCCCAGCTGGCAGGGTGGGCTGTGCACCGCAGGGAACAGCTGAAAGGTCTGCACAGGAGAGGTGGGTGCAGAGACCCGCTTCTCCTTCTGCCCGTTTCCTCGCTGCCTGTCCCGAGGCCAGCTGATGACACAGAGATGCTGTCAGCCCAGGTGCCCAAGGGGACAACAAATACGCGTGCACGTGACAAGCAGTTGAGGATACACTGGACTGGAGCCTGGCCCCACTGTACCCAGTCAGTCACATCCTCCTTTCTGCAGGTGCCACCCCAACTCAGCCACCAGGGGGCAGTAAGAGTTAAGACTAGGACACGAGGCCGTGGGACACAAGCGGGTGAGGTGCCCTGGGGGCTGTGCCTCTTGGGGGACAGATGCGTCACTTCAGACACCGGAATGGGGAAGGGCTTCCGCCCTGCCGCAGGGAGAGCTGAGCCACACGGGGGGCGGCGTCTGCGCCAGGCCCTTGGTTTCTGCCAACAGGCTATTCCAGGGGTGCACACAGCAGCCCATCTGTGCCGGCCGCAGAGCCCCGGCCACCTGGAAGCCACCTCAGAGCCGCCAGGCCTGTCCTCGGACCGGGGGCAGTCACGAAGAACGGAGCAGCTTGAGCAGTTGGGGACCAGCCCCTGCGGGCACCTTCCCTGGTCTAGAGAAGGGAGGGCCAGGAGGTGGGCAAGAACTCAGCAGCGTCTGCTCTGTCCTGGCCTGTGCCACGGGAGAGAGACCCCAGAAAGGGAGCCCCTGACCCGCTGCGGCTCAGGACAGCCCCTCCCGATGGCCTGTGCAAAAAGGGCAGCCCCCAGGCGGAAAAAGGAGGCCCCGGAAGGCACAGGTCTCTCCTCACTCAGCAGACACGGAGAGAGGCCAGGCTGCTGGGGCCAAGGCCCTCTCTCCTGAAGGGCTGCAGGGATCTTGTCTCGAGGGCTTACCCAGGCCTAACCCAACCTGCTCCAGGCCCTGCCAACGTGCCCCTGCCGACTCCCCGACTCGCCCCTTCACACGGGCACACGGTGTTCCATGGGAAACCTCCCCAGAAAACCTGGCCTAGGTTGCCATCAACCACTCTCCACTATGGGGTGCCACACAGACCAGTGTGACCCCTCAAGCCCCAACGAGGGGCCTGCTGGGCCTGGAGCCACGTGGCCCCTCCTGCGTGCAGATCCGAGTTCTTCTTCAGGCTCAGGGTCCTGGGTTCTGACCCCAGTTCTCTCACCCCCTGGCCCAGGCGGTCTCTGCTTCTAAGCCTGTTTCCCGGTCCATGAAGGAGCTGCCCTGCGGGCCTCTGCCAAGCACGCGTGCGCACCAGCGGCCAGCCCAGGGAGGTCGACGTCCACCGAGCCTCTGGGCTCTGGGGCACGGATCCCAGACAGAACTCCAGGGCAGGCGCATGAGTGGCAGGGTCTGCGGCTGACACAGTGGCAGCAGGGATGACGGCAGCACCCAGTGGTGAGACCCCGGCCAGGCCTGTCCTTCCCGGGGCATAGGAAGGAGCCTGTCCCGCCTGGCACCTCCACGCATGCTCTCACTCCCGGGGGAGGCGGCACCCGGTGTGCGGGCTTGGCTCAGCGACTCTGGAAGTGGGAGTCACGCCAGCCCGGGCCCTGCACCAGGGCAGGTGAGCGCGAGCACTGTCCTCGACAGAGCAGGTCAGAGCTCCTCAGATGCACCTGTCGCTGTTCCTTCCACAAAAATCCGAGGGGTAGGAGGGGGAAGAGGATCCAGAAACCGTTTCGGCCAAAAGAGCCTGGAGGCAGTGAGTCAGAAGGCCCACGACGGGTCGCTGTGCGCGCTGCCGAAGCGTCCCCATGCTCCGGCCACCAGAGCATCCAGACGGAGGGTGGAGGGGCCTGCTGTGCTCCCAGCACTCCTGGGCCCGGGCCTGAATGGGCTGTGTGGTTCAGGACTGCCCCCCGGCCAAGGAGACCACAGAGAAGGAGGCTGAGGAGCTGGGGAGCTGGCCCGGGGACTCGGACAACCAGGTTTCTGGACACGTCTGTGGGCCCCGGGGAGGAAGTGACTCAGGTTCGGCGTGGTGGTCAGGGCTTTCCGGTGGTGGTGCTCCACGTGGCCTCCAGGGTGGGACGGCCTGAGACGCTCTAGAGAGGCTGGGGAGGCCCGGGTCTAGAAGGCTGTCTCGCCTCCTCCACCACAGACGTCTGTGCCTTGCCAAGGTCCCAGGGCTGGGGAATGTCAGCGAGTCACCGTCCAGCAGGCCTAGAGGCCCCCAGGCATCCTGAGGGACCTCGAGTGGCTACGGCTCGTTGTTCAGAAGTCTCTCAGGCCATTAGACGTGCCTCTTCAGCCAAGAGACACCCAGGCTTCCTTGAGCAACTCCAGTCTCTGGTCGCAGCGCCCAAGGCCACAGACGCCACTGTTCAGCAGGCCCGCTCTGCGCAGCAGGGCCCGGGGGAGGAAGCCTGCCGCAGAGCGTCCCAGGTGCTCAGGACGATCACAGGAGGGCGCCAACGTGGAAGCCAGCACCCAGGCACCAGCTTGGGCGGGCCCCAGCAGAGGCCTCCACCTCTTCCCAACGCAGGGAGACCAGCCTCGGGCGCAGGAAGGCCACGCCTGGGGTGGACAGGAGGAAAGGGCACCAGCCCAGAGCTCTGGGTTCTGAGCAGATGGAGGCGACAGACCGGGGCGCTACGAAGCACCCAAAGAAAGTTCTCCAGCAGCTGAGTGGGCTACTGAGATGGCCCTGGATCTGCGGGGGTCCTGCCACCTTCAGGCTCACCGTCAGACAGTGTGCCTGACCGAGAAGCACTGGCCAGTCCCACGTGTCCCTAAGCCAGTGGGACACACTATTACCCGTGGGCCGAATCATCTGGCTCAGCCAGCACTGTTGCCTCCAACGGGGTGTCCCCTGGAAGCCACATGCTCATGACATCAGCGCTGTGGACACAAACCACCCCTAGCTCACTCTCTGGGAACCCCCCTCAAAGTCACCATGGAGGCCCAGGAGGCAGTGCTGGAGGCAAGGCTTCCGCCTTTGAGAGAATGAGGATTTAGAAACCGCAGATGGCCACCGAGGGCCAGGGCAGGTGACAGAGGTGTGGAGATCAATCACTCATCCATCCATCCACACACCTGTTCTCTGATCACTAACGCCAAACACAACACTCAGAGGTGACACCGCCACCCGAGGCCCCAGTGAGGTCTGGCCTCCTAGTCACAAGCTAGCGACTGCTCCTCTGTGGCTCAAGCATCTCTGACGGCAACTCCGAGGGCCACTGGAGAGGTGCTGCAGGAGGAGCCCAGAGCCTCTCATGGTGACCGGGCGCCCCCAGCACACGCTCAGGAAACGAGCCTGCCGACGTGAGAGCCCCGCAGCCGAGCTGTGCGTGCAGGAGCAGGCAGGTGGGAGGGCGCGGAGGCTCGGACCCCACCAGCCAGGTGGGAAGGGAGGGAGCGAGGCGCAGGGGCCCACATTAACCTTCCAGACTGGGAGAGTGGGACGAAGACACAGGGATGCCCCACCCGTGGAGGGAGTGAGCTCCCTGGCAGACTGGCCCTGTGCTGGCCAGGGAAGGGGCAACAGCGAGACACGATGGCCCACTGGACCCCAGAGAAGCCACCTAAAGCATGGCCCATGCAGGGGCTGCCCAAGGAAGAGAGCTCTGGATCCAGGGCTCACACTACCGTGCTCTCCCAGAACCATCCACCCCGGGGACCGCCTCCACAGGGTTCTCACGGGGCAGGCCTGTCACCCCGACAGGAGGGGTAACTGAGGCTTAGCAAGCTGTAGAGGCTTGCCCAAAGCTACAGGAGCAAGTGGAGGCTGGGGACCCCTGTATCCTCGTCTAACGCGGGGCGGCTCGGAGCCGGGGGAGGACAGGACGGGGTGCGGGGCAGGAAGGAGCCGCCTCACCTCTGTCTTGAAGGAGGCCTCGTCCTCAGAGTTGGACTCCTCCACCTCCGGGGGCTTCTTCACCTCCCTGGGCTCGCTCTCGGCCTTGACCTTCTCCCCTTTGGCGCTGCCCTTGTCCTTGGCCGGCTTTCTGTCCGAGAAGGAGGAAGACGAGGTGCGGGGCGAGGTGCCGGGGGCGCTCCGCGACCCCTTGGAGCTGCTCTTCTTCTGCTTTTTGGCGCTGGGCTTGGGCGAGTCGGCGGCGGCCGGCCGCTTGCTGGAAGACTTGGCAGGGGGCGGCGGGGGCGGCCCGCCCTTGGGGGACATGCTCTCCAGTTTGGTCTCCTTTAGTGCCATCTTGGGCTCCTTGAACGCGGCCTTGGGCGGCGGGGCCTTCTCCTCCTTGGGCGGCCGGCCCTCGCCCAGCTTCCGCGCGGCGTCCTTGGTGCTCCTGGGCTGCTCGCGCTCCGGCTCCTTGGAGGGGCCCTTGCTCTCCGAGTCCTTGCGCGGCCGCTCCCGGTGCTCCTTGGTCGTCTTGTGGCTCTTGCAGGCCTTGCTGCTCTCCCTGCTGGCGTCCTAAATGCCGGGCGGGGGTGGGGGAGAGACACGGTCAAATGGCATCTCGGGGCCGCCCTGCTCCGCCTCCCCCGACCCCACAAAGCGTAATCCACCTGATTCAGACTCAGCTAGAGAAAATCTTCCATAAAGCGAAAAAGTAAGGCAGCAGGTGAGAGTTTTAAATGGAGCTGTCCCTTTAAACTACTAGGAAGTGTCAGCAGGTCCCAGACGACTGCAGGCTAAGATTCCCCTCTGAATGAACTGACATTCCCTGAGGGATTCAAGAAGAGTACACGGTGAGTCAGATACGAGACAGGCAAGCCACATCGACCCGCTCCCACTCCAACATCTTACAGCTGCCCACCGGGCCCAGGGAAAAGCGGAGGCTCGGCCTGGCGTGGGGGCGCTGGGGGGCGCCAGCGGGCGGGCCTCGCCCCTTCTGTCCCCACCACAGAGCCTGCGTGCCTCCTGCCCGGTCGCCTCTGGGGCCTTCCTCCCCAAGTGGCCCCCACCTGGCCTGCACAGCCAGGCTTGGGCCCGTCCCATGTGCGTGCCCAGGCACAGGGTCCTCCGACCCCGCAGATGGCATTTGCTGAGCGCCGCTGGGTTCCCGGGCGCTGTGCAGGACAGCCAGCTGCTAGCCCTCTCGGACCCGAAGCCAACCGGGCAGCTTCTCTAGAACGTGTATGACTGCTGGGTCTCCACCTCGGAGACTCGGAGGGTTGAGGGTGGAGCCCGGACTCTGGCACTGATCAGCCAGGTCATGGAGCTCCTGCTGGGGACAGATGCAAAGAGCGGCCCTGCTCCAGGCTGCCAGGAAGGCTGGGCCAGGTGACTCCAACCCTGTGTACTTGCACTGCCTCTGAGCAAGCGCAAGACCACCTACCTCACGGGCGCTGGTGCAGGGCCTGGCAGACAGCGAGCGCTCGACCAAGAGGGCTGCACCCCCCATGCAGCTAGCGGGCCCTGCAGGCAGGAGCCCCCCGACAGCTGGTTTGGGCCTCCTCCCGGTCAGCACCCCACCATCACCATGCACGCGCAGGAGCGCTGGGCGGGCGCCTGCTGCAGTCGGCTGCCGCGGGCCCTGCCCCCACTTGGTCGGCCAGGTGCATGGTCAGGGCCACAGGCTCTCCAGCTAAAGGCTTACCGGGACACCAACAGCAGGCAGACCCAGAGGGTGGCCTGCACCACCTGGGGGGCTCCCCAAAGGCAGCCACACTTTACCAGCTCACCCCGAGTGCCAAGGAGGCGGGCTGGAGAGTATGGGGGAGGCAGGGCGGGAAATCAGGTTCACGCCCAGCAGCGGGCCCTCTGCTGTCTGCTCTCGCAGCCCACCCAAGGGGCCAGCGATGGAACCCTCCCCGCAAAGAGCCACAGGCACAGATGGCACAGCCTCGACTGCCTCTGATCTACTCAGGTCACCACTTTCTTACAAATCCACGACCCACATCAGGGCTAGAGGTTCGGGGTCAGGCCCTCGTGGCCATGGGCTCCTGCCGCCTCCGTGAAGAGACACTGGCCCTGTGCCCCAGCTCCTAAGTCACCAGGGCTGCGGAGAGGGGTGCTCACACCACCGGCCCCGAGCAGCCTGTCTAAAGGGGCGACCCCCTTGGGGCTGGCATGTGAAATGGGGCCAGTCCCTGGCGTCTCGGCTCCCCAGCAAGCTGCTCCTCCAAAGAAGGAGGCAAGAAAGACCCCACGTGCACCTCCAGCCTCTCCTTGCAGCATCCACGCAGCCCCCTCGGCTGCGGGAGCTGGTCCCAGGAAGAGGTGGGATGAGAGCACATGACAGGTAATGTGGTTCCCGCCGCGACCCCCAGCCCCAGGTCAGCCGAGCCTCCGCAGCTGCCCAGAGCCTGCTCGACTGTTGGGAGCCTTCGGCGCAGCACCTCTTCACCAGGGTCTGCACAAGCGCCCGAGACCACGGGCTCTGTGAATCACACACTAAGTTCTGAGCATCAGGTGGACGCTCCTAGGGCTGAGAACCCATTGCAGTCACATACTCAAAGCCATCAATGAAAACAGCTAAAAATCAAGTATTAGAGAAAGGTCAACCAGGCTAACTTGCTGACATGGCACAGGGAGAAGCAGGGCGCCCTGAAACCACAGGTGTGCAAGGCCAGGGGTGCCACTGGGCGGGAACCAAAGGGAACAACCATCCTCACAGTGTGAGCCTTCTGGGGGTCCCGCTCCTCTCCCAGGAGGCTCCAATTCCTGCGTGCCATGCTACCCTCCAGGGGGCTATGAGGTGGGGAGCGGACCACCAGACACCGATCCAGCCAGGGCTGTAACAGCCACACTTTCCAGGGGTCCCAGAGCTGGGGGATCCAATGGGTGAGGCCATGCAAGGACCCATCCCTACCCTCCCGGCCCCCTCTGCCTGGAGCACGTGGCCCGGCAGCAGAGAACCAATTTGGGGGGAACAGCCAGTGCCCAAAGGAAGGTCCTCAGCTGGGAGAACAGGCTGGTGCACAGGCCACGCCTTCCAAGGAGACAAGAGTGAGGCAATGACTCAGATGCCAAGACTGCGACAACAGGCAAGGGGGCATCTTGGAGAGCCATCAGCAGAGAGGAACGTGCTTCTGCTGCCTGAGAAAGCTATGCAGGCGCCTCCTCAGTCACACCGCCCAGGAGGCTGGAGAAAGGTCCTGGACAGGGATGGCGTGGGGATGGCGGAGACGGAGGACCCTGCCTACAGGCCGCCTGAGCCTGGCAGATACGCCTGTCTGGCTCAGGGGCTCCAGGGGTCTCAAAGACACTCCAGTGTGCGACGCCACGAGCAGCCCCAGCAGACACAGCTTTGTCGGCCACCGGAGCATCCTCACCCTCTGGGGGGCGGTTCTTTGCAGAGTTTAGGTGACTTATAAGTGACACGTACAGAAGAAACGGCAATTCCTCCTCTTCCTCTTTTGCAGACTTCCAAAAAACGGTGGGTGGCTGAGAGAGAAGCTGCCAAGATCTCTAGCAAGAATTTTTCTTCCATTTAATCTCCACAAGTTCAGGGCAAGACAGGCCCGGGAGGCCGGCGAGGGGGAGACCCCCAGAGCTGCACTCCGTACTTAAGACTGGCCTCCTGCGTCTCGAGGGCTCAGTCAGATGAGCCTGAGGGTTTCAGAGACCTACTGGCCTGTGGCAAGTGCCAGGAAGACCCTGCCTGGGTGACACGGCTCTCCTCCAGTGCAGCTGCTGAGGACAGCTGTCAGAGAGCCTGAGCTCGACCCGCCCCACCTGGGGTACCCCAGGCCCACGACATGTAACAGGTGAGTGAAGCAAGAAAAACGCAAAGATGAGAAGCGGATGAACTCGTGGGGTCAGTGACACGATAAGAAGCAGCCGCCCTGAGGGCCAGCAGGAGCTCGGCCTCTGGGACGCGGAGTGTGGAGGCGGCTGCAGGAGAACGGGACGCACGTTCACAGGTTTATAAGTGCATCGTGACACCATCCGAAGGGCTCTGGCAGCCACTCCGGCAGTCTAGAGAGAGAGGTCTCAGGAAGGCAGAGTGCCACCTGCCCAACAGGCCTGAGAGAAGACGATAAAGCATTTCTTCTTGGGGGACATTGGCTCGGTCGCCCACGGCAGGGCACCTGGCCCTTCCCCCAAGTCAGCTTTCTCTGCCACAAGCCACTGCCACAGGAAGAAGCGAAGCCTGGAGCAGCCGAGGGCGGGAGCAGCCAGCCCTGGCAGACGGGGCGTCCTGGCCACGCTCAGGAGCCTGGGAGGTAGGCGGTCGCTGCTGCGGTGGACACACTCTGTCCACGGCCCCCGGGCACGCGAGGCACTCAGGGCTCTGTCTGAGCAGTCCTGAGACCCACTGACTCAGTGCGAGGGGGTGGACGGGGCAGGCCCTCTGGCCTCAAGAGGAAGAGAGTGAAGAGCTCACGATTACTTGGCTGTTCCACGCACTCCAGGAGGGGCGACTCTCCTGATTAAGTGGCAGAGAGCAGCGAGGGGGAGGCCAGAGCTCCAAGAGGAAGATGCCAAGGGAGCGGGTCCAGGGACAGAAGGCCCAGCTCTGCAGAGGGGGCGCCCTGAGCCCAGGCCCCACCGCGGGGCCCCAGTGCTCCCACATGACTGGGCCTGCCAGCTCACTAACCTTGGAGCCGTGGGGCGGTTTGGTCTTCTTGGGGTCAGAGAAGGCAGAGAGTGGAATTGTGGGTAACATGGGGTAGTCAGGGCTGGGCCTGGACACCGTTTCTGCTCCTTCGGGCATTACCATCACCTAGTGATAAAGAAGAGACAGACGTTATCAATGAGCAAGGAGGCAGGCTGGAAATCCGACTGGCAAGAGGAAGGCAGCCTGCAGAGTGTGGCGAGGGCCGTGGGAGCATCCTCCTGGGGCAGCGGGCGAGGGAGGGCTTGAGCCTCACTTTCCCAAAAGAATCAAAGGCAGGTCCTCTGCGAGGCGCTGGGTGCCGAGCGCTGGGAGCAGAGCGCTGGGAGCAGAGCAGGCTCAGCGGTGCAGAGCGAAGAGAAGCCAGGGCCCAGGATGGCTGGGCCCCGGTGCTGCCGTGAGGCTTCGGGCAGGAGAGCCCCAGGCATGGCGGCGGCCGGGAGGGCCGGGCCAAGAAGGCTCGCGGGGTGTGCCGAGGAGGACGAGAAGGCAGCCCTGGCCAAAGCTGACCTGCACGCTGCAGTTAGGAAAGATCAGAAGCATGAAGGCAAGAAGACAGCCAAGACACCCACACCGGGCAGCCGCATGGTGGAGCGAGCAACTTGTGATGGACGGACGCGTGTGTGACTTTGCCGGGTCCCACATGGCCGGGGGATGAGCCCCCTCACTCTCGGGCAGCTGAAGCTGACGGAAACAGGGAGCAGGCAGCGAGGCCGAGGCGGTGGGCGCCGCTCTCTGCAAAGGCCTGCTGCACGGGCCTTGGGGGGTGCCCGCAAGCTCTGCTCTTTGTTAGTAGACGATGGAGGAGGGAGGGGTCCTGCCAGCAGGCAGATGCTCCGGGGAACACCTGCCCAGCTCCAGCAAGCCTCCTGTGGCACCTGCAGAGGCAGAGAAGGCGCAGGGGCAAGTTCTCGAAATACCGACACTGCAAGTGAACACTACGCGGTCAGGCACCCAGAGGCAGCCTTCCAGGTGGCGATGACACACAACAAAGGAATAAAGCACACGCGGAAGGAAGAAAAGAAGAAAGCGTTTAGCGTGGTGGAACAAGCACCATTAATAACTGAGCACCTGGGATTCCTTGATGAGCCAAGCTTTCATCTGAGGCAGCTGACGGGACACCTGGTCACGGGCCCAGGGACACCGGGTGACAGGAAGGCAGTGGAGCCGTTCGTGTGCCGGCGCCCCGCTCCTGACTCGGAGGCGGTGAAGCCCGAGGCTGAGATGCTCATCGGAGCCTGTCTGACCACAACCCTCCTCAGGGCGGCCCCCAGAGCCTGCCCGCGCCCGCGATCACTCGTTCTCAGGAAACCCGCCAGGCTCCGAGGCCGGCAGGGCCACGCGGGGTTACCGGCAGCCCAGCCGGGAGGCAGACGGGATGAGGCCTTAGCGCGCTGGCTCCAGACCTCCTCCTTCCACTGGGGCTTAATCTCTCTGCCCTCCCTTCAGACTCACGCCCTAGACGGACGCTGCTCCACGACAGCGCCGTCGACGCTCTTCTGGTCTCTTTCTCACAGCCCACCGAGCAAAAGGTCAAGTGAGTCAAAGGATCTGCTGCCACCTCTGCCCCGGGGACTCATGTGGCACCCGAGGGGAACACAGACCCTCCGCCGCTGAAGGAGCCTCTGTTCGATGCAGTTCAACTGCCACCGGGGCAAAGGAGGAGACACAACGCCGAGGGGACCGGCAGTCACCTGCCCCGGGCTGGCGTCTGACCACACAGAAAAGCGGAAAAGCCCCTCTGGTCCCTAATGTGAAAGGGTCTGAACCTCACGCTAGGAGTCACGGAACTCCAAGTGACCCGCTGGCGAAGGGCGCGGGACAGAAAGCAGTTCTCATGGACTTACGGCTCGCTCTGTCCCTCCAGCTCTTCTTGCACCGACATCAACGCGGGCAGGGTTGGGGGTCATCTGCACTGGAAGGCCACTGCCAGCCCCCCTGGGGACACTCAGAGCTCCAGGACGGCTAACACAAGGATCACAACTCGGGTCTCAGGAGCCACCGTCCCGTAAAGGTCTCGGGCAGCTCCGAGGCCCAGGGCCAGCCTGCAGGGCCTGAAGCCCCAAGGGCGAGAAGGCTGTGAGCATGCAGCCTGCTCCCTGGGCCGCCCTCACGGGGGTGGAAGTCACCTGGCAGAGACCACTGCTCAGCCTGCGGGCCTGGCTCTCCTTCCTCCCTCCGGGGCCGGCCCTGCCCAAACTGCGAGCTGACCTGTCTTCCCAACCTCCGCCTGGGCTGCCTCGTGCCTCCTCCTCCTCCCCCGCCCCTCGGTTTTATTTGTTTAGATGATGCTCAGCGAGCCTTCATCTCTTCAGAGCAAAGGCAACCTCCTTGCGTGGGGAACGGAGGGGGACGGTCCCCTGGCCCTGGAGCTCTGGGAGGCCCCTGGCAAGCTATCTGTGTGTCTGCCTCCTAAAGAAACGTGGCCACGGAATCCTTGTGGGGACACCCAGGAAGACTCGGAGAAATACTGTGGAAATACTTGGCAAGGAACATGAGGTGGAGGAGCAGAGCTGGGAAGACAGTGAGAGCGGGCAAGCCCTCCCCACGGCCCGGTCCCCATGGACTCGGGGCACACGTCCACACAGACGTCTACGTAAGTGCATCCAGCACCTCCCGCTCTGCCGCCCGGCTCCACTGGCCGCCACTCGCGAGGGCAGAATCGCAGGCCAGCCTTTACTAGCAACACGGCAGAGCTCGGTCAGTGTCTGCAATGAACAAATGCTTTTTTTTTGCTTTTTTTTTTCAAAAGTTCATAGAAGACCCAAGTGAATTAAATGAAGAGGAAAGGCCTGTTCCACGGGCCCAAAGAAACTCAACCCAAACTGCCCGTACTTACCGGGGAGGTGGGCCTGCCCCCATAATGTGCACACATGCACGCAGACGCACACACGCGCACACTCACTCATTCTCGTGACCCTGGCCCGATGCCACCACAGACACCAGCTGGCACCTAGGCAACTGCTCAGTGACTCTTGCTCACTAAAGATGGCTCTGGGACGTCCCATGTCCTCAGCCGGCAGCTCCCTCGGCACACACGGTCCAACGTGCAGCCAAGCGCCCCTCCTCCTTCACAACCAACCGTCCAACCGCACCGACCATCCCCACCCCTGTTCTCCAAGGGCCTCGAGACATGCTCCCAGGGATCTGCCACCACACCCGGATTGCTGGCCACACAACTCATTAGAGAGACCCAGGTTCTGAGAGCTGACGCTTTCGCCCGGCCTCACAAGGCCTCACAAAACTGCCAGGCAGCGTGCATCATTGGGGAATCCCGTGGAGAGCCACGCTGCCTCTGCAGATGACGTGGCCCCAGCACCACCTTGCCAACCCGGCTGAGGGCTGCTCCAGCGCCTCGCCACGCTGACGGCCTGGCCTCACACCCCTCCCTCCCCCTGCCCACCGCGCCATGGAGGAAGATGCTAATTAACTAGAGCTAACCAGGAAGCTGAGGGGATAACTAGCGACTAGTTAGTCATTCACCACTGACAACGCCCCAGCACAGACTCAGGACACCTGGGTCCTACCCAGTGCTGCCGGCTGCTACCTGTGCAACCTGCCAATCCAGGTCCTGGGCGCCCAACCACACGCTGGAGAGACGTGCCCGAGACAGCCCCAGGCCGCCCAGCACAGGAAGCCCATGGAGCCTCGAAGGAGCGGCCGGCGAGCAGGGGCGGGGCCCGCCCAAGGGGCTCACTCACCCCGCCTGCCAGCAGGAGCTTGTACCGGAACTCAACCGTGGGGTTGTTGAAGGTGAGCTTCTCGCAGCGCAGGTGGTTGACAGGCGGGTTGCCCTCCAGGTTGAGGAACAGGTCATAGGTGAAGCAAACCTTCCTCGGCTCCTCCTTAAACAAAGAAAACAAGGAAGTCCGTTTCAGAGGGCGGGTGGGCTGCAGGGACAGCCACGGGACAACAGCCACGGGACAGAGGCGGCCGCGCTCCCACTGCCAGCCCCTGCCCTTCTTCTCGTTGGCTTGGCCTCCATCTCTCTCGCCTCCGCTGCATCTATTCCGTTATCCAAAATAAATTAACTTACTGCTCGCAGAGGACCCAGCAAAGCAGGCTCCACGAGAGAAGCAAAGACACAAAGATCATTAAGAAGGTTGTTCTCGGACACCTGATGGAAATACTCCTGCTGAGGGCGCATACCGCCCCACGCAAACAGCCCCCCTTCAACCCTCACAGCGCCAGCCAACAGACGGAGAAACTGAGGCTCGAAGACACACAGCTGATAAGTGACAGTGCTGAGACCGGGCCCCAGGCTCTGAGGCCCTTGATCCTAGGGCCTCAACCCCTGCTCCTACCCTGGAAGGGAAATTTCTCCAAAGATACGTACAAATGGACAATGAGCACAGAAAAAGATACTCAGCATCACTAATCTTTAGGGAAATGCAAATCAAAACCACAAGATACGACCTCACACCCACTAGGATGGCAACACTAAAAAAAGGGAAAAGGACAAGTGTTGGTGAGGATGTGGGGAGATCGTAACCCTTGCGCGTTGCTAGTGGGCATACAAAATGGTGCAGACGCTCTGGAACACCGCCTGGGAGTTCCTCACAACGTTAAATACAGAGTAACTGTGTGGCCCATTTCTCTCTCCTAGATAGAGACCCAAGAGAAACGAAAGCACGCGCTGACAGCAAAACGTGCACACCTACGTCCACAGAAGACGATTCACAATAGCCAAAAAGCGGAAACACCCTGCGTGTCCATCAACAGAGGAGCGGATAAACAGTGTGGTCCGTGCGAACAATGGAATACTACTGGGCCATGAAAAGGAGCGAGGCCCTGACACAGGCGCACGTGGACGGACCTGGAAACCACGATGCTCAGGGAGAGAAGCAGACACACGGTGTGTGATCCCATTGATGTGAAATGTCCAGAACAGGCAGATCCACAGAGACAGAAAGTGGATTCGTGGTTACCAGGGGCTGGGGAGGGAGACGGGGAAACTGCTAATGAGGACGCGGTTTCTTTCTGGGGTGATGAAGGTGTTCTGGAATCAGACAGCTGTGACTGCACAATACTGTGAATGTACTAAAAACCACCAGATACGTATGCTCTAAAAGGGTGAATTTTCTGGTATGTGAATTACACCCCAATTTTTTAAAATGCTCTCTCCAATGGGGGAGAAAAAACTACGAGTGTGGGGGGCTGGTGAAGGTTCGACGAAGACCTCAAGACAGGGTCGTCAGGGTAAGAGGGAGAGCAGAGCAGCCAGCCCCTCACACGGGCATTCCCCTGCCCTCCCGCAGCCCAGACCAGCAGGTTTGCAGTCCTGGGAGAGACAGGGAGCGGGGACAGGGGCCAGACCTGCTTTCCGCCCCTTCCAGCCACGGCCAGGGGCTCGAGCTGCCTCGCCACCCCCTCCACCACCCCAGCAAGCGGCAACGTCAGGCTTTTCAAGCTCTGGTGAATGGGCGACGCCTGCGAGTGGGAACAAAGGGGACAGGAGTGGGGTCCTGCAGTCGCATGTGAATGACTCTGTGCCCCACCAACACGCACACCAATTCAGGCTACAAAGGTGGAAGGTGCACCTGTCACATGAAAGAGCCGCAGACCCAGCCCTCCAGGAGCCACGAGTCTGGTGGTGAGCAGACCAGTAAACAGGCCTTCTCGAGCCAGAACCAGCTGGTGAGGGGACACCGATCTTGGCCCCTGCCCCGCAGCCCCTGGTGTCAGGAAGAGTGGGTTTCTGCCCCAGCCATCTAAACCAGACTTGGATATGGTTCCTCTTCTGCAAGGTGGACGTGTGACTTAGCGGGGGGTGATGAGATGTAAGGGGGGCCAGCCTGGGGAGGGCCTTCCTTCCCAAATGAAAAACAAACAAAGGTGCACGGAGGGAATCTCGGCGCCCCTCTTCTTCCTGTGGGACCTGAGACGCGACGCCTGAGGGCAGCGCCAGCCGCGGGACAAGCGAGGAGGAAGCCCACGCGCATCTCAGGTAGGCAGCCCGGCACGTGGCCATCAGCCAGCTCCTCCCGCTTCTTGTGAAGGAAGAGGAAGACGCCCCCACATTAAGCCCTAAATGTTCCAGGAAGCGGGCAGGGTGTCTCGACCGGGAGCAGGGTTTGAAACTGGCAAATAAGTGGGGGGCAAGAAAAACCAAGCATCTCTCTTGCCTTTCCACGGGGCAAACACCCAGACGCCAAGAGGTAAACACGCGTTCCAGCGAACGCGTGATGAGGAGCGAGAGCACCACGGGTCTGGGACTCCTGACGCGCAGTCACCTAGGCCTGTCAACTGCCGCCAACGCCACACACACAGACCGCCAGACGACACCGATGTGCCGCCTTCCCGAGGATCTCACCTCCAGATTCAAGTTCAAACTGACAGGGAGCACACAAATCAGAGGCCTATGTTAAGTAATGAACACCACAGGAACAAGCAGCAAAAAGCCAGCACAAAGCACACTCTACAGGACAAATGACCCAGGTTCTTCAACAAATAAATTGCAAAAAAAAAAAAAAAAAAAAAGAAAAGGTAGGAGAATGTACAGACTAAAAGGGATTGAAGAGACAAACCCATGAACCACAACGTGAGGCTCTTATCCAGATCCTGACGCAGCAGCAGAACTTGAAGCACTAACTGGATTTTAAGGAATTAAGAATTGCTAGGTGTGATACTGGTATTATCATCATCATCTTATTAAAAAGAAGTCCTTATCTTCTAGAGAGACATTCTCAAATACTGACACATGAAATGATGATGTCTGGGATTTGCTCCAAAATGACACGGGGTGGGGGCCCAGAGAGGACCGCGCTTGGCTTACGGGAGAACCGCTGGAGCCGGGGGGCCACGAGGGGCCCGTCACCCCACCCTTGCTGCTTCTGTGGATGTTTCTAACTGTCTCGGATAACTTTTCTGAATGGACCCAGGGCAGCGAAGATGCACACTGGGAGGAGGAGCTCGACTAAGGCAACGTGTCCGGGAGGGGAGGACGGCCGCGGCCTCAGGGACACCAGCGGGAGGTGGCAGGGGGTGAGACGAGACCAAGGCTGAGAGGCCGGGGCCTCCCGCTGGCTGCCCCTCCCGCATCTTGGCTTCTTCAATTGTAACGTGGGAAGGATTCGAGGACATAACGTGGCTACACCACTGGGCTCTGTGCCATCAAGAAACAGAAACTGCTGTTTTTGCCAGGAAGAGGTCTGGGCTTGAGGAGGGCACCTGAGAACTCACAGGGACACTGAAAGGACGCTCCACAGCTCTCCCCACTGCCAAACATGCGGGCGCCCCGAGGCTCAGAGCCAGGCCTCCCTCTGCTCTCTGCCCTCGCTGGGGGGCCCCAGACAGGCACAGCTTTCCGTTCCGGCTGCTCGGTGAGTCCAGCCGCTCCTCACACTCTCCCCGGGGCCACTCGCCACCTCCTCACCATCCAGCTGCTTCCATGACAGACACCTCTCAATCCACAGAGTTTAAACCGGCTCATGGCTCACCCCCAAACCACTCCTTCCCAGCGCTCCAATAGCTGCCCTCCGAGCCTCGAGTACAGGCCAAACCACCCCCAGGGCCATTTGGGACGCTGTCCTCCACCATCCTCCACCCCCCATCCCCCCAGCTCTCCCAGGCTGGCACCTGTCCCTCCTCGGGCCTTCTCTGACCATTATCCCCAAGCCCAGCGGGCAATTCTCTCTCACGAGTAGGATGGATGTCTGTTTTCTGGACCTGTACCCCACAGGACTGTGAGGGACCCCTCTTTGTTCCTGGGGCCCAACACCGACAAGCACACGTCTGTGGAATGTGCCTATGTACTCGTTTACCCTACAACCGTAATGTGTGCCTACCATGTGTTCCCAGCAACACCCAGCACCGAGGAGGGGTCTCTAACCTTAGGATACTCGGGGTCCACAGGCGAGGGGTCAGGGCAGCAGTGATACTGACATGACACTGACTATGCTGTGTAATGTAACACTTGTGGAGCATTTACGTGGCCAGGCACTTTTCCAAGCTCTCACCACGTATGAATGCTTCACAGCCCAAAACACAGGAGCTCTCACTGTCCCCATTTCACAGATGAAGAAACTGAAACCGAGGCCGCTCACCTGCCCGGTGTCACGCGGCCGGTCGGCAGGGCGCCAGGACTTACTCTGGGCAGGCGGCGTTCTCTGGAAGCCCTGGCTCTTGGGCGGTGTCTCACACCCACACAAACCACACAGAGCAGGGCACTGGCCTGAGACAGAAGACCAGGGAGTGTTCTTCCCGGCTCCCAGAGACGGGCGGTGCGCAGCAAAGCCGAGGGGGTGGGATCCGGGCCAGGCAGAGGCCCCCCAGCGAGCCCAGCAGATCCTGCTCCGTTGACCTGGGATCAGCTGCTGGCCGCTGCTGCGTGCAGCACAGCACACTGACAATGGCTGATCGGAGCTCCCTCCGGATAAGACCTCAGGCCTGAGAAACTTAGAACTTCCAAGAGGGTGACAGATTCCTCCCTGACACCCCCTCCCCGGGAAACCAGCCTCCTGAGAAGCTGAGACAGCCAGCATGCAACACCCCCGAGTCAGCAGCAGGCTTGGTAAGGAGTAGCCAAGTTGAAGGTGTGCCGGGCCCGCGATCCCAAGAGTAACACCCTTAGTCATTCCAGCCAGACTCCACACACGCCCCGCTCTCAGCAGAGGCAGCCACAGCTGGCCTCCAGTGTTCTCAGGCCAGGCCATGGGCAGCTGTCCACTCCCTAGGCCACTGGCCACAGGCCAGTGTCTCTCTCCAGCCTCAGCAAACTAAGATGCGGAAGAGCTGGCCAAACTGGTGCACCAGCGCCCAAAGCCGACAGCTCACACGCCCGTCCACAGCGCGAGGGGAGGCCAGGCCGCCAGAGCCCGAGGGGCAGGCTGGCCCTGGCCTGGCACACAACAAGGCACACAGCCCCCAGCCTGGGGCCAGCTGACCGCACGTGGAGCTCCTGATGCTGCCCGGCCCTCTTCTGTGGCTGGCAGGGCTGGCCCAGGAGGAGCCCAGGCTTATAGCCCCACCCTGGGTACCACCGGCAACCTGGGAACTCACTAGTAAGGAGGTCGCCTGGCTCCTCAGGACCCGGGGGCCATCTCTTCGCCGTCTCTGCCCTGCCCACGCTTGTCCCTGGGCCTGTCTGACACTCCCTGTGAGAGGTCCTGGGTTCACATACACTGGGCTTAAAAAAAGCACAGTTAAACCTGACTGACAATGGCCCTAGACCTAACTGCCGGTTTACAGGCTGCAGCCAGCAATGTCCCTACGGGACAAACAACAGGGCTTCTTAAAATACTTCGCAAGGGAGAAAAAGAAGAGAGAGAAGGAGGGAGACAGAGATGGAGGGGGAGGAAATATTTAAAGAGCTTAAGAGAGACAGCAATCCACAGCAATGCACTGACCTTAGGTGAACCCTGATCTGAACTCACAAATTATTAAAAATACTTATCTATGAGACAATGAGGGAAACCTTGACAATACCAGATATTTGATGATCAATTTATTAATTGCTAGATACGATACTGTGGTTAGGTTGTTTTTTTTTTAAGAGTCTTATCTTTTACAGACACAGGCTGAAATATTTAGAGATTAAAAGACAGGATGTCTAGGATGTAATTCAAAATACTCCTGGGGTAGAGATGAGAAAACACTGCACACAAGCGAGTGATGAAGCGGCTGGCGGCTGCCGTGTGATGGTTTGCTCTGCTCTTCCCTCCACTTCTGTACACGTTAAGTTTTCTGCATTAAAGAAACGTAAACACACACGCTCGGCTCCCCCCAGCCTTCCTCGTGGCTCTGCGTCTGAGTACCCCTCAAGCATCTACTATGAGCCAGCTCTGTCCTGGTACCGGGGACGAGGGTGCAGACAGGCCAACCCCCCCTCACAGAGCCCAGAGGAACCCTCCATCCCTGGGTCCCCGGGAGCCTCCTTGGCCACTGGGCAAATGCCTCCCTGGGCTTCAAGCGGCCGCCCCACTGCCAGCACCATTTAGGGAGCCCTCCCTAGGGCCAGGCGTGTGCTACAGGCTTACATAGCACCTTATTTCATCCTTGCAAATGCTCTGAGAGCTAGTCACTGTCTCACCACCCATCAGGAGGGGAAACCAAGGGCCAGTGGCATTTGTCATTCGCCAAGGCCACACGGAACCAATGAAGGCAGGCCCGCGAGTCTGCGCACCACGGCCTCTGCAGCCTTCCTGCAGCCGCAGCGCTGACTCACCCGGCCCTCTGCTGCCCCGGCCCACGGTGAACCAGAGCGGGATGACCTCTAGGGCCGCCGGAGAGACCTACCGCCCGCCCAGCAACGAGAGCCACGCGGGAAAAGGAGCCCTCGAGCGAACACCTCCAGATCCGGAGTCCCACGTCCAGGATTCGATCCCACCCACCTGGTAAACAGAGGCCGGAGGAGGGTCCCTGAGGTGCTGGCCCGGTCCTGAGAGGCCCGGAGACGCCAGTGACCCTCAATAGGAGACGGCACGTAATTCGAGCAGGTCTAAGCTGGGGGGCACGCAGAGCAAACACCACAAGAACAAGGCAGAGTTCTGTGTACTGACCCGGGAGGTCCACGGTTTGAAATGCACACACATCACAGAAAAAGATGTTTCTGGAAGGACTTACACCTAACGCTTACAGGGGTGTTTCAAGGAAGCAGGCTGGAGCCAGGACCTCAACTCCCTGCACCTCCGTGTATCACCTTTGTAGTCAGAAGTAGAAGAAAAGCCAGCGAGGGCCCTCAGAGCAGCACCCCTCCCTCACTTTGGGGGGGCAGGGAGTGACAGTGCCAATGACTCAGTTATACAATTTCCATCTTTACAGGAAACAAATCAGTCAGGAGAGGTTCTCAGGGAAGCTGACTCCAGGCCAACTCCTCCGTCCCCTTCTCGAGGAGCCCAGGAGAGGGCACCAGCGGGGGAACCGAGCGGGGGTGCGGACTGCCCCTCCCGGGGGTCCCGGGTGACTGTGACCAGCCGCAGAGGTGGGCTGCACCTCTTCTCGTGCACATTTGCTCTCTCGAGGCGCTTCCCCACCCGGCTCCGGACACCGCCCTCTAGGAAACACAGATGCTGCTGGGGTCCCACACTGAGGACCAGAAAGATGCTACAAGGAAAGACAAACCGAGCCGCACAGCTGGCTGCATTCATGTGGCTTGTCACACAACTCGGCAGCCCCCTGACCTTTCCCTGGGTCTCCTGGAACAATGTCCCTTCTGTTCTGGCTCCTCGGCAATCTACCAGTGAGGGCCAGCCCCCTGGGCCGCATCAACCAGCCAATTGTCCCTGGCGCAGAGCAGCCGCCACAGCCGCTCCACAGAGCGGCTGCCCGCCTCCTGAACTCTGGGAAGCCCCAGAGAGCTGAGGAGCCACGAGGGGAGTGTGCGCGGCGGGCGGCTCCCCGCCAGCCGACCCGGGATGAGTGAGGCAGGGGGACGAGACAATGGTGACCCCAGAAGGGGCGTGCTGAACCGGGAGAACCCAGGCTCCCTGCTTAATCACTCGAGCCCGGCTCTCGCCACTTAGGCTCAATTTAAAGCGTGGGCAAGTGGGAAAAGCCGGACCCAACCACGTAAGCAGGTTTCGGCAGCCCAGAGCCATTTCCGCCTCAGAGGGCGGGGAGGGGCGGTGGACTGGCGGCCGGGACCTCCTGCAGCAGGTCACCAGTCCCACCACACTGCCCACCCGGCTGCTCCCCCCAACACAAGTCAGCCAGGATGTGTCTAGGAAGATGCCTCTGAGGGTTTAGGGCACAAGCTGGCCAGCGCTGTTTTAAGTGACTTAAAAAATTTTTTTAAAAAGCCCTTTCTAAAACTTCCTAGTAAAATGTACCACAACGACCTTTCTGCGACTTCAGATGACGGCAGTCGAGTAAAGCCACGGAAAGTGAGTGATGCTTAGGGCTCAGCATCCAATAACAGCTGGTCACAGGGGTGGGGTGCACGGCACGGAGGATGTCTATTATTAGCAGCAAATAACCAAAATAAACGTCTCCACATTTTACCATTTCTGAAAATTGGGCTGTCTCTTAAAGTCAGCGTGCCCGCTTGACATGTTTCTTTTTCTCCTCCCAAAGAGCGTCATTAAACTGACAGTACATCTCGCAGTGAAGGGAGGCCTAGACCAGAGGAAATGGGGTCAAGGTCAGCTGCAGGGGAAGCTTCCACGCCCCAAACAGTCAAGCTGTGGGTTGAAGACCAACATGCGCCCAGGCCAGCGTTCACTCCACAGCGCACAGGCGGGGCTACTGGAGATGCGGGCCTGGGAAAGGACCGAGCAGGTTTCTCTGAACTCAGACCATCTCTCAACCTCATCCTACGAGTGACC
Source organism: Equus asinus (assembly GCF_041296235.1). NCBI lineage: Eukaryota > Metazoa > Chordata > Mammalia > Perissodactyla > Equidae > Equus > Equus asinus. The sequence goes on from NC_091809.1 coordinate 15,828,832, forward strand.
CCTTATCTCCTCTCGGTTCTGCCCATCACACCAAGCCAGAAACAGGGCTAAAGGGCAACCAGTTTTAATTTGGAAAAAGAAAAAGAGTCGATGAGCTCCCCGCACCTGCTCACACCCAAGACCAAGCCCCCCAGGTCAGCCCCAGAGCCCCATCCCTGGTGGGCCCCTCCGCCAGCACCCACCCCGCTTCCCAGCCACCCTTGGACACAGACAAGGACTTCCTGCGGGCAGCCGCTGAGGGACCCCAGGAAAGGCTGAACCAGGGAAAGATGGCGATGTGCGGAACAGGCACGAGCCGAGACAGGGGCCCTGCTGGGGGCTGTGAGGCTGCAGCCACGAGATCCCGTGCCCAGAGAGGCAGATGAACCCAGAGGGGTCAGAGGGATCGGCCCTTCATGGAGGGTCTAAGAGCACACCCACTCGCCACACACGGGCCTGACAGGTCTTTTTGCAAAGCAAGTGTGATCATGTCACCCCCCAGCTGAACTCTCATGAGCTCGGGATGAGCGCCCTGCCAACCTCGCCAGCTCGTCTCCTCCCACGCCGGCCTGGCCTCCCTTCTGAACCCAGGCGTCCCTGACTCTCACCCTCACTCCCCCTCACCCCTCTGCCACTCTCACCCAGGACGGTGTCTCCCTTTCCTCTCTGCCCAGCTGACTCCTATGCACCTGTGGGATGGAGGAAACCTCGCTTTCTAAGGTCAGCCTTTCCTGCACACCCCCCAACCCTTCTAGCTGGGCCCCCTGGAATGCACGTGCAGCACCACGCCTCTGTTCCAGAGCACTGATGACTGGTCCGATGTGTCCACTTCCGTCCTTGTGGTTTACTCTCTCTCACCCCTGTCAGTCTGGAGCTCCATGAGACACGGACCGGATCCACTGTGGGCCTCAACGTGTCCTGGACTCAGTAAATACCTGCAGTGTGAATAAGGCAGTGTAACAGAAGAAAAGCAATTTTCCCTGCTCACTGTAAATAGGTTTTTCTAAAAAGTCCTCAACTGCAAAGAATAAATGACAAAGGCACCCCCTACCAGACATCATCTTCCTACTGGCAACTTCCTTCTGCCTCTTTAATCAGTAAAGCAAAAAGAAACTCACGGGCCTTGGGTCTGGCCAAAGGTTTTTAGATACACCAAAAGCACAATGCATAAAAGAAAAAACAGTGATAAACTAGACTATCACAATTTAAAACTTTTTCTGGGCAAAAGATATTGTTAAAAGAATGAAAAGATAAGCCACAGACATGGAGAAAATACTTGCAAATCATTAACCAGTTAAAGAATTTGGATCCGAAGTATATAAAGAACTCTTCAAACAAAACAATAAGAAAACCAGCCCAATTAAAAAAAACGGCAAAAATTCTGATCAGACACTTTACCAAAGAAAATATGTGAACTTCAAATAAACACATAAAAAGATGCTCAGCATCATCAGGCACCAGGGAATGCAAAAGCCAGTGAGCTAGCAGTTCACGTCCACCAGGATGGCTACGGTGAACAAGACAGGAAGGGTGAGCGAGGATGGGGAGAAACTGAGCCCTCGTACACGGCTGGTGGGAACGGAAAATGGTGCAGCCGCTGTGGAAAACAGCTCGGCAGCCACTCAAAAGTTACAAGGGATCAACCAAGGACCCAGCAATCCCACTCCTAGGTACATGCTCAGAGAAATGAAAATAGATGTCCACAAACAAACTGGTACGCGCAACAGCTAACAGGTGGAAAGAAGGCAAGTGCCCATCGACTGATGAGCAGATACACACAACACGGTCCATCCATACATTAGAACATCACTCAGCCATGAAAAGGAGTGAAGCCCTGACACACAGTACAGCGTGGATGGACCTTGAAAACATGGTGCTCAGTGACAGAAGCAGACACAAAAGGCCCCAGAGTGTGTGATTCTATTTCTATGAAATGTCCAGAATAGGCAAATCCACAGAGACAGAAAATGGATTAGTGGTTGCCAAGGGCTACGGGGGGTGGGGGTGAGTGACTGCTACTGGGGACAGGGCTTCTTTCCGGGGCGACGAAAATGTTCTAGAATTAGTGCTGATGGTTGCACAACTGTGAATCCGCTAACATCCAATGAAAGGTACACTTTAAATGGATGAATTATATCTCAATAAAGCTACTTTTTGAAAAAGAGAGATGCCACTGTGCACCCATTAGAAAGGCAAAAGGAGACAGTCCAACCCTGCCATGTGCTGGCAAGGATGCAGAGCACCGAGAGCCCCACATGCCACGGGTGAGGGTGCGAAGGGGGACGGCCACTTTCCAGAACCGCCGGGCACTTCCTTATGAAGTGAAACACGCCTGTTCTGTACGACCCACAATCCCACTGCTGAGTATTCGCCCAAGTGAACAGGAAACTCACACCCACACAAAAACCTGTGTGCAAACAATGAGGGCACCGTCACTCTTAATCCCCAACAAGTGGACACCACGAGACGTCCTGCAGCGTGGAACGAATAGACAAACGCGGGGCGGCCACACGGTAAAGGCACGGACGATGCACTCTAGCTACAACATGGATGAATCATAAATGTGCCTTGTGAAGTGAAGGAAACCAGACACAAAGGGCTGCACGCTGGGCGAGGGTACTGAGATGACATTCTGGAACAGGCAGAACCACAGGGCTGGAAAGCAGATGAGTGATCGGGAGGGGCTGACTTGAAAGGGACAGGGTGGGGGGTGGGGAGGACAGAGCTGTTCTGTGTGGCACTGTCGTGAGGGATGCTATGCGGGTCAGAACCCAGAGCGAACTTCACTGAACACAAACTACAATCATCGTCATCATAATAACAACCAGATGGGCGGGGAGGGGACCCAACTCGGGACGCAGACTCTGACTAATGAGTCTGCATTACAGATGTACAAGGTGGAGGCAAAGTCAGAAACACCTTTGGAAAGCAGAGTTCTCAGCAATTGGACACTGCAGGCCAAAGACAAAAAGAGCTGGAGGCACCGTCCTCGAGCTGGTGAAGTTACTTCTCACAGGAGGCCTGGTTAGCAATTCTGAAACTACTTTCGAGGAATACTAAAGTTAAACAAATAAGGAAATCCACTGTAGATAATGAGAGCCAGCCCTCTCCCTTCAGAGAAAGAAGTTAAACAAAGCAAGGGAGGGTGGCAAGAACAAACTCAGTGGTGCTCAACTGGAGTCGGAGGCATCGGCGTGAACGGACGTTCATTTTAATTTATACCCAGACAGAACACAGAGAGACAAACAGATAGGGCGGTCAGCATTCACACACACGTCTCCCGGCTCTCTCATAGGAGGGGCCCAAAGGCAGTGACACTCCAGGGGCAATGAGCACACTCAGCTCCCAGATCATGGCTTTTAAATACCATTCTCCAAGAAAAGGGACCCGGGCTCCTTGGAGAAATGGCTGATTCGAAGGCTGTGGCAGGGAAGAACCAAGATGAGCTTGGAATACCTGTGGCACCAGAAAGTGAAGAAGCACCCAAAAAACCACGGGGACACGATGAAAAGGCACAGGGACCAACCTGAGAGTTCCCATCAACCAGAGTGAGAACAACAAAATAAATAACAATAGGACTAGATTATAATCCAAGGGAAAAACCAAATACCCAACAACCCATGCTCTTATAAATAAGTGACTGAATAAATACACAAATGAGGGAGACAGGACAATTCTTTGTTACAGAAAAATTCTGGTTAATAAGCGCAGAAGGAATGAATGAACTGGAAATCACCACAGCTCACCGCTGATGGAGGGCGACACTAGTCATGAATCGTGAAGAAGAAACAGGCGCTCTGCACAGTGTCACAGCATCTCCCCCTAACAGATGCAGTTACTGCCGCGGCTTTGACTCTGCCCACCAGGATGCGGAGCTTCGTTTCTCTCCCGAGTGTGGGCTCGCTTCTAACAGCGTCCAGACGGGCACAGAGAATGGAGGAACGGGGCAGACAGCCCAGCAGTAAGTCAACGTACGATCAGGTCCGCCCTCACATGATGTGACGAGGGGGGGCTCTTTACCTCGATGGTCTCCTTACCAAAACCTGCAACCCCGCCTAAGCACGAGGAAACACCAGACAAACCCACATGGAGGGGCATTCTTCAAAATGCCCAGCTAGGACGTTTCAAAAAAATGTCAAGGTCACGAAAGCCAAGAAAAGCAGAGAAACTGTCACAATCCACAATGGAGTGGATTCTAGAACAGAAAAGGAATGTTGGTAGAAAATGGGGAAATTCAAATAAAGTCTGCAATGGGAAGTCCTGTACCAAGGCTGATTTCTTCGTTAGATCGTGTCCCACGGTCACAGAAGAGGATGACACTGGGGGAAGCTGGATGTGGCCTGTGTGGGAACCCCCTGTGCGATCCTTGCCACTGTTCTGTCTAAAATTATTTCAAAATTAAAAGTAAAAAAAAAATCATGACTATGAGACAGTCCCTCCTCGGCTGAGTGATGAGAAGATCTTTACATGTGTCTGGAGCAATTCAGGTTTGTGAACCTGCTTCTTTCTTTGCCTGCGAACATTATGGAACTGAAACACAGATCGGGTCTTTCTGATAAAATTTAGTCCCCAATTTGAGATGTGCAGGAAGTGTGATACACATACCAAATTTCGAAGAAGTAGCGTGGAAAAGAAAGTAAAATACCTCAGGAATTTTTAAAAAATGATAATGTTTTGGACATATTGGGTTAAATTAATTTTACCTGTTTTGACCTTTTTTAACGTGGTTACCAAAAACTTTTTAATTACACGCGTGGTTTGCATATTTCTATGAGACAGCCAGGGGACAAGATGAAACTCACTTGTTGGAAAATGAAGGGCTTCAAATACCCCTGGCCACTTCGGGGACAACAAGCAGGCATCAAGGGAGCATTTCAGCCGGACTCCATTCACCTGCTCGGTCCTAGCTCGCCTAGGACCCCATTCACTTGTCCTGGACGCGCAGCCTCGTTCTGCGGCGGCACCCAGCACACTCTCCCAGGCCACAACTAACCCCAGTTCACTTCGCAGATGCGCGATTCAGCCACAGGTTGTAGAAGCTTCTGGGTTGACAGGTGATCGGAAGGCAACCATCTAGATCCCCACTGATGAGCTCGAGCTCCCAATTCAGGGAAGTTCATGTCACCCATTTATGCTGCCCAGCAACGTGCATATAAAAACAGGCACCTATCCAGAACACGTAAAGAACTCTCACAACTCGACAACAAGAAGGCAAACTGTCAATTCAAAAATGGGCAAAGGACACCAACAGACGTATCTTCAAAGAAGATACACAAATGGCCAACAAGCACTGAAAAGATGCTTGGCATCATTAGTCCCTTGGGAAATGCAAACTAAAACCACAATGAGACACCACTTCTCACCCAGTAGGATGGCTCTAATTTTTAAAATTTATAAACGAAAAAAGGAAGTAAGTGTTGGCAAGGATGTGAGGAAACTGGAACCCTCACGCCACTGGTAGGGTTGTAGAATGGTTCCGCCATGTGGAAAACAGTTTGGCGGTCCCTGAGAAAGTTGAACATAGAATTACCATATCACGCAGCAATCCCACTCATAGGTATACACCCCAAGGAACTGAAAACCAGTATGCAAACAAGCATATGTACACATGCTCATAGCAGCACTAGATTACGGCACTAGGCAATTCACAATAGCCAAAAGGTAGAAACAGTCCAAATGTCCATGAGCGGATAAATGGATACACTGACTGTGGTATATCCATACAGTGGAGTATTATTCAGCCATGAAGAGGAATGAAGTTCCAATACATGCTACAATGTGCATCAACTCATAACTAAGTGAAAGAGGCCAGACACGAAGGTCACATGGGGAACAAGTGCTTAATGGGTGCAGGGCTTCCTTTTGGGGTGAAGAGAATGTTCTGGAACTAGATGGAGATGGCTGCTGTACCTCACACCCATTATTATGCATACCATCAAAAAAAGAGAAAACAAGTGTGGACAAGGGTGCAGAGAAACTGGAACCGTTGTGTACTGTTGGTGGGAAAGAAAATGGTGCAGCTGCTGTGGAAAACATCTTGGTGGTTCCTGAAAAAATGAAAACTAGATTTACCCTATGATCCAGCAATTCTATTTCCGAGTAAATATCTGAAAGAATTGAAAGCGGCGTCTCAAAGACAAAGCACATACGCATGTTCACAGCAGCAATATTCACAGGAGCTAAAACATGGAAACAACTCAAGCATTCATGGATGAACAGACGAGCAAAATGTGGTCCATCTGTACAACGGAATACTATTCAGCCTTAAAAAGGAATGAAGCAGTGACACACGCTACAACTCAGACGAGCCTTGAAAACATGACACTAAGTGAGAGAGGCTGGACCCAAAACAACACGTGTTGTACAATCCCTTTTATGTGAAATATCTAGACTAGGCAAATCCACAGAACAGAAAGCAGATTAGAAGTTGCCAGAAGATGGGGGTGGGAGGAACGGGGAGATGAAAACTCTGAAACTAGAGAGGCAGTGACTGCACAACACTGTGAAGGCTCTAAATGCCACTGAACTGCACACTTCAAAATGGTTACCTGTATGTTACGTGAATTACACCTTAATTAAAAACATTTGTTTTTAGGGGGCCAGCCCTGTGGCCAAGTGGTTAAGCTCATGTGCTCTGCTTCAGTGGCCCACGGTTCACCAGTTCAGATCCTCGGTGTGGACCTAGACACCGTTCACCAAGCCACGCTATGGAGGCATCCCGCATAGAAGAGCTAGAACGACTTACGACTAGGATATACATCTATGTGCTGGGGCTTTGGGGAGGAAAAAAATAAAAGAGGAAGATTGGCAACAGATATTAGCTCAGGGCCAATCTTCCTTCCCCCCGCCCCCAAAAAATTTTGTTTTTCCAATTGTGGTGTCGTAGAAAGATATTTGGTCTTTGTCCTCAGTTCCTGGCACAGATCTGCTAAAATCCTTGGAATTTCCTGAGAGATAGGAGCGTCTTTTGTTCTAATGAGGCGACTCTCGGTGGGCCCCTAGACAGCCTCAGGATGGGGCTCGTCCCCAGAAAGACAATCTTGATGAGAAGCTCGGAACTTTCTTCCCCACCTCCCGACCTCCGGGGCGGGGAGAGGGCTGGAGATTAGTCCCCAGTGGCCAATGATTCAATCGACCAGGGCTGCACAATGAAGGTGTCCTAAAACCCCTAACCTGAGGGCTCGCAGGGCTTCGCAGAGGTGAACACGGGAGGTGCTGGGGGCGGGGCGTGGACAGGAAGGGCGTGGAAGCTCCGCAGCCCTGCCCTGTCCCTGCCGTGCATCTCTGCCCTCTGGCTGTTCTGGAATTGTACCCCACACAGTAACCCGGCAACAGTAGGCAAGTGTTATCAGTTTTGGGGCTGTTCTGGCAAATTACAGAACCTGCGGAGGGGGTCGTGGGAAGCCCCGATCCATAGCTGGTCCGTCAGAAGCGCGGAGGCCTGGACGTACGACCGGCATCTGCAGTGGGGACAGTCCCGTGGGGCTGAGCCGAACCCACGGGGTCTGCGCTGGTCCGAGTAGACAGGGTCAGAATCGCACTGGCCTGCTGGACCCTCTGCCGGCGTCTGGAGTCGGAGAGCTGCAGAGGCGGCGTCGGAAGAGACACTGTGCACTTGGTGTCAGCAGTGACGGGAGGAGGAACGGCTCGACGACGCACGTGTCGTGCGTCTGAGACCAGACAAAGCCCCCATGTTCTTTCCTCTCAGGAAAAGAGTGATTTATCTGTAACAGAGCGTCCTGCTGACAGGTCGAAAGGCATGTGGCCTCAGAGGAGCCCCAGCGCCGCACACCACGTCCAACAGAACCCCTTCCCTCCACAGGCGGTGCCACGTCCAGGGTCAAGCACGGCCAAGAACACCTCGCACGCATGCCAGGAAAGGTCCCGGCCTGAGACAGCCTTTTCTGCTCCGGGTCGAGCCGCCCCCTCACCAGAGAAGCCAAACCCCCGCCTTCCCGTCTCTGGACCCTCCAGCTGCTCTGGGCCTGGGAGCCTCAGGAGGGGCCGCCTCCTCCACGCGGCCTTTCACCGGGTCAACGGGGAAGAGGCCACACATGCTGCTGAAGGGCTGGACGTGCTGGGGACTGGGCCGGGGGACCTGCCATCTGCCTCCCTCTGAACCTTCTCCACAGCCCCGAGGAACAGATGCGGTGAGGAAGCCCAGCTCAGGGCCAGAGAAACTGAGGCCCAGAGCAGCAACCTGTCCAGTCACTGCCCCCTGCTTACGTCTGCGAGCCCAACTTCCCTTAGCTGCGAATGCAACCCTTGCCCCCGGGAGGGGAGAAGATTACCAGGTCACTCACAGTGACCCTGTTCCAACCAGGATTCCAACTGCGGAAGCTGCTTTTGCAAAAGCACCTTTTTTCGTTTTCGCTTTTCCACAACTAGTCTGATCTTTACAAAACTTCTAAAGCAGGGACCCACCTTTAGACAATATTTGCACAACACAATACATAAAATAATACTGTGCCTGTTGCCCGAATGTAAGGAGAAACCAGACTTTGTGACGGCTGTCATTCCAGGTCACGTCTGCCTCGGGGACTTAAGCAATGGGTGTGCACACACGACCACATGCTCTGCTGGTTCGAATCCCAGCTCTGCCCATCACCTGGACCACGTGACTGGGTACCCCGAGCTCCTTCATCCCAGACTGGGGATCGCCTTCCTCTGTGGCTTGCCCGGAGGCTAACCAGCACCTGCTAGCAGAGCACCTGGCACCGTGCCACACGCCGCCCTGCAGGACCTATGACCTGACTCGCGCCCCAGGCTCCCTGTGCTGGGCCTCGCCTCCCAGGTGCCCTCAGTGCAGGGCGGCCCTCGACAGCTCGGAGGGCAAAATCGCTACCAGAAGAGAGGATTCCAGTCACAGGATGCAGGGCACAGGAGAGACCCCAGCTCTCGTCCTGAGCGAGAGAACACGCTGGGGCTCTGAGGACAGGCCCCCGTTGTCCGCACACGCTGCGGAGAGCTTTCTACAGGGGGACTCACGTGGTCTCCCCATCACCCAGGGGGCGGGGCTGCTGTCACCATGCTGTGTCCACAGCCTCCCACACCCGCCCCGGGACTTGCCCAGCACCGCTGCCCCTGCCTTCACAGTCCGTGCCCCGCTTCCCCACGCTCCCGACGTTTCCCCCAGGCGCCTGCCGAAGAGACACGGGGCTCCTGCCCGCGCAGACAGCCTGCTCTTCTCTCGACGGGGCCGGTCCCCAGGCCTCTCCGGCCTCGAGTCTACAAAAGCCTCGGGATCACCCAGGCTTCTGTGAACTGGGCCCGAGAGGCCCCACAGCAAAATCCCGCTGAGTCGCGCCTGCTAAAATGTCACCGGGCTCCCAGCGGGGCAGCACACCTGAGCCCCATCCCCAGAGGCCCTGGACGCCAGGTGGTTTACAGAACAACCCGGTATAAATAAGAGACTGTCAAGTGAGCAGTGGCATCCGTGGGCGTCCCAGGGAGGCCTCGTCCCTGAAAGATGGCAGAGCTGGGCCTGCAGCCAGTGTAGCGGCACTGGTGCCTCGGCCAGGCCACCTCTGAGCCAGGCAAGGTCATGCTGGCCTCTTGGTGGCGCCTGTGAGCAGAAGCAGAGGCAGGCCGCCAGGAAGGGAATTTTTAAATTTTAATTATTGGGCTTTGGGGAAAAAAAAAAAGCTATGGTCTGAATGTGTCCCCCTAAAATTCACGTAGACTCCCACCCCCCAATGTGATGGTGTTAATAGCCGGGGCCTTGGGAGGAGATCAGGTCACGGGAACGGAGCCCTCATGATGGCGTCAGCGCTTCTCTAAAAAGAGACCCCATGGATCCCTCAACTCTTCCACCACATGGGGACACAGTGAGAAGTTTGTGACCCCGAAGAGGGCCCTCATGTTACCGTGCTGGCACCTTGATCTCAGACTCCGGGCCTCTAAGACCTGGAAGCCAGAAACGTGCGTCGTTTACAAGCCGCCATGTCTGCGGTATTTTGTTATAGCCGCCCGAACGGACTAAGACGACACGCGTATTCCTTCTGCTATAAATGTGTAGGAAATACGCGTGGCGGAAAATGAAACAAAAGCCCCTGTGATGCCACCACTCAGATTACCCTCGCTACCATTTCTGATGTATACAATTCCTTTTTTCTATAAATAACATACAGATAACTTGCTATTTTCATTTGACAATACTAAAAACACTTCCCCCGGCCCCAGGTTACCAAAGATTCTGTTCAGAAGATGCTCCATAAATTTAGCCCCAGTCACATCCTGGTGGACATTTAGGCAATTTCCGGATCTTTGCCACTACTCAGGCCCGGTGACCAACCCTCCAGGACCATCCACGGAACCTGGCCTGTCATGGCAGGTCGCTGCTGACTCAGGGGACCAGGCACGTTTTCAGGGCGGCTGCACGGGAAGTGGCCCGGGAGCTCCCAGGAAGCCCTCCTGCCTGCCATCAGAGCAAGCCCGGGTCGCCAGCCCCGCCTTCCAGGGGGAGATGGACACACTGCTTCGCCCACCCGCGCTCTAACATGGATGCCTCTGCCTCCGAGATCCCAACGTCCTGGCGGCCGCCCCTCGCTGGTCTGACTTCCTGTGTGTGAAGTGTGCATCCCTCGGCCACCTCTCCAGGATCCTACCTTGTTTTTGAAGTACACCTCGATGGGCATGATGAAGCCAGCGTAACCCGACTCCTCCACCTTGTAGGGGGGCTCCTTGCACACTAAAAAGGAAGGGAAAACGCATGGTCAGCTCCCCGCCTGTTCAAAGGCCCCGCCGCCAGCAGCAACAGCGAACCACCCTCCCTGCCTCTTCTCTGTGCTTCAGAGGCCCGCTGGACTGAGGATTCTCAGAAGGCCGGCGCCCCCAGGAGCACCAAATCCCCCGCCAAAGGGGGCACCGGAACAAGAAGGGCAGAGGAGAAAGGTGAGCTGGTCACACCCCAGATGGAGAGCAGAGGGGGCCGGAGACGAGCTCAGGAGAGCAGCCGAGCCAGCCACAGCCGCGCACGGGCAACCGACTCAGGGCATGTGAGTGTGACTGGGGCAAGGGGACACCCGGGGGGCCAGTCGCCCAGGCAGGGCAGTGCCCTCCACAGCATCCACCTCCTTCCACCGCTCTCTCAGACACAGGACGTGATGCCGGGAGATGGAGGCGGTCCTGTCCCAGCCTGCGACTCCCTCCGGGTTCCATTTTAGTGCATGACAAAAGCCTAACCGACTCGTTTACCCCAGAGATTGAAACAACAATGAAAAATTGAAACCCAGAAGAACAGCAAAGTATAGGTAAAATAAACTCTCGCAAGCTCGCCCTCCAGAAGGAACCGACAATGTTTTGACACTTACGCTGTCACTGTGCAAGTAACATGCAACATTCTTCTCCCGCTTCTAAGAAAAAAGTCAGAACACTACCCATCGGATTCCCGTCCTCCACCCTCCCTCCCAGGAGGCAACGACTGTTGGGAGACAGAACACACACCCTGCACTGCCTAAGCCCTTCGTGCACGTGTGTCTGGACTGTAAGGTAAACCTTAAGTGGGCCAGAAATTGCCAGAAAACAGCGCATGGAACATAATGAAACATGACTTTTTTAAATTAAAACACTACAAGAGTTTTCTTAAAAAAAAAAAAAAAAAACTTCAGCTCTCAACTATCTCGTCGAGTATCATGTATCTCACATATCTCCCGGATCTCAGATACCGTCCAAACAAGGCTGGCAAGCAGGGGGGTGTGGGATACCGAGGGCCCCTCGGGCTGGCTGGGCAGCCTTGCACCGGCCCCCAGTCCTCGGACCGCAGGCAGCAGGGGAGCAGCCCGGCCGCCAGAGCCCCACAGTGCTCTCAGTGTGTACCTACGGTTCCAGCCTGCACCCCTCTGGAGGCAAAGCTGCGGCGAGCAGGACCATGCACGCAGCTGGGGGGCGAGGCCTGCTCAACTGACTGCCTGCCCCCCCAGGGCGGGGGAAAGGCACTCCTCAAACGGCCACAGGACCCACGACAGCACAGCCTCCTGGAGATCAGCAGTGGCCCCGGCTGCCTCTGTTGAGCAGCCTCTCAACACTGTCACCTGCCATCAGGACCTGCACATGAATCCTTATTGCCACCAAGCGCAGCAGTGACTGCGTTCCTTCATTCATTCCTTCACTCCACCATCACAGTGCCAGGTGCAGGATGTTGACACAGGCCAAGTAGGGGACACCTCTTGTCCCTCGTAGCCTACTCTCGGGGGTGGCATCACCCTCAGTCAGTGGCATCACCTGCAAGTAAGGAGCAGCTCTCCCATGGGACAACGGGCCAGGTCAATAGGTGGTTGACCCAGGTAACCTGGGGATGCTGTCCTGGGTGACCCCAGCCCAAAATCTCTATTCCAGCCAGTCTCTTCCTGCTCCTAGGCCATCGTCCCATGGGTGCTGGATGGGAACATCAGATGCCGCCCATCCCAAAGCACCTCCTCATCCCCTCCTAAATCTGCACCTCCCCAGCGTCCCGCAGCTCAGGACCCAGGCTATCCGCCACTCACTCAAGGCCTGAGGTCACGCACACGCCTCCCTCTCCCACAGCTCCCCGCAGCAAGCGCTATCAGGCCCGCCTAGAGAAGACTCTGAGCGCGCCCCACCACCCCGGCATCCTGTGTCTCTGCTCCAGCCCACGCGCCACCTCTCACGTGGGTTACTGCCCGGCACCTCACTGGCCGTCCTGCCTCACGCTCGTTCCTGAGCATCCTCCGCACAGGCAGCTGGAAGGATCATCCTAAATCACAAATCTGTCCCCTGGTGGCTACCCACTGCCCTCAGGGCCAAGTCTGACCCCTCGAGGGGGCCTGCCAGGCTCTTCAGCACCTCCAGCCTCATCTCTCACCAGCCTGGCCTTGAGTCCTAGGATCCAGCCACACTGATCCTCTGAGATCACAGATCCCCTCCTCCAGGACCCCTTCTCTGAGCAGCCACCCCATTTCCAGGTCATGTGTCCTGTGTCACTCGAACACAGGCCTCTGTGCTTGCTCTGTCCACTTTTCTCAGTCCCCACCTCTGGCCTACAAGTGCCGGCTCACTCAGCGTTACATCCACAGGGATGGAACCAGGGCCAGACCTTCCGAAAGCATTCAAGAAACATCTGTCAAATACTGCTGAGCGGGCCGCACGCCTCCGGTGGGTCCTCCACCCAAGTGAGGCGCTGGTCCAGGACAGGAAGTAACCTGGACAGAGAGGCAGGTCACGGCCGCCTCTCTGCAAGTCTCTGGACCGTCTGAGCAGACTGAGAGGGAAGTGGGGTCTCTTAGGGGGTCCGCACGAGAGCCGCCCGCCTGGTGCTTTGCTCGCCCATACCGACTGGGCGCTGTGTTGTCTGTCCGTTGCGCCCAGGGTCAGCCCAGGGCCGGAACCGCGGGCCCTCGAGTACTGAACTCATGACTCCAGGATGGAAAGTGGGAGACGAGCAGGCGGGGATGGGGCCTGACCTCGCTACACAATCCCCCGACCCAGGAGGGTGGTGTGAGTGGTCCAGGCCCGCGAGGGGCCTGGGGACTTGCTGCACACTGGGCCCACGCCCACCTCCTCCCCACCCGCCCCCAGGCTGAAGGCCGTCAGCCCTTAGGGTCCACCTCCTGGCAGGGACAGACCTGGTTCCCCCTGCCCTCTGACCTCCAGGTCTCCTACTTCCGCTGAGGGCAGTATTCCTTCCAATACACACGTCACATCTGATCTCGACGTCCCTAGCAGACTACAAAGCCCTCCAGGGAAGGGACGCTGTCCTATGCTTCTCAACCTCCCTCCAAACACGACAGGCCCTCCAAGGCTGAAGAATGGCCATCCCCTCAGAGACACAGAGGAGGGGCCGTGGAATATGGGCTTCCGGACCAACACAGAGCTGCACTCGCCTGCTGTCCCACCTGAGAGCCACGGCCACCAAAGTGAGACAAAGATGACACGAAATAAAGCCAGTGGGGTGAAGAGGGACAGAGATGATGTGAGCAGTCGAGAAATTTCTAGAAGGCAGAAAGTGGATGAGAGCATACTCGGCAACGAGACAGGAAGAAGAAGGTACAGCCCAGAACATGCCATGGGGCGCTGTGGGGCAGGCGAGAGCCCGCTGGTGCGGAACCCCGAGAGGCCTGGGCGGCGCCTCCACGGGCTCCAAGTTGGGGGGGGGGGGAAGAGGCTGCCGAGGGCGGGCAAGGGGTCTCTTCCTGGGGTGAGGAACATGCTCTGGAGCCAGTGGTGACGGCTGCACAACTTCAGGAACACGCTGAAATCATTGAATCGTACACACTACAAGGGGGAAGTTTATCATGTGTGACTTCTAGCCCAGTACAGCAGCAATTAAAAAAGCCACATGGAGAGGCTCTACTCAGAGCCACAGCCCCAGGGATGCCCCGCCATCTACCCCGACCCAGGCTCGGGCAGGCAAATTCCCCCTGGGGAAATCCAGATGGTTCCACGTCTTGAGAGCAGAGTCAACCGTCCGGAGGACGTTACAGCTCACGGTACAAAAGTGAAGCCCAGAGCAAAGCCCTGCTCGCTCAGGACCCTGGGGGCCTGGCTCCTGACCAGAAGCCCACTGGTCAACGGGACCCGCCCTGCCCTAAATGGAGCGCTCAGGAAGATTCCACCTGCAGCAAAGAGCCCAAGGAGACAGGAGCAATTTGGTGGCCACAAGAGAACTCGGGAAACAGCAAAAAACCCCAAAAACCTAGAGCTAATGTCCTCAGATCCGAGAGACGCCCAACAAGTAAAAACAAGATACTTTAAAAAAAGAAAATTGGAGGTAAGAAACGGCTCCTAGATATTGCAAACACGGCTCTTACAGTTTTATAACACAATGTCGAGGAAAATAAAGTCAAGGAAATCTCCCAGCAGGCAGAGCAAAAAGACTCTTTTTGTAAAGGGTGAGATCCGGAGACACAATTCAGCAGATGAAGAACGGCTAACAGCAGCTGATACTCACAAAGCACCTACTGCGTGCCAGCCACGACTCTCAGCGGCGCACACGCATGAACTCATTTAATCCTGACAACCACCTCACGAGGCACAGCCAGTTGTTCCCATTTTACAGACGAAAAGATTCAGACGTAGGGAAGTTAAGTAGTGAGCACCCCAGCAGGAGAAAATAAATGGACAGAAAGAAACTGTCAAAGAAACAGAAGAAAACTTTCCAGAGCGAAAATGAAGGACACCAAATGTCCAACACGGTGAACAAACAAAGAAAACCCCAGACACAATGTCATAAAGAAGCCCTAAATGCTTCTTGAGGGAAAAGAAACAGGTCATCTGCAATAGCATGAGAACCTGCTGGCATCAGACTTCTCAGAAGACGTCAAAGCGATACTGTCAAAACTCCTAAGTCGGGGGCCAGCCCAGTGGCGTAGTGACTAAGCTCGGGCGCTCCACTTTGGCAGCCCAGGGTTTGCAGGTTTGGATCCCGGGCGTGGACCTACACACCACTCATCTAACAAGGCTGTGGTGGCGTCCCACAAATAAAATAAGACGACTGGCACCAATATTAGCTCAGCGACAATCTTCCTCAAGTGAAAAGAGGAAGACTGGCAACACATGTTACAATCTTCCTCACCAAAAGAAACCAAAAAACAAAAAACCCAACTCTAAGTGATGGTCATTCTCAAACCAGAATATTATATCCAACCAAACTCATTCAAGTGTGAGAACAGAGTAACAGCCCTTTCAAATATACTAGGTGTCAAAGAGTTTATTTCCCACACACCTTTCTAGGAATCTGCTAAGTAATTAATCTCTTGGGACATTACTTGAGAAATTACTCCAGTAAAACAAGAAAATAAACCAAAACACAGGGTAATAAATAAACTCCCCAGGAGAAGCGTACAGGAAAGTCCCGGGGCAATGGCTAAAGAGGTGGCCTGGCGAGGAGCCAGTCCTGATTAGAGAAGGAAGATGGAGAGAGCCAGAGGAAACATCCCGGCGAAAACACGCCACCGACAAACGAGATGAGTGGGAGGACGCGAAACAGGTGAAGCACTTTAGACGACAAAGACACAGGATGAGGGGCAAAAGCAACAGCAGAGCGTATTCATAAAGCCACGGCCCAAACGCGACGCAAAGGAAAGAGGGCCACATTTTAACCTAGAAGGACAAAAAAAGAACCCATCTCATTTTGACATGACCTTGAGCGGCCTCCCGGGGGGCCCAGAGTTCAAAGGGAGGATGTGGGAAATCCTGGCATCCCGACCAGCCTGACAGTGAACAGAGTCAGGAAAGTCGACGCTGTTTGCTGGTCTCGAACTTTCACACTCAGTCTCCGAGCCGCGAGCAGAAGGCTTGGCTCCTGTTCAACAACCTCAACAATGTCAAGTGTAGCTCCCGAAAGGAGAGGTGTAAGGTTCAAGGAAAGATAAGGGGGCACACTACCTTCTCTTTCTGAGCGGAAAGTCAGAAGACATGGACCAAAGCTGACCCGGCTGAAGAACCCACCCATGCGCTCAACAAACATTTAGTAAGAGCCTTCTGCCTCCTTTCGGCTCGGGGGAGAGAGCAGCACAACAGAGCAGACACAAAGCTCCCACCCGGGGGACGGGGCAAGATGGACATGATTAATGAAACATATAATACGTCAACACGGTGCTGAGAAGAGCAAAACAGAAAGACGGCTCAGAAGCATGTGGCTGAGTAGGTGCTCTGAGCAAAGAAACTTCGATTTAGACCCGGCTTCTGCGGAGGGTCCCGAAGGTAAGCAGGTTCGCTCATTATGCAAAGTCACAAAGACAATTGCAGCAAAATGAGTCCCTGGACCCTGAGACACTTAGAGGCGGTGGTGGACAAAAGGTGTCGGAGCTTACGGAAAAGCCTAACTTTCACGCCCGGAAGTTAATAAACGCTTTTTTTACTTGAAAAATCAAGAACTAAGAAGCAAATTAGCTTCTATTAATTTAAGGTGTTAAGGAAGGACACCATCCAGAAAGCACCAGAAGGCTGCCCTGGAGTTTGGAGAGGTAGGGCTGCGATGGGACGGGAAATGCCAATTTCCCACCTTGCACACTTCTGCTCCGTTTGTTATGTGTTTTATTTAAAAGATACTTTCTGGGGCCGGCCCGGTGGTGTAGAGATTAAGTTCGCGTGCTCCGCTTCAGCGGCTCAGGGTTTGCAGGTTTGAATCCCGGACACGGACCTAGCACTGCTCATCAAGACACGCTGTGGCGGCATCGCACATAAAATAGAGGAAGATTGGCAACAGATGTTAGCTCAGGGCCAATCTTCCTCACACAGAAAAAAGGAAACAATAAAAAAGAGATACTTTCTAAGTACATAAGCTATCATTTCAGAGGCTGGAGTCTGGTAAGAAATTCGCTCCTCTTGAACCTGACCCATTTGTACTGAGGACAAACAGTGAACAGGGCACTCACTACTGGATACATTTGAAGCAGCGGCCGTCTGTGCACAGGCTGCACACAGGCTTTGCGACAAGCACCCTGCTGTCACGAGCAGAGCCCACGGCACAGAGCGAGCGATAAATACGGCCACTATTAATGTTTCTTCTAGCCGCTTGGTCACTGACCCGGTGGCGGATGAAGAGGAAATTAACAGTCTAAAGGCGGCTGGAAATCACCATCCTGGACCCATTCTGGAGAAAAGGGGAGAGGGCGGGTGAGGGAGACGGCGAAGGAGGACCTGGAGGGGAGGCTGCCTGAGCAAACGGGCGAGGGAGGCAGCCAGCCACAGCTTTTACTTGGCCGTCAGCACGAAGGGGACCACAGACGACGCCTGGATGAATGGGCGTGGCTGAGAGCCAATATAAACAGGCAGCGCCCACCCAGCCCGGGCCCCAGGGTGCGGACCCCTGCTTTAAAGCTCAGCGGGAGCCTGAAAGCCATGTGCCCACGTCAGCACTGTATCCACTCTCCTCCACGAGGCTCGGAGCGGAAGGAAGGAAGAGGGGAGAACGGGAAGGCTCAGAAGAGAAGTGAGGGAAAGGGGTAGCTGAACGCTGAGGGAAGGCCCCAGAAGAGAAAGAAACGGCTACCAGGCCACCAGGAATCTCGAGTTGACGTCCCTTCTGAACCAGAAGTTTCTGCTTCGGGAACATGTGTCATTTCCCCACTCGACTGTGAGCCACTTGCTGGCCCAGGCCCCCAGGCCACTTGCTGCTCCTGCTTCAGTGTGAGACCATCCACGCTGGCTCAGGGGTCCCCCCCCAGGGCCCTGACCCACTGGCCTGCAAGCCGAGGGGTCAGCAGCCGGGCAGGGGCTCGCCTGCCCCCAACGGTGGGGACTCAGTAGCCAGCAAACACACTCAGCCTCGGTCCCCAGAGCTCACAGGACGGCCACCAACTTTGTTCCCAAATTCCCCGTCAAATTCCCCAGGAAGTGTTCTCTGATCCCCTGAGCTATGAGAGTTCCCATCTCAGCCATCAGGCTGCCAGGCCCCCGGGCCCCCAATCTTAGTGGGAGGCGTGAATGAGGCCCTCATGCTTAACAAGGAGCACCTCTCATGCTTTTTTTTTTGGAGGAAGATTAGCCCTGAGCTAACATCTGCTCCCAATCCTCCTCTTTTTGCTGAGGAAGACTGGCCCTGAGCTAACACCCGTGCCCATCTTCCTCTGCTTTATATGTGGGACGCCTACCATAGCATGGCGTGCCAAGCAGTGCCATGTCCGCAGCCGGGATCCGAACCGGCGAACCCAGGGCAGCTGAAGCAGGACATGTGAACTTAACTGCTGCACCACCAGGGTGGCCCCCTCTCATGCCTTCTGCCCCAAACACCATGACTTCTTCAGATGGCCTCTCACGAGCGTGGGTCCAGGAAGCCACCTCCGATCTCTTACCAGGCGGGCACCCGTGGCCCTTCCCACCACTACCACTGACTCCACTCTCTGGACACTCCTCAGAGCCCGAGTCTGGGTGATGACACAAGACACGGTCACCACCTGCTTTGGGTTTTTCGTAGGATTAAGTCAATGGCCGAAGGAGAAGCAGAAAGGAGGGAGGGGGCCCGTGTTAGGGTCAGAGGAGGGCCGCATCCCAGCTGGGTGGCTTCTCAGCAGCGTGCGGAGGGCCCGAGCCGGGAGCTCACGGCGTGGGCCCTGCTCTCCCTGGGGAGGGGAGGGGGGTGACCGGCTGGGGCTGGGGCACTCACCGCGCTTGGGCTTGGGGAAGCTGTCATGCAGCCGGAAGACCACCTTCTCCACGAAGTGCTGGATCTCACATTGCTCGGGGCCGCGGACAAACACCATCCAGTCGTGCGTGAACCCCTCCGTGGTGGGCTTCTTGCGCAGTTGGGCGCGGTGTCCCAGCTCTAACTTGACCTGGACAGTGCACTGGCGGGAGAAAGGCGAGCACAGGATCAGTGCGACGCCCAGAGCAGGGGACTGCAAGCTGTCCCACCCCGTCACCTACAAGGGCCACAGGAAATGAAAAGACCCCGAGCAGTGCCCCCAGGCTTCCGAGCCAGTGACCCCTCCCCGTCCTCCCTCTCATCCTCTCCATGCCGGCGCACGGCCTCGCTGCTATTCCTCCAACAAATGCCCAGTTCATTCCTGCCTCAGGACCCTGGCACCTGCTGCCCCCTCTGCCCTGGAGACTCTTCCTCTAGGCCTTCCCATGGCTGGCTCCTTCCAGTCACTGAGGTCTCAGTGGCTCAGCTGTTGCCTCCCCAGGGAAGCCTTCCCTGACCACCCAATCTGAACACAGTTCTGTGTCCCCCCGATGCCTGTCACTCTTCATCACATCGTCTGCAGTCTCAGATTTTTCACTGTCGGAACTCATCATGCGGCCCGGAGTGCAATTACCTCATCTGCAGGTGAGGAACCCCACCTGTAGAGTGAGCTGGGCAGAGGCACATGTGAGGTGGCTCAGCTGGCAGGGGGCGGCCCGGATTCAAGCCCAGGGGTGTGTCCCCCAGGACCTGCTCCCTTGGCCCCTCTGCCATCGTGCCTCCCTGGTCAAGCCCCCCAAGTTTCTTAGTAAAGCATTTTCGTCCTCCTCCGCCCTCCAGGGTGCCTCCTGGAGAACAGAGACCCTTGGGGTCCAGAGCCCTTGCATCCACTTGGCACCAAAAGCAGAACAGTGGCTCACAGCGAGAATGGAGGGGCAAGAAGCCCCCTGGGGCCAGGTCCCAGGCGGACCTGCAGCCTCGGCTGCCAGGTTCCCCTCTTTGAAACGTGTCTGATGCTCTGCCTGCCCTGGAGCATAAGGCAGCTCGTACAGGCTCCACTCCACTGCACACAAAGCCACAGACCTTCAAAGCACTCGCTACACCCGGGTGGGCCAGCACCTCTCACGAGGAAGCTACTGCAAACACCCACTCTGGTCCGTCCCATCCCCCCCGACTCCTCGTGGACACAGACTGACACCTAGTATCCAGTGCAAGAACGTTACGAGGCAGCAGAGGCCACGCGGACACTTGGTCCCAAGTGCTCCGATAACCAGGAGCAGGCCAGGCAGAGGCGGCAACCCCACACTTCCCAAACGAAGCTCCCACGCTGGGCTCCGTCAGCTGGCCCTCCCTCCAGCCAACCAGGCTCCCGGGCCCCAGCCCAGAAGCCTCCCGCTCTGCATTCCCACCCCCTTCCCACCCCGTGCACCCCATGGCCAGTGCCTCCTGTGCCTGCCTCTGCTCTGACATTCCCAGATCCCGTCGAGACCCCACCAGCAGTGTCCTCTCTCCCTCTTCGCCCTCCTGACAGCAGGACAGACGGAGCCTATCGCTCACCTTGTTTCAAAGCTTTCAATGGTTCACCACTCCCTCAGAAGAAAGCCCAACACCTCGGCCTCCTCCCTCCGTCTCCTCGGCCTCCTCCCTCCGTCTCCTCGGCCTCCTCCCTCCATCTCCTCGGGTCTCCTCGGCCTCCTCCCTCCGTCTCCTCAGCCTCCTCCCTCCGTCTCCTCAGGTCTCCTCGGCCTCCTCCCTCCGTCTCCTCGGCCCTCCTCGGCCTCCTCCCTCCGTCTCCTCAGGTCTCCTCGGCCTCCTCCCTCCATCTCCTCGGGTCTCCTCGGCCTCCTCCCTCCGTCTCCTCGGGTCTCCTCGGCCTCCTCCCTCCGTCTCCTCGGCCTCCTCCCTCCGTCTCCCACCTGTGTGTTTCCTCAAGTCTGATCTGAGATGCTCATCATTTTCCACTTTTTAACCCTTTTGAGGTCGGAGTGTACCCTGCAATGCACATGGAAGTTTCATGTACTGAGGGCCCACCCAAAGCACATACACACACACACACACACGTACGCACACACACGAAGCTGCTACTAAGCTGGTGGCATGCCTTACAGGCTCAGAACTGAGGAAGCACGGCAAACGCACACACCACATTCCAGCTCAACGGGTCACCAGCCATCCCAAAACACACCCGGAGCGTCCACCCTGTCCACCTCCACTCCCTCTGGCCTGCAGCCTGGGCGCCCTACACTCATTTCTCTGCTCATGGAAATTCCACCCATCCCTTAGGGCCCGGCTCAAGTGCTACCTTCCCCAGAGCACCCTCTGATTGCCACGCTGGAACCCACCAGCCCCTCAGAGTCCCACAGCAGTCTGTGGACCAACTCCGTGTGCCCACTCTGGCCCGCTTCGGCTGCTGGGCTGCCCGCTGCCATCTCCTGGGGTCACACCTCGCTTGTCCTTTGAGCCTCTATCTTGGAACCACAGTACACGAGGCATCAACAACGCTGCATGCATTAAACGAGAGCCTTCCTAGCTCAGCGAGCTCCGAGCAGTGCTCTCCAAGAGAGAAGGGCCAAGGTGGCAGATAAGGCCAGGGTGGTCCCGACGTCTGGAAGAGCTGACAGGAGGCTCTGGGTACCGAGCAGGCCAGCTGTAAAAACAGGGACTTCTTCGGCATAGACGACAGTGGAGGGGGCTCCACGGGAAAAGAGCAGGGCCTCGCGGGGGCCGGGCCCACTGGGAGGAGGGGCAGCGACTGGGAGGGAGCGTTTAGATTCAACACAACAGAAATGACAGCCAATAGCAAGCGGCTGATGGATGCGAGGGAACAGCATCTGAGTAAAAGTACGCCAGCCATTCGTCCCCAGGCTGCGCTGAAGGCAGAAAAGGACAGATCAACAGCAAAAACAAGCCTGCGAGAAGGCGACCAGACGGAGTGGCTGGAAAGAGAGTTTAAGTCTAGCCTGAAACGGGAGAGCTCTGAAAAGAGTGGAGGAGGAGAGACGAGGACACTCAAATAACTCCACGAGCCAGGTCACTGGGATGCTGCCGAAGAGAAGCCATGGCGGGGCGGGGGACTGGGACATCCAAGAGGAAATACCCCACCAAAAGCTAGAGAGGGAGGACGAACGGTCTGGATAAACAAGTAATGATCACATTGACCACAAGCATCGCTGTGCAGGGCGTTGCTCACGGACGACGAGCAGCATAAACAGAGCCAAACAATATTTACATTATCCCGAACGGGCTGCAAATCACCATACACACTTCTGTGTGTGTCACAAACTCTTTCTCCCTACAGTCTTCACACTGAGAAATCGGGAGCGAATCCCTGGACCGCCGGGAGGGTTACAGGTGGAAAAGCAAATGGGTAGAATCGTAACAACAGTAACACACTTTGCAGATGACTTTCGCTTCTTTCGCGTTAACTCCTACGTAATGAGACACCTCCTCCGAGTCTGTTATTCACGGATCCGGCAGGTCCAACCTCGGCTGCCTTCCCGGCACGTCTGATTATGTGGGGGTCCCACCCAGGGCACAGGAGCGGCAGAGCAGTGATTGTGAAAGAATGGAACACCACAGTGCCATCGGAGAGAGGGAAAACGCAAGCGCCAAAAAAACGCTCCGAAGGCCAAAGTAAACAGGAAGGTTCCGAAGCGGCGCTGGGGAATCTTTGCAGCCGGCAGGCCGTGCCCACAGCTCTGCCCGGGCAGCATCTATGCCCCAGGGGGCTGGCACCAGCTCAGCCCCGACAGCCCCCCAAGTTCAAGGTGCCAATGCCCGGCCTTCCGCACCCTGTGTATGCTGGTAGGGTCAGGAGAAGAGCACGCCCTCGAATTCTGGAATCTTCTAGGAAATAAAGGTGCAGGATTACACGGACTCTGGGCCACTATATGAAAAAAGAAATCACTGATTCAGTAAGACGTCCAAGCTACACTGAACTGGAGGCAAGCAGGCAGCTGAGCGCTGGCCTACTGCGTGGACTTGTCGAGTCTCGATGGTTTATTAGCATGGCTAGGCCGATTCCAGCCCCAAGGTGCTCCCGTCTCCTGCCTTCTCCACCTGGACTTCCTCCCTGTCCCCCAGACCAAGAACAGAAACCAGTCAGTTCCTCTTTCTCCAGGAAGGGCGCCCGGGTAGAGGCTCAGGGCTGGTCGGGGGAAGCTCACCACCACCTCGGAATGGCGCATCTCACCAGTCCCGCCAGCTGCTCGTGGAACCTCCAGAGTGGAGGCTGGAAGTGGCCGGGCCTCAGTGCCTGCCATGTCCTGGCATCTTGGGGGCCACTGCGCCACCCACTGGCCCAAGAAAAGCCCAGAACAAGGGGAACCTTCCAGGCCTGTCCCGGAAAGGGTTAACTGTTTCACTTATGGGAAATGTTCCCAAAGACCTGCAGATGAACGTGGAGCCTCAGGGGCTGTGAGAGCCATCTGGGGATGGTCACGCTTGGGCAGAGGACCTCAACTGGGCACTGCCCTCTCTCCTGGCCAACTGGCAGAGGGCATGTGGAACCCAAGGGCTGGGATCCCGACTCCTGTAAGCCAGGCAAGGGGACCCAGGAGGGCGGCTTCCCAGGCACTTCTTCACTAGAGGACAGACCCCTCGGGCATGGACCCATGGCCATGACCTGGCAAAGAGGAGGAGCCAGCCTGGGGCCACCAGCTCCTCCTGCCTCAAAGCCCTTTCATCGGATCCTTCCTGCATCCCACAAACCCCGCCCTCAGCCAGGCCCCAGAAGGCAGGTCTTTAACACCGAGTTCGTCTGCACGACTCCCCCTGATTTTCAGGTGGGGATTCTCTAACAGATGCCTTTCCCTCTGGGAATCTGCACTTTTCCAAGTGGTATAATTACACCCGGAGTCTGGCAACGGCATCTGATTGCCTCCCGTCCCAGGAGGAGAACGCGTGGATGGGCCTTTTCCCTTGTCAGCCTGCGCCGGCTGTGCCAAGTCGGAACGGACCCAGCAGGGCTGCTGGCAACGTGGTCCACACAGGCACAGATGGGACAAGGTGCTGGTCCCACGGAGCGACAACAACTCCAGACCAAAGAGAACACTCCATGCAGAGCTTTCTCCCTCCAGACCCAGCCGGGCGCTCTCGGGAGCAGCCCCTGGACGAGAATGGGACGAAGACGGAAAAAGACCGATGTCCCTCGACCTCTCAGTGACCGCTGCGTAAGGCCCTGGCACACAGAGGGCTGGCAGCCAGCACCTACACCCCTCTTCTGGCTCCACTGTGTCCTTTGACCCAGGGCACAAGGTTAATGACGAAGGGGCTCAGTGAATGGCCCTCTGGAAACGCTCTAAGGACAAGTGTGCAGACCGTGAGGACAGGCAAATCCACCCACAAGCTTTAAGCTTTCTGCTTCCTGGGAAGACGACGCTCCCTGCGGAGGCGTGGGACAGGGGATTTTTAGATATATGTGAGATGCCTGGAGATGGCGCGCCGGGTGGCCCCGGAGTTCTCCAGGGAGCAGTCTTGCGAGACTTTTGAAGCGCCCAACCCCAATAAAGGCATCTGCCGCCAGGCCAGGTGGGCCTGGTTACAAAGGAGATGATTCCTAGTTATTTTTATTTAACCAACAGTTGGCAAAGCTAAGTGCAAAACTTCGAGTTAGAGACTTCGGGGGACATGAGGGAGGAGGGCTCTGGTCCCTGCCCTCAGGACTTTATACCATATTAACTTTAGGACAAAAAACTGGGCAGGTGGGCTGTCCGGCCATAGTTTCAGAGCTGGGTTGGGGAGAAGCCCAATGACCCACGCTCTCTGCACAATTCTGAGCTTTTTTACACAAGGTTTGGGGGAAGAACGGAGCTCCCTCAGAATCCCACCAGGCCCTCCATTTGCACATCTGTAAAATGGGCCATTGCTGCCTGAAACAAACCTCCCCTTCGGAAACAAGAGAGCATGGTCACAGGCGGCCGTTCCCAAACGCAGACTTGGGAGAGCCTTCGCGAGAACCAGGAGTGTCGGTTCCACTGTCTCATGCACTGGGTCGACGCTTCTGTGAGCAGAGGGCTCCCCGGGGCTGCGGAGCACAGGACCACCCAGACGCTGACACCACTTCCAGCTCCCTAGGCAACCACCGTCCCCAGGGACAGCCCCTCCCCCCCCACGCTCTTTTCCTGATCTTTCCGGCATCTGCTCAGTCTTCATCCGTGCCCATTCCTTCCCCACCATCCTTGGAGAGAAATCACACGCCTCCCAGACACGACCGCAGGGTGAGCAAAGACCTCCCCACAAAAACTACATCAGCTCTTCCCCCCAAAGGACATACGAGTCTCACGGATGATGGACTTCTAAGTACAGGCTTGGGGTCGGGGAGAAAGCAAACAGATGGGTGAGGGTGACAGGACCAGACTTTTTCCAGAGAAGGTGGGAGCCCAGGGCCAACAACGCAGAATCCCCCTTCTTAGCTGGGCTGAAAGTTCTAGAGAGTATGGCAGGAAGGTGGAGAGAATCAAGGCTCCCAAGGCAGGCAGGCCCACGGGGGAGAGTCCTGTTGTTTCCCATGAGACAGAGGCACTAACAGGTGTGGAGCATCTCGGGGCAGAAAAGGAAAGCTGGGTTCAAAGCATTTCCCATGCCCCAGAAGTCACTCTTGGAAGACTGACAGGCAACTCACCTACGTGGGTAAAAGACACCATTCTCTCCTGTCTCCCGAGGGGCCACCATCCCTGTAGGAAAGGGACAGAGCTCCTGGGCTCTCCCCAATTTGCATGAAAACACAGCTGGGGTTGGAGCATCAGACTAAGGGCTGGCACATGCTCCCGTGCAAATGCTTCGGCAATGTTCTAGACCAGCACTGCCCAAGGGAACTTTCTGCCACGATGGAATGGTTGTCTCTACGCTGCCCAACGAGATGGCCCGTCCCTCAACAGTGGTGGTTACTGGGCACTTAAAACATGGCTGCTGCGACTGGGCAACTTTTCATTGTGGTTCGTTTCCATTTAAACAGCCGCGGGGGCTAGTGGCTGCCGCACCGGGCAGTGGTGACCTCACTCTCTCGGGTCGAGTGCGTTCACCAGTCCAAGACACCAAGGCACCAAGACACCAAGTCACCAGAGCAAGACGGTTATCTCCCAGCCTGTTCCCCACTGCACTTACATAAATGACAACGGCCCAGCCAGCCGGGGCCCAGCAGGTCACAAGGGGAGTGGACACACCTGGGCCCAAGGCAGCTCCCCGGGGACCAGCGGGTGGGTGGGAGGCGGCAGCCATGGTCTACGCCTGTGTGCGCCCAACAAGACTTTCCCAGAGGCGGGCTTCGCTGAAAGTGGACCCCGGAGGTACATTTTGTCTTGTCTTTTTAAGTCAATACAGAGTTGGGGCAGCAGGCTTTGTCCCTTCAAGGGAAATGAACTCACACCAGGCTGCAGAAATCCACCATTCATTGACTGCGATAAACTCCTCACCTCTCCACTGAAGCCTAAAGGTTAATCATAGTGAGAAGGGGCCCCAGGCTCGTGCGTCGGGGACCCTGTGCCAGCACGGGCGGCCGGGATGGGCAGGGGGGAGGTCTCCTGCCCCCCACCCCTGAAACCCTGCAGCCCCACAGCGCCTTCCCAGACAAAGCCGCCGCCTCAGTGGCGCCAGCAGCCAGGGACGCCCCAACCTGCCCTTGCTAACGGCGGCGATTTCAGCTGCCACCCCCACAGCCCCACGCCGCCCTTCCTGGCCTCGCGCCCCTGGAAGCCAGGGGCAGCACAGGAGGATGAGGAAATGAACGACCCCATGTTGGGGGCCGCAGTGGTGCAGGGTTTGAGGAGGGAAAGGGGCTTGGGCACCGAAGCACAAGGCTGGGGAAGGGGGGACCGAGGCCAGAAAGGCCTGAGGTTTACCAGTACCGACAGGACTGGCTCCAGGTTTCCGGATCGAGGGGAGAGTTCAGGGAGACTGGGGACCCACCTGGGTTTGGAGCAAGGCTCTCGGGGGAGGCTCTAAGATGCTGGGGAAGGCAGGGAAAATGGGGTGCGGGGGAGACAGGGCAGTGGCTACAAGTGACAGCATGAGGCTGGGGGTCGTTGGGACCAAGTGGGAGACCCTGAACGTAAGGAGAGAGGCATGGGGGTTCTGGGGAGACCCCAGGTTTGCGAAGGGAGGCCGGCGGAAGCTGGAGGAACCAACTGAGGAGAGAGATCTGAACTAGGGAAAAACGTGGGGAAGCGGACATCAGGGTCCGAGGGGCAAAGCAAGCCCAAGCTGAGGGGGCTGTGGCATTCGGCGTCTGGAGGGTATGGGGGCTCCAGGTAGGAGCAGAAACTGCGCCCAGGCCTGGTCTAAGAGGAGAGGGTCTGAAGGTGAAAGAGACAGTCCCCCAGGCTCTGGGAGCCTGACCCCAGAGGGGGCTGAGGCAGCGGGGTGGCTCCAGGTCTGAGGAAGCGAGCCCAGGTCCAAAGAGGGGGACACTCAACACAGACCTGGGTACTGGTGGGAAAAGACACAGGCCCTGGCCAGGGTCTCAGGGGAAAGGGACGTGCAGGCTGAGACAGGGACAGCACCAGCGGGGAGACAGGGTGCAGGCCTGGAAGAGGGTGAGGAGTAAGAAGGTTTAGGGTGGTCCTGGGTTCCAGGAAGGAGGGGTCTGCAGATCAAGGGCCCAGGGGTTCTGGGGGGACTCAAACCTCAGGGTCTAAGGGAGAAGACGCTGCGGGCTCAGAGAGGGAAGGAGACACAAACCAGCCCTGGATCCAGAGGGGAAACTTGGTACAGGCTGGATCTGAGCAATCTGAGGGGTCCCCAGGGTGCCTGTGGGAATCTGGGCTGGGCTGGGGTCCCGAGGCATATTCCAGGGGGGCTCCGGGCCCAACTGGGGTTGCGAAGGGCATCCCAGGGGGTTCTGGGCTGCTTATAAGGGCTCCGAGCAGGAATGGGGTCTCAAGGGGCATCCCAGGGGACTGTGGACCAGACTGGGGTTCCGAGAGGCGTCGCGGGGGGCTCTGGGCGGGACTGGGGTCCCCAGGGGGGATCTGGGCGGAACTGGGGTCTCAAGGGGCAACCCAAGGGGGTCTGGGCCAGACTGGGGCTCCGAGGGGCGACCTGGGGGGCTCTGGTCCGGACTGCGGTTCCGAGGGGCGACCTGTGGGGCTCTGGGCCG
This sequence comes from Equus asinus, assembly GCF_041296235.1. Classification (NCBI taxonomy): domain Eukaryota; kingdom Metazoa; phylum Chordata; class Mammalia; order Perissodactyla; family Equidae; genus Equus; species Equus asinus. Next base: position 15,856,989 of record NC_091809.1, read on the forward strand.
GACTGGGGTCTCAAGGGGCGTCTCAGGGATGTCTGGGCCGGACTAGAGTCCCTAGGGGGGCCCTGGGGGCGGGTCTGGGCCGGACTGGGGTCTCAAGGGGCGTCTCAAGGATGTCTGGGCCGGACTACGGTTCCCAGGGGGGCCCTGGGGGCGGGTCTGGTCCGGACTGGGGTCTCAAGGGGCATCCCAAGGGGATCTGGGCCGGACCAGGGCTGCGAGGGGCGTCCCGTGGGCGCCGGGCCGGGGTCGCGGTGGGGGAGGGGCGCCCCCGCCCCACAGCAAGGCCGGGGAGCGGCGGGCGGGCGCGCACAAAGCGGGGCGGGCGGGGGCGAGGAGGCCGGGACCGAGGAGGCCGGGCGGGAGGGCGGAGGGAGGGGAGGAGGGGGCCGGGCGGGCGGCGCGGGCTGCGCTGGGGCGGCGCGGCCGCTCCTCACCTGATTGTCCATGGCTGGCGCCCCGCCCCGCCCCCGGGCCCCGCGTCGCTCGCCGCCGTCCCCGCCGCCGCCGCCGCTCAGCGCCGCCCCGCCGCCCTCATTGTCTGTCAGGCGCCGCCGCCGCCGCTCCCGGCCGCCCGCCCGCCCGCCAGCCCCGCGGAACCGGAAACCGCCGCCAGCTCGGGTCGCGCACCGACCCCGGGCCCCCGCCGCCGACTCGGGCCCGCCGCCCCGACTGACAGCCGCCTGGCCCAATCCGCGGCGCGGACGGCCGCTCGTGGGGCGGGACTTCCGGCCTGGCGGGGGCCTGCCGGGCTGCGGTCGGAGGGACGAAGCCCGCAGCCAATGGGAGGCCCGGACCGGAGGGGCGGGAGGAGGGAGGGAGGGAGGCGCGAGGCGAGCCCAGCGGAGGGGAGCGCGAGGTGTGCGCCGCACGTGGAGGGGGGCGGGGGCGGGACGGGCGCGCCGCGCCTGCGCACTGCGGCCCGCAGGGGGCGCTGCCTCGTGGCCGGAGCCTCCCAGAGCCGGAGCTCAGGTCGCGGGTTCGAGCCCAGGGGAGGGAGCCCCAGGGACACTTTTGTTTCTGGCCGCATGTCGCTACTATATGATGGAATGAGCCCTGCGCTCTGGAACTGCAGGTTAATTTTCCAATCTTGGGTCTGCCTCGTGGCAAGTATGGTCAACTCGCTTCTCTCCCTGAGTCTCAGTTTGCCATCTGTGAAATGGGGACAATCACAGTCCGGTGTGATGCTGGTTTATGCTCATTTGAATGATGCAAATTTGAAATCTGTTACATTAGAATGATCAAGAAGGTCTCCTTTTATCCACGAAATTCATAATGCTACTCCCTCCAAAACCCAATTTTTAATTTACCCATGATCCTATAATTCCACAACGACTTGTAAACTGTGTTTAGATCAGGTATAGACGCATCGCCCCATCTTTTTCAGGATCTTGTAAGCCACTTGTCTCTCGGACATTAGGACTTCTGCCTGAGATTTGGGGACCTTTGCATTGTTATTTTAAATTCCTTCTTAGAATTAAAAATCAGTGTTTTTTTGTTTGTTTGAGGTTTTTTTGGCTCTCTACTTTTCGTTTAAGTGTCAGCCAAGCGTTCATTAGGTGATGGGGCCAGTGCTTTGCGCTGAAGCGTAGCAGCAGAAAATCAGTAACTTCAGATGGAAAGTTAGTCCAGACAAAAACTCTGAAGGATGCCAGATCATGTCATAATAACACCGTCCTTTTTAATCTAGGACAGGGTGTACTGGGTTGGGGGTCAGGGATGGAATGGAGATCATGCTAAGAAAATAAGCAGCAACTTGCATGTGGGTACAACTTTATTTTATTTTATTTTATTTTTAGTCCTGTAACTGGATGTAAGTAGATCAGAGATCCTTGAACCAGCAGATTCAGCATCACCTGGGAACTTTGTTAGAAATGCAAATTCCGTTCTCCCTTGATTTGTGGAAGCAGAAACTCTGGGTGCGTGGGCGGCCCCCAGAGATTTGGTTTAACCAGCCCTGCAGACGATTCTGAGTCTTACTCAACTTTCAGAACCACTACCCTAGGTAAACGGACAAAAATGAGGAGGGTAGCAATTTATTTACGATGGAAACTTGCCGTGAGCTGCAACTGTTGCAAAGATGAGCTTCAGAAACTCACCCTCCCCCCTTATTCGTCTGGGAAATTATCCTTAAATTAGGTTCTGAACTGTTGAGGGTTTTCAAAACTATATTCCTGGAGCCGCCACTAGGTCAAGTGTAATCCTTTGAGCATCAGGAAGAATAATGGGGAATTAACCCAAGTGTCCATCAATGGATGAATGGACAAATAAAATGTAGTATATCCCTACAGTGGAATAGTATTCAGCCTTTAAAAAGGAAGGAAATTCTCACCTGGGCTACAACATGAATGAACCTTGAAGACGTTATGTTTAGTTAACTAAGCCAGGGAAAAAGGACAAATGGAGGTGTCAGATTCATAGAGATAGAAAGTAGATGGTGGGGACCAGGGGCTGAGGGAGGGGAATGGGGAGTCAGTGTTTTATGGGGACAGAGTTTCAGTTTGGGAAGGTGAGAAAGTTCTGGAGATGGATGGTGGGATTCACAACCATGTGAATGTGCTTTATGCCACTGAACTGTGCTCTTTTTACAGAAAAATGCCAGCCAATAACGTTGAAAGGATGATAGGGGAAAAAATCACTATTTTGAAACCCCAATGAAATAATAATTGCAGACAAGAGTCATCGTTGAATACTAAAACATTAACTGAAAGGTTGATGAGGGACTGGATAGTCTCATGTCCACTGAAGATGCAAAAAGGGGAAATAAAATAACTTTACAGAGGAAGAATCATGCCATCACCCCCATAGTCCAGTGACCACACTTAGCAGTGTAATAATGGGACAAGCAGAATGACTAAAGCTCCTACAAGCTGTGATGGGAAGTACGCAGCACCAAAAAGAAAGTATTCTTGCTCAAAAAGTTTAACTCGAACTGAATCGCACCTTTAGTCCTAACTTCCAGTTTACTGGAGAAACACATGGATTGAAGAACACGAAAAGTGACACCATGAAAAGCGATCAGACCAATCATGAAGGCGGAACCCTCAGCAGCCTGGTTTCCTCCAGTTGACAGGATGGAAGGAAAGAAATGAGGGCTGCCCGGGATTATAAGAGATGGTGTCACAACCAAATGCAGTGTGGGGTCCATCATTGGATTTTGGGTTGGAACAAACCAGCTATGTCAACTGGAGAGACCTGAATATGAATTATGTTGAATGATGTTTAAAAATGTGTTTGGTTAGGTATGATAATGAGATTGTGGTTGTGTAGGAAAATGTCCTTATTTTTTAGAGATGCGTGAGGCAAAATGCCACCATGCAAACTGCCTTGAAAATGCATTAATTTAAAAAACATAGATGAAGCAAATATGGCAAATGTTAAGAATTGTTCAATCTAGGCGATGGGTGTATGGGATTTCATGAAACTATTTTCTACACTTTTCTGTAGGTGTGAAGTTTCTATAATAAAAAGTAAAAATTTAAAAAAATGTGTCCTTTGCCTCAAATAGGACACTGTATTCCTTCCTCCAGGAGGTCAAGAGAGGGCTGCCCCATTTTCTCATTAGTGGCGGTCATGTCACAGCCAACACCTGCTGTGCGTGAACTCAAGTGGACGAATTTTGAACTCTCGTTGTCTCATTTCATCCTCACGATGCTAAACGGTAGGTGTTGTTGCCCCAAATTTACAGATGAGGAAACTGCAGCTCAGAGGAGGTAAGTGACTTCCCCAAAGTCACATGGTGAGACAATGGCAGAACCAGGGACCTTCTCAATGAGACCTACACTGACCACCCCATTTAATCCTGCCCCCTACCCTAGCTTCCCAACCCTCATCTCTCTGCTCTAACTGTTCCTTTTCTGCAACACTTAACACCTCCAAATATACACATATTTTCTTATTAAGTCCACTGTCTACCTCCCCTGGCTAGAGTGGAAGCTTCAGGAGGGCAGGTCTTTGTCTTGTTGACTGATACATCCCAAAGATGCTGCCTGGCACACAGCTTGATAGATCCCTGATGCATGAAATGAAATAATACTGAATCACATGGTGATAAAGTCAGTTCCTTTTCATTTCTCTCCTAGTCTTTCTAATTCCCTCAAGAAGAAAGTGTCAGCTTGGCGTTCATGCATCTTAACCTCCTGTCTGGCGTCTTCTAATCTCCCTTGATTGCGAGAGAACGGATCTGGAGCTCAGAGATTGGGACAGGCGACTGGTGCAGGGCTTCTGGACCCTGCCTGGACATTGCATCTCTTAAAGAACTTTAAAAAATATTGGTACCCGAGTCCCACCTTCAGAGATCCGGCTTTCATTTATCTGGAGTAGAACGGGGCCACGCCCCCACTTTTTTTTTTTTTTTTTAGTTTATCTGGGGTTTCTTATGTGCAGACTGGGTTAAGAATCATTGAGCTGCGGTGAAGAACCCTTTTTGTTGTTACAGTGTCTCGTTCGATGGTTACTTTTGATCTGTGACAAATGACTTATTGAAGTGACACAACGTTTCCTATTCAATTACAGCAGCGTGAACCGAGAGAGTAGATTTCAAGAAAAACTAGTAAAGCAAATAGTAATTTGAGCACGTAGCAGAATGCATGCTTGATAGGTTATCCTGATGTTACGAACAAGGAAATTGAGACAGGCCGGGGATAGGACTGGCCCACGTCCCACAGCTAGAAAGTAACATTTTGGACCTCCGGGAGTCTAGCTTGCTGTCTGTAATTCAACCGCTACATCAGGTCTCTATCGCCCTCTAGCGGTCCAGTTTATTTGCACCCAAGGGGAGGGCTTGGCATTAATTCTGCTTTCCCTTGTAGATGGTTCAGCCCTTCTAGGATTTTTTGGACTTCTCTTTTTGGCTTCCAGCGTGTTCCCTGTACCTCGAAGTTTCTCACCACCACATATGAGCACACAGCCATTCATAGCAATATTGAATATGACCAAGCTGGAGCAGAGCCCGGTGGCCAGCTGGAGACCTACCCCGGATTAACTTCAAATCAGAGCAAACCTTGCACGTCACCCTGAGGCATTTGACCCTTATCCCATGGGCAATGGGGAGCCATGAATGGTTTTGGAGCAGACCGAACATACGTGCACCGAGGCCTCTCCCTGGAAAAGGGCAGTAAACTGGACATTTACAATTTTTCTTCCTGATCTGAGGCTTCCTCCCAGGGCCAATGTAAGCCTATAAGGTCCTTTAATATGAATTTTAAGTTGGCAGCCCTTCTAGAAGAATGCCAACTCATGACCAGGCACAAGCCTTGAGGGAGGGCTTCAGCCCCCACTTGCCTGCTGCTCTCAGACCCGTAGACAGAGTGGGGTTCTCCCCTCCACCCCAAGGAGGAAGCACGGGACCAGACCTGGCCCTCTGGCTGCTGGGATTGGGTGGGGGGTGGGGCATCACCTGAAACCAACCGAGAGTGACTCTGGGAGCTTTACTAACTTTTAATTGAGGTAAAAATCACATGGCATAAAACTAACCATTAGCCATATGAAAGTGTATAATTCAGAGGCATTTAGAACATTCACGGTGTTGTGCAAGCAGCACCTCTGTCTAGTTCCAAGACATATTCTAAACCCCAAAAGGAAACCTTGGCCCCATTAGCAGTCATTCCATGTTCCCTCTTCTCAGCCTCTGGCAATTTCTCATCTGCTTTCTTTCTCTATGGTTTTGCTTATTCTGGGCATTTCTTATCAATGGAATCACACACTATGTATCCTTTTGTGTCTGGCTTCTCTCACTGAGCATCATGTTTTTGAGGTCCATCCACATTGTAGCGTGTCAGGGCTTCACTCCTTTTCATGGCTGAGTAATGTTCCATTATATGGATGGACCACGTTGTGTTTATCCATTCATCCATTGACGGACACTTATGCAGTTTCCACCTTTTGCCTCTTATCAATAGTGCTTCTAAGAACATTCTGTACAAGTTTTTGTTTCAATACCTGTTATCAATTCTTTTGAGTAGGTGCCTAGGAGTGGAATTGCTAGATCATATGGTAATTCTATGCTTAACTTTTAAAGAGCCACCAAACTGTTTTCCACAGTGGCTGCGTCATTTTACATTCCTACCAGCCAGGCACAAGGGTTCCAGTATTTCCACATTCTCTCCACCACTTATTTTCTGTTGTTTTAATTATGGCCAACTTAGTGGATGTGAAATAGTATCTCTGTTTTCATTTGTATTTCCCTAATGACTAATGACATGAGCATTTTTTCATGTGCCTTTGGGGCTTTACTCTACACTTTTCAACTTGGAAGGATGTGAGCCTGGCACTGCTGGCAGACACCATCCACCCATGAGGTAGGCCAGAGGGATAGAGGGAACCTGGCCCTGGTGACATCATTTGAAGCCTGGATCCAGCCATACCTGCAGCCTGATCTTCAACTTCCAAAGTAGATATGCTGATTGTCCTTTGGTCATGTGAATTAGCTGGGGTTGAACATTTTGCCCTTTGCCACCAAGAGTCCTCCCTGATGGAGACTGAGACTTGCCAAGGTCACACAGCTAGTTAGAATTACAGATGGGACAAGTGTCCAGACCTCCTACCTATCTGCTGCCTCCATGCCCCAAGAGGAGGCTGTGAGGAGGGGTCAGCAGGGGCCAGGAGACAGATGCTGGGGACAAATCATGGCCGTGCATTTAGGAATAGAGATGTGGGGGGCAGGAGGCAGATGTTTGTCTACATGCCCCCTCCGGAAGGTTTTGAGCTGAGGTTCCTCACTTTTAGGGTGTCAAAAACCCTTTTAGAGAATCTCACGGAAGCACAGCTCCTCTTTTCCCAAAAACCAGCAGGACAAACAACATTTTATAGATGATTTCACAAGTTCACAGAAACTCCCACCCTCCCTACCCCCTCTTCCCACCATGATCCATCCTGGGGCCAGAAGTGAAGAACTTCTGATTTCTAAAACAGGAAAGTCAGAAGGACCCAGAAGCAGGGAACCTGGGGTCCAGGTTCAATCTATCCCCTGCTGATTCACAGTGGTGCAAGGATCTTTGGAGAAGGATAGACCTGGTTGAAGTCCAGACTGTGTGGCCCTGGGCAAGTTGCTTGCCCTCTCTGAGTCACGTCTATAAACTGAGAATATTCTCATCTATCTGGAGGGGTTTGGGAGGGCCTTAGGTTCCATGATGTGCGCCACAGGCATACAGCCCATGGTAGCCACTCAGTAAATAGGAAGGGTCCCTCCTCTTTCAATTTCTCCATCTCTCTAGCAGGCCAGATCGCCTTGCCTCTACTCCTTTCGGAGTGAAGCACTCCGGAGGCCTAGATAACATGCGCAGACCGTGATGTTTGCAGAGAACGTCAAGTGACCCATGGATGCTGAAACCCACCCCAGGCCCCTAGGTTAAGAACTTCCGGCTGTGCACTCTCTGCCGTTTACTAATCTCCAGCGACAGCTTTCTTTCCAATGCTCTGGTTCCTTCCCACCCTAAGAGTCTCACACCTGCCATTCTCTCTGCCCAGAATGGTCTCAGGTCCCAGTTCTTGGTGTGGCTTGTTTCCTCCTGTCACTGAGGACTCAGCTGGAAAATGCACTCCCCATTGACCACCCATTTGAAAGGGCTGCTCCTCCACCCTGTCGTCCTCTAGAACATCATCGTGCTCTCTCTTTTCTGCAGCACTGTCAGGGTCTGGAAGTGCCTTGTGTGTGTGTCTTTTTAGTTGTCGAACTTGTGTCTCCTCACTAGGGCTTTCCATGTCTTTGTTGTCTTGTATCCTTGGGGGATAGTGTCAGACATAAAGTAAGAACTCAAAATATATTTGTTGAAGAGATGAATGAATGAGTGGATGAAGGGATGAATGAAGAGGTGGGAAAATAGATAAATGGAAGGATGATTGCTGATATGGATGGATAAATGAATAGATAAATAGATGGCTAAGGATGGATGGATGGATGGATGGATGGATGGATGGATGGATGGATGGATAATAGTTGGAAAAATGGATGGATGGAAGGATAATGAGTGATGATGATGGATGGATAATGGATATATGAATGGATGGATGAGTGGATAGATGGATGGATGGGTCAATGAATGGTTTGATGGATGGATAAATATATTAATGAATGAACAGGTGGATAAGATGATAAATAGATGAAAGGATGAATTAATTAACAGATGGGTATATTAAAAGATAGATGGATGGAATGGTTTAATGGAGTTCAAAGATGAATGGATGGATGGGTGGATGGATGGATGGGTACCTTAACGAATGAACAGATGGGTAAAAAGATGGATAATAGATGAAAGGATGAATTAATTACCTTGTGGGTAAATTAAAAGATAGATGGATGGATGGTTCAATGGAGTTCAAAGATGAATGGATGGATGGATGGATGGATGGATGGATGATGGATGCTGGCTGGCGGGATGGATGGATGGATGGATGGAGGGAGGGATGGATGGGTGGATGGATGGATGGATGGTGGATGGATGGATGGATGATGGATGGTGGATGGATGGATGGATGGATGGAAGGATAAGTTAAAGGATGAGGTGATGGATGAATGTTTGCCAGACTCCAGGCTGAGCACTTTATACACATTATCTTGTTTTATTCACACAGAAATCCCATGAAGGCAGGAATATTTCCATTTTGCAGACAAGGGGCTTGAGCTTCAAAGGCAGGAAAAATCACTTCCCCAGGAAATGATGCAATAAGACTCAAACTTAGGTTGCCTGACTCCACGCCCTGTGCTCTTAACCGCCGTGAAAACCATCCTCCCCTTCTCCCTTGCTTTGAGACCCTGGCCCCCTCCTCATGCCCATGCCCCAACAGCACCCAGATTTCCCAGTCCGGCTTCCATGTTGCTCCATCATTAACCAATGAGATGGCCCCACAAGTCTGTGGGAGAGCACATGGGAGTGTGTGTGAGGTCTCTGCACACATGTGGGGGTGTAGAATAAGGTAATTGGGAAGCATGTCCATTCTCTCAGATGCTCCCTGAGCTCCAAGGACCAAGCCACAGTCTGAGGTCATTCAACGTAGATGCCAGGGACTCATGGCACCTGGTCATCCAGCCTCACCAGGTCATGTGACTTTGGAGAAGCAGTGATCGCAAAGGAGGAAATGAAAGCAAGCAGCAGCAGGTCATGGAGGGGAGCTCTGCCAGGCAGCCTCCCACCCTAGGATCATCAGGTTGCTGCACAGAGAGGTCATGAAGTCCATCCCCTGCCCTGGGGCGGGGCCGTGCAGGAGAAAGAGGGTGGAGCAAGGGAGCTGGAGGGAGGAACTCCTGGTCCAGGTCTGTCCTCCAGACACAGGTTTGGCAGGTAGTTGGGTAGTCAAGAAGTCAGCAGAGCTCAGCATTTCTTGTTGTCACTACTGATTTCCACATAAGGCAGCCCCACTGGCCAAGTGTCCCAAGGCCAATAGTGGACTTTGAGGGTTTTGTCTGGCAACTCGTACCTGGCGTCCAGCAAGGCCATAGTGACCATGCCATATGGGAATGTGACACTAATGAGCAGGTGCCTGTGGGATGCAGGGAGAGGATGGTGAAGGCACAAGATGCCCCTGCAGCCAGCTTGATGCCTCCAGCACCCCCTCAGTCCTCTCCTTATTTCTCATAGATCCTGACCATTCACAGGGACCTTCTGGACCTGACCACTGACTGCAACCAGCATCCCGCACCCCCCACACCACCACCACAAGTCCTCGTATCTGTGCCTCCCTTCTCCGCCCCCAGGCTCCCACTCCAAGCTCTGGCATCTGAGATTTTCTGCTTCTGGAGCCCCAGACCACAGGGTGGGGGTTTACCAGATGCTGTGCAGGTAGAAAAAGTGAATCCGCTGCCAGAAACTGCAGAAGACGCGGTCGCTGACCCAGCTGGTAAAAGCAGAAGCCCATAACAGAATGGAGACCTCGATGACATGACAAAACTCCTTATTGCTGGTCCTAGGGAGAGAATGAGGGAGATCAGAGTCTGGCTCCGACAGCAGGACCTGAAGGGGTTGATGGGAAATTCCTCCATCCAAGGAGATGAGGCTGGGAGGAGGGAGCTAAGATGCACAGAGGAAGATGCCAGATCTGTGCTTGTTTCTGACGTTTGCTGTGCAGTTCCTACAGGGCACCAGGGGCCATTCTTAAAGTCCTTTTGATGGAAACTCAGCCCTCACAACAATGCGATGATGTCCATTTGGTAGATGAGGAAACTGAGGCATGCGTGATTAACTCATGCCCCCCCCCCCCCAGCTCCACCCCGAGGTGACACAGCTAGTCAGTGGCAGACTGGGATCTGAACCAGGTTTGGCAGATTCTTAACCCACAAGACCCTCCATGTTTGTGCGTTTGAGGTGTAAGTGCGTGCACACCTGGGGGTCCATGCACAAGCACGTGTGTCTGTGTGGCTATGAGAACATGTATGTCTGTGTGTGGAGGGGACACTCTCTGGGCGCCGTGTCTTGGACAACTCAAGATTAGAATCTGTGTTTCCACGACAGCTGAGCCAACTCAGTGTTGCTTGGGAAAGAACACATCGGGGATTAGTAGGCAGTATCTCCTTTATGATTAAAAGTGCAACCTCTATCCATGAGCCTAGAATGGGACAGTTTGAACATCAAAAAAGAATAATGAGTAAGAACTGATGAAATCGGAATATAGTGTGTGTCTAGTTAACCATATTGTCCTGTTGCCGATTTCCTCCTTTTGAGCTCGTCCTGTGGTCACATAAGGTGCTGCCATTCGGGGAGTCTGGGTGAACGGTACACAGGGCTCTGCTATTTTGGCAATTTGCTATGAGTCTGTAGTTATTTCAAAATAAAAAGTTAAAAGGATGGCATAGTAAACTGCGATGGATTGAAACACTTCAGAGAAATAAATATCTATGAGTTCATAATAATATTTAAAAAAAAAAAAAAAACACCTCATCAGTCCCTACTAGAGATGGCTAAGGCAAGAACTCAATCCTCCGGAAATTGATCAATAAAGGGAGAGAATCAATTCTCTATCTTGTCTTTCTTGTTCAAACTGTCTTTCCAGGTTGAAGAGCGCAAGTTCTTCTTGATCCAAGAACTCCAGGTAATCAATGCAGACGGAATAATAGAATCCACAAATCTCCATTTTGCAACCCCTAATGAGATGACGGATTGAGTCAGAGGGCATCAGTGGCTGTTGATATCATTCGATGAAAAGTGGGTAGAAATCTTTATCGTGAAGGGACTGGATGACACCATCTGAATGCACTGATGAACCTTAACAGCACTCAATGTGGGATGACCGCTCATTATGAGGTCCTAATGGGATGGAACAAGAAATACCCAATGCCGCACATGAAATATTCTGGCTTAAAAAAAATTTAAACCTAAATTTGTATCTAACTATCAATTTGCAGGAAATATCAGAAAATAAGGAAACACAATGAAAGATGCCACAGGAAGCAGTCAGCCAAATCCAGAATGTAGGAGGTTCTGCAGGGCAAATATCATGTTTCTATTGCCAAATCAGAGGCATGAAGAAATAGGGAGAGAGGGACTGTTATGAAATAAAGAAGACCTAAGAGACTGTGTTTGGATTCTTTTTTAAACAACACCAGGTGTAAGAAGGCAACTTTAAGAAACTGAGGAAACATCGATGGGAACTGGGTAGTGGACACTATTTTAAGGAAGTATCGTTAATTTTGTCAGAAGTATGCATGCCATAGCTTTCATTTGTCCCTCTAGATCCTTCTCTACCATTATCCACTCTTCCCTAGGCCCCAGGGGACTAAGAATTGTGGACTGAATCCAGGGGCTCCCTTGTCTTGAGCTTCCAGTTGGGTTGGCCAATGGTTTTCTATTGGGTTGGCCAATGGTGTCCAGTTGGATTGGCCAATGGTTTTCTATTGGGTTGGCCAGTGGTGTCCAGTTGGATTGGCCAATGGTTTCCATTTGAGTTGCCCAATGGTTTCCAGTTGGGTTGGCCAGCAGTGTCCAGTTGGGTTGGCCAGCGGTGTCCAGTTGGGTTGGCCAATGGCTTCCAGTTGGGCTGGCCAATGAGGAGCCCCAGCAGGAAACCAAAGGGTGGAGGGAGAATATTTATTTCCAGAGTTCCTTCCTTGTGGGGTTGGCTCAGGCTGGCTGCAACCAACAACTGGAGGTCACAACTCCTGCCACAGAGACCCTCTCCATGGGCTCTCTCCTTCCAGATTCCTGCAATCACTGCCTCCCTTCAACCCCCATCTCAGGTCTCCTGAGGGTAATAGAATCTCACTCTACTAGCACAAGGGTTCTAAACAATCCTGAGTGACTTTCCTACACCCTGCCTTCTCTTTTGTGAGTAACTCTTTTCCTCAACTCTCCTCAAATGGCCCTCAAATTTGAGAGCCTGCCCCCATCCTACTAAGACCTGGCATGAGGTAAAAAATAATAATTCTTTATCAGGATAGTGAAATCCTGAAAAATTAATAGGTGACATTATATAAAGTGGGGGGGGGATCTATTAATGCAGATTGACAAAATGCTGATGGTTGTTGGGGCTGGTTAGTGGGCACTTGTAGATTTATGGTGCAATGCTTTCTGTTTGTATGCATGTTTGAGGTTTTGATAATAAAAAAGGCCAGCTCTGCAGTCAGAAAACCTTAGGTTCCAATCCTGGCCCTGCCCTTAGCTGGTGAATGATCTTGGGGAAGGGACATCCCTTCTTTGAACCTGGAGTCAAGGAGCATTCCATTCCCGGAACACAGTAAGTATTGGGGGGGTGCTTGAAAGGGGGATGGGAGCTACCTCCCCAAGCACCTGCAGCCACCACTCACTTCCTGTACTCCTGGAACACAATGTAGACGATGTGCAGGGCAATGACGTTGAGGACGTACGCATTGATCGTGGGCCTCAGGAAGGACAGGAAGGTACTGACCACGGTGGTGATGAAGACCAGGCGGGTGAACTGGGACCTGGGGGGAAAAGGGCTCCGCTGTGGGTGGGTGGGTGGGGGGACCCAGGGGGGCTTAGGCAGGGTCTGGAGATCATGTGGCAGAGGTGGATGAGAAAGGGGAAGAGATGCCAAGGACTCAGAAAAAGGTCTTGAGGCTCCCGGCTGGGCTCAGCAGAGGGTCCTGGGGCCCAGGTGAGTCAGTGAAGGGTCCCCGAGCTCAGGTGAGGTTAGGCAAGGAATTCAGGGGTGCCCAGCGGGGATTAAGGAAGGAACTCCAGGGATGCCAGAGGCTATCAGGAGAGGGATCTTGGAAGGCTCAAGTGGGTCAAGAAAGGCCAGGATAGAGATTCGGGGGAGGGGGGTCTGAGGTCAAGAGAAGGGCCCAGGAGGATCAGATGCAAGATTCCAGGGATCCCAGGGGAGAGGCTCAGGGGAGAGGTCTTGGGGGCCCAGGGAAGCTTAGGCATGGGGTCCCAGGACCCCCATGTCGGCACAGACAGGGTCTGGAGAAGGTCCCAGGCTATCCAGGTAGGATCAGAGGAGAATTCTCAGAGGTCCCAAGTACAATCAGAGGAGGGGTCCCTGGAGACCCAGTTAAGTCAGGCAGGGTCAGGAGAAAGTCCGGGGGTGGTCGGAGGAGGGATTCCCAGCCCCCCAAGAGGGCTTGGGGAGGGGACCCAGGAGCCCGGGTGGAGTCTGTCAGAGTCAGCAGAGGACCAGACCCCACCCCACCTGTTTTCCCTGAGGAAGGCGGGAAAGTAGCAACGGGGCAGCCAGATGCTGTAGCCACTGGCCAGCAGCCACAAGATGGAGATCTCGTCCAGCAGCTGGCCCAGGAAGCTGAGGGTCATGTGGAAGTACATGGAGAACAGGCCTGGAGCGAGAGACAAAGGCAGGTGGTCAAGAGGGCTGTCCCTTCCAGCCCCCGCCGCCCCGCTGTCACAGACCCCCACCTACCTATGACCATGAAGAGGATACAGAAGACGTAAATGCTGCAGGAGCGTTTCTGCGCATAGGGGTGCATCAGATACATCATGAGAGGCCCAAAGATGAAGAAGGGGATGTTGCTGAACTGCAGACAAGGACACAGGGAGGGGTTGTCAGACAGGGAAGGCGGAGGAGGGCTGCCCCTCTGGCCAAACGCTCAGTCCGTAGCCAGTTGGTTGCCAGCCCCCTTTCAGCCTTGACAGTCAACTGGTCATCAATAGATCCGTTACTCCATGCATTATTATATGGGTTCATTCATTCCTTCAATGAATGTGGCAAAGACTATCGACAAACCTTCTCCACCTATTCTCCCCCTTTTCCTTTTAGAAATAGTATCCCCCAAGTTTTAGCTGGGCACACAGCCACTCCACTAAAGACTACATTTCCCAGCCTTCCTTGCAACTCACAGCACCCCTGTGACCCGTTTTGGCCAATAGGATAAGAATGTAAATAGAATGAACCTATTACTTCCAGGTCAGTCCTTACAAAGCAGCTTAAGGCTTGCCCTCTACTTCCTGTGGACCGAAATGCAAATGTGATGGCCAAGAATTGGCCTCGGCCTTGTAGACAAGGAAAGGCAATGAGATAGCCTGATGACTCGCTTCTAAGAAACGACGTGAAGCAGAGTGATGCCGCGTGACTTCCGAGGTTAGGTCCTAATAAGCACTGTGACTTCCAGCCGACTCTCTCTACTCAGAACATGAGCTTTTAGAGCGCTGGGCCACCATGCAAGAAGACTGGTACCCTTGAAGCTACTGGGCTGGAGAGACCACATGGAGAGACCACAGAGAGATCGCGAGAGATGCTGGAGGAGCCCTGGCTGTTCCAGTCCCCAGATTGATTCTTCCAAGCCCAGCTGCCCCATACATGAGCAAATGAACCTTCAGTTGATTCCAGGCCCCTCCCCTCAGCTTTCGAGTCACCCCAACTGATGCCAAGTGGAGCAGAGATGAGCTGTCCCTGCCAAACCCTATTTAGATCACGGACTCATGAGCACAATAAAAGTTGTCACTGTTTCAAGCCACTAAATTTTAGGGTGTTTTGTTATGCAGCATTAGCTAGCTGAGACAAAGAGGAAATATTATTGTGGGCTGGGGTGGCTAAGAAAGACTTGCTGGGATAGGAGGAGGGGACATGGAGGCCAGTAGGTATGGCTACGCCCTGTTCAGAACTCCCTGATGGCAAAGCTATGCTGCTTGATAAGGTCACCTGTGGATCAGTCAACTGTCTCCCCATAATTAGACACCTGCTGTGCTCTAGGCCCAGGCAAGGCTTATTATTCCCAGAACCTTATCCCATCCTCAAAAGCACCCCTCCAGGTGGGTATTAGCAGAACCACGTTACAGAAGAGGATACTGATGCTCAGAGTGGTCAAGTGGTCCAATCCAGGTCACCCAGCCAGTAAGTGGTGAATCCAGGATTTGAACCCATATCCCATGTGGATCTCTCATGGGAAGGCCCAGAGTCCTGTCTGTCACAGCAGCAGAAACTGTTTCACAGGCCTCCACCAAGGTTTGATGACTAACACAAGTCAAAGTAATAACTAACTATGACCACCAAGAATATGGCGGTTCTGGTCGAGCGTGGGAATTAAGCACTCCACCATCATCCTCCCTTCTTCTGCATTAACCAAACTGTGATTTGATGCAGTATCAGGAGGACATGTCCTTCTGGGGAAGCAAGCCCCAGACCCAGGAAGGGAGTAACCACCAGGGCTAATCTGATTCTCTCATTCTTCTTTTGTAATATGGCTGCTCAGCTAAAGACTACATTTCCCAGCTTCCCTTGCAGCTACACATGGCCATGTGACTAAGTTCTGGCCAATGAGACATGAGCAGAAAGGATAAGAGCGGTTTCCTGGTTGTGTTCTTAAAGGGAAAGACGTGCCCACTCCTTCCTTGCGTGCTACTGGAGTGCAGATGTGGTGGGGTAGCTTCTTGGACCACATAGATGAGGACAATGGCCTGGAGATGATAAAACAAAGATATAGAAGGAGGCTGGGCTCCTGAAACCATAGAGCTTTCACACCAGCCCTGGGAAGCTTATGATTGGGTTCTGTGTAAGACAGGAATAAATGTCTGTCTTCATTAAACTACTTCTGTTTTAGATCTCTGCTACAGCCTCTGAACCCATATCTTAAGTTATATATACCCCGTTTCTTCCTTACTAAATAAACCCCAATTTTTTTTCAGGCATCAGGAGGACACAGCCTTCAGGAAGGCAGGATTTAGTCCCAAAGCAAAAGTCATCCTCATTGCCAAGGATTGGTTAAGGAATGAATGTGTGATACAATTCTGGGCAATGGAACATGATGGAAGATGTGATGAGGGACTTCTGGGAAAGTTCTCTTTATGGAAATCAGGCCCAGTGAAAAGGCCTTCGGACACTGTCATGATGTTTAAGATGTGGCAGCCATTTTGTGACCATGAGGAAACGAGGCTGAAAGCAAAAACAAATACTCAAGGACAGTGGTTGTCAAAATTCTTGGTCTCGAGACCCTTTTATATTCTTAAACATTATCGAGGATCTCAAAGAGCTTTTGTTTACGTGAGCTGCGTCTATCAGGATTTACTGTATTAGAAATTGAAATCGAGAAATTTTCAAAACACACGACTACGCAAGCACACATTCCCTTGGTCATCAGAGAGAAGATGCTGTCACATGTCATGTGGCCACTGGAAGATTCCATCGTACCCTTGTGAGATAATCAGAGTGAAAAAGGCAAATAATATCTTCACAGTGCTTTGAAAATAATTTTGACCTCGAGAAACCTCCGAAAGGGTCTCAGGGACCCCCGGGAGTGCCTGGACCATATTTCGAGAACCACTTCTCGGGGAATAGTAGAGCAGAAAGATGGAAAGAAGCAAGTAACTTGATGACTTTGGGCTGCCGAGTTGACCTTTTCCAGAACCATCTACCTCCAGACTTCCACTTAAAAAAATAATAAGATATTGTCCCTTCTGGTGAAGCTGTTTTCAGTTGAGTGTTTCATTCGAAACCAAAACACCCCAATGAATGGGCCTTGGGATGCAAGTGATGAAGAATTTGGTCCACGTTCCCTTGCCCACTATCTGTGGGGCTCTGAGAAGGTACCTCCAGTCCCCAACCCTCCATCTCCGCATTTGTGACATACGCATAAGCCACGGCCTCTTTGTGTTGTTGACCCAGAGATCCCCAAGCCTCATCGGCCAAATCCAATTAGGGTCTCAAGAACATTTGCACCCGAATTTGAAAGTCCCGAATTTCTGACGCAGGACTTCAACGCCCCTCAAAGTCTCTCCCAGATGTGTCTGGGCCGCAGGACGTTCCACATGAGCTCAGAAACAAGTGTTTGCGTGGTTCTCTCGCCTGCCAACTTGAGGTCAGCCAGCTTGCTTGCTCAGTGACAGCGCCCTCCCTAAGAAAATCTCCCCCTTGTCAACTTCTCAGTTGCCTGTGTCCCATCTTAGAAAGTGAAGAAACAGCTCTCTGTGCATTAGGGTGTCCTGTTATTTCTCGGCACCCTGGTCTGAAGGATGCTTACTCAACACTGCAGAGCACGGTCATGGTTGTGGGGAAACCATTCGCCACACAAGGTCACCTCCTACAAGCCTGTAGGCGCCTGTGCAGGCCCCCAAGGCAGGAGGCCTCCGGGGTCCGGGGAAACCCACAGCTCTCCTCGGGTGATGACAGAACCAGGTCAAAGGTCGCGATGTAAGCATTCCGCCACGGCAAACTGGTTTCTCAGCTCGTGGTTTCACCCATGTCCTTGGTTTCATGCTAAGGTCTATGGTGCCCACCGATGGCCAAGGTCAAACACGTCTCTGGGGCAGCCACCCAGTTCACAGTGGCTACCCTAGAACTCTGAGGTCATCCCCCACTTGCTCTTCTAGTCCATCAGACCCCACCCCAATGGAGTAGACACCTGTATCCCAAACCAGGCCATTCAGATTTTCTCTCTTGGGAATTTGAAACTGGGAGCAGACACAGAGCCTGGGAGTCACCAAGAGTGGGTCACACCATTGGCAACTCTCTAAAGAGGCGTTGGGATATTGTCGCAATGTTTAAGACATGGCAGCCACCTTGCCACCATGAGGAGGCAAGGCTGAGAACAAAAGCAAATACTCCAGGGCGGTATTTGGCCTTCTTCTGAATCCTTCACATATGCCCTGGGTCCCAGCCGTCCCAAGCAACTTGTCTTTCCATTTTCAGAGCTATCTCAGTATCTTTCCAGTGCATTCTCTCTCTCTCTCTCTCTCTCTCTTTTTTTTTTTTTTTTGCCTAAGCTAACTTTTTATTGCTTGAATCCAACAAAACCAACACCATTTGTATATTAGTTATGGTTCTTTGGGAACGAGCAACAGAAGATGAGTCTGGTGAACTTACCATGAATCTAAATGTGTGTATGCGTGTGTAGTTACTTCTTTACTTTATTCATTCACTTATTCCCGGGAGCTCATTCATCAAAGGAATTGCAGAAGACAAGGAAAACCAGAAATCAGCACAGCTCTGAGCCTCGAAGGGACGTTCTCTTCAGGCGGCAACTTTGGGCACGAATGAAAACGACTGTGTTCAGTCTTACAGCCAGGCCCAAGATTCGAATTCTGGAGAGTGTAGCCGGGGCCACACCCCGTCGAGACCATAACCAGGAGGGAGGGCCAGTTGGCTGCTGATGGGCAAATGGGGCCGTGGCTACAGAATGGGCAAAATCCCAAACAAGCCTGATGTGCCCTCTGCCTTCGACCAAACGCCAGCTCTTGGGCGAATTAACGCGTGCCTGAAGGTGCGTAGCCAGCCAGTCTCACAAACTCTAGACCCTCCATTTAAAACTCTTAATCTTGGTTCATAAACTCCCTCCATTACTCATCTCTCTCCATCTTCAATTTTATCATCAGAGTGAAAGGCTAACTCAGTTCCTCCGAATGAACCGTACTGACTCTTATCTCCAGGAGTTCACACATTCTGTTCCCACTGCCTGGAACGCTCTTCCTCCCCACTCACCCGTCTTTGCCAGGCCATCTTTCCGCCGGGCATCGCTTTCTCCCAAAAAGCCTTCCCAATCCCCCAGGGCAGGTGAGGACCCCCCCGCCTGCATCCGTTCCACACGGAGCACCAGCCACAGTCCCTCCCTGCAGGGTCTTAGCTGCACGAATTAAGATGCACACAATTAATTGTTACTCACTCAGTAACGAAGTGGCCTCGCAAGGCGGTGGTTAAGTGAGGGGTTCTGGGACCATGTGGCCGGGGTTTTGCCCCAGCACTTCCAGCCTTTGCAACCTTTGTGCACTTGCGATTTACATGCTGTGCAACTCTGGGAAGGAAACGTACCTTCTCTGAGCCTTTGTTTCCTCCATCTGTCAAATGTGGAGGATAAGGGTACCTACTTCATAGAATTTTTCTGAGGACTACAGTAAGTGCTATTTGTTAAACAGGATTAATACATGTCAAATAAAATGGACACATCACCTTCACATCTCTCTAATAATAATAGCTTCAAAGTATTAAATACTTAGGATGTGCCAGAAGCTGTGGGGCTTTTTTTATATCTCTATTTTTAAAATTGGAGATATATTGGGGCCAGCCCAGTGGCACAGTGGTTAAGTGCGCATGCTCTGCTTCGGTGGCCCGGGGTTCGCCGGTTCGGATCCCGGGTGCGGACACGGCACCACTTGGCACGCCATGCTGTGGCAGGCATCCCACATATAAAGTAGAGGAAGATGGGCACAGATGTTAGCTCAGGGCCAGTCTTCCTCAGCAAAAAGAGGAGGATTGGCAGCAGATGTTAGCTCAGGGCCAATCTTCCTCAAAATAAATAAATAAAATTGGAGCTATAATTCACATACTATAAAATTCACTCTATTAAAATGTGCAAGTCAGTGGGTCTGAGTCTAGCCACAAGGTCGTGCAACCACCACCTCTATCTAGTTCCAGAACATTCTGATCACCCCAAGAAGAAACTCCATCCTTATTAGCAGTCACCCCCACCCCCTCCCCAGCCCCTGGCCCCCACGAGCCCGCTCTCTGTCTGTGGATCTGTCTGTTCTGGACGTTTCATGTCCATGGGGTCACACGCCGTGTGCCCTTCTGTGTCTGCTTCTCCCCCTGAGCGTCGTGTGTGCAGGTCCGTCCATGGTACAGTGTGTGTCCTTTTCATGGCTGAGTAATATTCCGTCCTCCGGATGGCCCACGTTGTGCATAGCCATTCAGCCGTTGACAGGCGTATGGGGTGTCCTCTCCACGCTCCTATGAGGGAAGAGCCACAGCATCCACCGTGGTCCCCTTTTTGAACAGAATCTCAGTAACTATTTGCTGAATCAGAGAAATGAACACGTGAGACTTTCTTCCCCAGCACATGCCACCGCCAGGCACCCTGGACCCCTGACTTCTGTTCACTGTCTGTCTCCTCCGTCCCCGGGGACACAAACCCCACGAGAACTGGCATTTTTGTCTGCTCTGATCGCCGCTGTCCTCAGAGCCTTACGCGGGGCCTGAGTCAATCAATTCCCAGTGAACGAAGAGCGAAACGAAAGGGTCCTTGTCCTCATGAACGGGACCCCTCCATCAGCCCGAGGAGGCCAGCGGGGTGGGGATCACCAATGTCACTTTTTCCAAAGGAGAAAAGAAGCACCCTGCAAATCTGGGCCCTGGATGTGTAATCGGCACGATTACCAGTTTCATGTGTAATTATTCTGCTAACGGAGTCTGCCCTGCTGGAGGGCGGGGACTGTGGCCTCCTCCCTTTCCGTGGGGCCTGGCGTACCAGAGGCGCCCTGTCACTAATTGCTTGTCTGTGAATGTTGATGAGGACGGAGGTGGGAGAGGGAGATGTGGCTCAGAGCTCATGGGACCTGCCAGGGGGCTCAGAGAAGGACAGATCTCTGGTCTGGGTCACACAGCATTCAGGGAAGAGAGAGATTGGCATCACCAAGTTGCAGAGGCCCACTGTGGGGACAGCTGGGTCAGAAGAGGAGGTGGGGAGGCTGTAGGAGGTTTGGGCATTGCAGCCTACACCCCCTGTACTCTCTGTGCTGATCTCCTCGCCCAACCCCCACCTCTTTGATACCCTCCCCCAACCTCCATGCCTCTGCCTCAGCAGTTCCCTGTGCCAGGCATGCCATCCTTTTATTCTGTCCCCAAGCATCTGAGAGGGAACTTTCTGGAAAGCCTGAAATGCGGAGCTTCTAAAGCTCTGGCAGGATCCCAGGGGAAAAAAAGTCAGCTGCCTCCAGGAGCCGGGGGGCCTTGAAACTTCTCCCCACACACTTGAAACTCTCCTTGGTTATCAGTAGCCCCGAAAGAGGCCACGCCTAGAGGCCACTGGGCCAAAGGCAGCAGGTGCGAAGGGAAGAAGCCCACACCTTGACTTGTCCCCAGCACCACCTGACCCCAGTGCCTCCCACACCCCTGACTTCTGCTCCCATTGGATAGCCTTTCCTGGTTTTCCCGGGTCTGTCTGTGAAATGCAACTGGCCGCCCCCACGCCAGTGACTCTCGCACGTTCAAAAGTCACCCATGGCGCCCTCGCAGTGGAGCACACCCTCCTGTGCCTGGCATTCCTGATCCGGCCCCTGGAAACCTCACCAGCCCTTTCTTTTACTCCCTGGACTCTGGCTTCAAGCCACTGGCTGCTCTCCTTCACCCCAAGATCCCTGCATATGCTGTTCCCTTTGCCCCATAGGCCTTGGAAAACATTTACTCATTCTTTAAGCATCGAACTTCCTCCCCACTAAGCAGGCGGAAGCCTCATGCCCCATCCCCGTGCCTCCCCGCCACTCACTTCTGGCCCCTTTTTCCTCCTTTAGCCACAAACTAACCGCGGGGGGTGGTCCATTTCTAATTCTGAACCCCCCCAAACACAGCCTGGGGGCACAGAGCCTTTCTGGGACCCCAGGATCACCCAGTATGGGTTGGTTTACAGCATTTTTCTTGAATGAATGAGTGAATCCCTCAGTGGATATGGGATATATTTCAAACACTCCAGCCCAGCATTCAAAACTTGTTCCTCCCTTCCCGTATGGTAGCCACAGACACATACTTTCCTCCTTCCCAAACTGGCCCAGACTCTCTTTTACTTCCAAAACTTAATACATCCTTTTCCTCTCTTCCGCTCCCTTTCTCTGACTCCTATTCCACTTAGCGAGCTCCTATTCATCCCTCAAAGCCCAATTCCTAGGTGCCCTCCTCTACAAAGTCTCCCAACACCTGGGCTCAGTCCTCTAGTGTTTCCCTCTTCTCCATCCTGACCGTGGGGGCTGGCCTCTGCCCCCCAGACTCCTTGCAGGAAGAGCAGCGAGAAAGCAAAAGATTCTTCAGAGAACAGAGTTTTCCAACTATGGGTTGTGCCTCCTAAGTGGATCATGAAGAAATCCATGTGAACAGATTTTTAAAATTTTTCTGCTACATTTTTTTGTCCTTCATTGATATATCTGGATCAAAAGCATGCTTTTACATAGCTGCGTAGTATTTCACGAGAATGCCTTCAGCCCTGTCTGGATTAGTGAGAATGTTACGGCTTCCTTTTCATTTATCCATTTGTTTCTTGCACCCACAAATGACTCAGAGATGATTTTCACTTTGTACATAAATCTTGCCATCAATAGAGATTATCTCTTTGACGAAAGCTCCTAGAGGTACAGTGATGGAGACAAGTGGAGGGGGGTTATTTGTATCCATGTCTTGACACAAGTTATCAAATGGCCTCTGGGAAGCTGCAAAATGTGCGTATGCCCACATTCGCTACAAAATAAACTCATTTTTAATTCCCGATTTGAGAGGCCAAAAAGAAAAAATCTTATTGTTTTCTATTTGACTAGTTATTTTTTATATATATATATATATATAATTATTTCAGAGACAGGCAAACTATGACCCCTGCACCAAACCCAAATCCAACCCACCGTCTTGTTTTGTGTGGCCCGTGAGCTAAGAATGATGTTAACTTTTTTTTTTTTTTTTTTTTGGAGAGGAAGATTGGCCCTGAGCTAACACCTGTGCCCATCTTCCTCTATTTTGTATGTGGGACACCATCACAGCATGGCTTGATGAGCGGTGTGTAGGTCCACACCCGGGATCCAAACCTGCAAAACCCAGGCCGCCAAAGCGGAGCACACGAACTTAACCACTACACCACCGGGCCAGCCCCAACATTTTTAAAAGACTGAAAAAAGTAAAAGAAGAAGAATATTTTGTGACACATGGAAGTTACATGAAATTCACATTTCGGCATCCGCACTGAGGTTTTCCTGGCACACGGCCACGCTCATCTGTTTACGTCTCATCGTGGCTGCTTTCTGGCTACAACCACAGAGTTGAGTCGGTTCAACAGAGACCATATGGCGCCCCCAACGTCAAAAATATTGACTGTTGGGTTATAGCAAAAGTTGGTCCAGGGGCCGGCCTGGCGGCTCAGCGGCTAAGTGCACACTTTCTACTTCTCGGTGGCCCGGGGTTCGTCAGTTCGGATCCCGGGCGTGGACATGGCACTGCTTTGCAGGCCATGCTGTGGGAGGCATCCCACATATAAAGTAGAGGAAGATGGGCACAGGGCTAGTCTTCCTCAGCAAAAAAAGAGGAGGATTGGCAGCAGTTAGCTCAGGGCTAATCTTCCTCAAAAAAAAAAAAAAAAAAAAAGTTGGTCCACTCCTGAAATACGTGACTTATTAGCTATGGCGATGGGTTTGGAATACTGAGAAGGGTGTTGGAGGACAAAGTCTTGGGGAAATCCTTTACAAAAAAACTCGAATTCAATTCCTCATGCCCTGACCTGTTTGCCAGCGCCGTTCCGATAGAACAGACGAGAAGATATCCAAGTGTGTTCACACCAGGCAAAGGTGAGGTTCTGTGAAACCTCTGCTGCTGTTAGATCAGTATCTGGACATGCAGGCACTGGGGGCTGCTGATGTAGAAATCTTGTAACAGGGATCAGGAGCGGAAAGAGGTGGAGAGCCGCAGCCTGGGGGCGGCATCTGCTGCTTGTCGAACTCCCCGCCTTGCGAGATGGGCCGAGGGAGGCGGAATGGAGGAGACTTTTGCGTGAGAGCACACAGCTCGACCCGGGCGCAGCCCGCCGTGGCGCCCTCCCTCGGCGCCTTCTGTGGGGTGGGCCGAAAGGAGAACATTCTGGATTGCAGGGACTCCCGGGGAAGGCAGAGAAGAGGGTTCCAGAGCCCCAAATCCTCTTCTCAGCCTCCAGGCTCAGCACATTCGGCCCCCTCCCATTTTTCAGGTGAGAATACTGAGGACCAGAAAGGGTCAGTGTCTCCGGCCGGGAGGGCCAAGAACGGGGGTGACGACAGGCAACCTTTGGGTTTCACGTTCCTGCCTCCCAGGCCACGAGGTCGAAGGAGACAGGATCAGAGCACCAGGGGCCTCCTGGGCCTCAGCTTCTCCCCACCCCCACCCCCCAAAACTCTCCTGGACCTGCCAGGTTCAAATCCTGGTTCTCAGCAGCATATTGCCAGCTGGAAAATGGGATAACTCTGTTGGGAAAATGGGATAACATATTTGTGGTCGCCTCCCAATGTCAGATCCAATGAGATTTTGCACAATGCTTAGCATGATGCCTGGTACACAGTAAGCGCTCAAGAGAGGTGCGACGGCCTGACTCACCATTTATTGAGCGTGTAATGTATGCAGAGCACAGCATGAAGCTTGTTGCCTGCATTACCCACCATCCCGGGGGCTCAGGAAGTCAGGCAGGTACCCTGTCTCATTCAGCGGGGTCCCCAGACCCCGCACAGTGATGGCACAGCCCCTGGCATCTTTCAAGCTTCGGTTAAATGCCACTGTCATTCAGGCATCCAATATTTTCGAACCCTTCCAGTGTGGCCCCCCTTGCAGGAGGAAGGATCACCAACCATCGTGGTCTGCCCAGAACTGAGGGGTCTCCGGTATGTGGGACCTCCAATGCTGAAACCAGGACAGTCCCCAGCAAACCAGATTGAGTTGGACAATGCAGGCTGGGGGTAGAGCTGAGAATAAAGTGGACACAGCCGCCTCCTCCAGGAAGCCCTCTCTGATCCACCCTCTCCCCCACTTGTGGAGGCTTAGGGGGCCTCCTCAGGGTCCCCGTGTGCCCCCCATTACAGCCCCATCCCCCTGGGGTCACAGCTGTGTGCTCTGGCTCCTTTCCTGGTCACGACTACACTACAGATAAAGACAAATGAATGAATGAAAGGCAGCGCGCTGCCTAACAGCTGAGTAAACGGAGACTCAGAGAGGCGAACCGCTCCAGCAGGATTCCCCAGTGAGGACGTGGAGGAGCCAGGGTTGGAACCCCGATCCTGGGGAGACCCCGCCACCCCCAGCACTCCGGCCCGGCCCTCACCGTGTTGTAGAACTCAGCCACCAGCTCCGAGTGCTGGAAGTTGCTCTCGCACCAGTCCACCTCGGAGCTCTGATAGGCGAAGATGCTGGGCATCCTGATGCAGCGTCCGCCGCCCGCTGGCTGCGTCTGGCACAGGGGAGCATGCCAGCCGAGGAGGGCCAGGCCCAGGCGAGGCGGGGAGAGGACAGCTCGGGGAGGAAAAACCTGCTGGGCCGCTCCCCTGTTGCACCAGGCTGGCCTGGCAGTGGCGGTGGCGGCGGCGGCCGCCCTGGGCATGAGCCGAAGGAGGGCTGGCACGGCGCAGGAGGGGCAGGGGTGGGTGGGGCAGGGGCCTCCCCTCCCCGCCCACTGGGAGTGGGAGTTCCCGGGGACTGTTTATAGAACAGTAATTAAAAATGATAATAATACCGAGTCCGCCGAAATGAGGACTCTTGCTGGCCCCACTTTACAAACAGGCAAACCGAGGCAGAGAGAGAGCCAAGCCATTTGCGTGCTGGGTGGTAACGCCCAGATGTGAAATCAGGAGGGCTGAGTCCTGACTCCGGGCTCCTGGCCCTCTTAACTGTGACACCGGCAAAGCTCCACCGCGCTGTGGCTTCTGTCACTGGGGGCCACAGCTGCCTGCCCACCCCACTCCGCTCCCTTGGAGTCCTTGGTTGTGCATCCTTGTCCAGTCGTTCCTCTTCCGGGGACGTCAGTCTCCCTGTCTGTGTTATGGGAGGTTGGGCTGAATTGAAGTCATTTGTCTCGGGCGGTCAAGACCTCATGAGCCTAGACTGTCACAACGTTCACCAGGGGTCACTTTCAAAGCCCCCAGGAGAGGGGGGGTTAATCTGCAGAGTTCCAGGTCTGGGGTCCCCAGTCCTGACTTCCAAGGGCTGTGGGGCACGCTCTGGTTTTAACATCAGACAGGCATGAGTTTGAATTTCGAGTTTCTCTCCTTCCCAAGCTGTGTGACCTTGGGTAAGGGAATCTACCTCTCTGAGCCTCAGCTTGCTCATCTGTAACATGGAGAGGATGGTGATGGATGAACTGTTACAAAGACACACAGAGACAGAACAGGTTAAAGGCTTCACTCGCTGCCTGGCTCAGAGTGGGCCCGCAATAAATGGTAATAGATTTCCTTCTTGTAGCTGACCCCGAACTTTAAGGTGACCTTACAGGCATAACAGCGGCACACTGTTACCGACTACTCACCAGTGCCAGGCTCTTTTCTAAGCACTCATCATTCAGTATTATCTCATTTAATGTTCTTAACAACCCGAAGAGAGGGGGACTATTGTTATCTCCATGTCGCTGGCAGGAAACAGAAGCCCAGAGAAGTTAAGCAATTTCCCCCAGGTCACACAGCTCGAAAGTGAGAACGGGCAAGCCACTTCAGCTCTGTGAGCCAGTCTCCTCACCTCTAAGATGGGAATAATAACGATAAGAAGAGTACCTCCTTCTTTGGCCGTGGGGAGGGTTTAATGAGCTTCCATTCACGAGGAAGGTGATTTTCTGTGACACGCGGCCCTCCATTCAGAATCAGTGAACTGCGTGGCAAGTCATCGCCTCCCTCTTAAATTCTCAATAGTCCAAGGAAAGGGGTTCAGTGGGGGCCAATACATGTTTATACCTCTTAACACTTAATCCCTTTGTTTGATACAAAGCAGGCAACTGCCCCAGGCAGCAGCATCAGCTACCATGTAGTGACTTTATTTACGTTGTATTTATCTTTATAGAAGCTCCACTTCGGTTGGTCACATCCACTTTCCATTCACGGCAGGCTTACAAAGTTTCTTTTTTAAAATAAATTGGTTTACACTTTCTAATTCCGGAGGGGGGTGGTCCACGAATCTGGACGCGTGAAGAATTGGAGTGGAGACGTTTACACGCACACACACGCACGCTCGTAAAAGCTGTTGAAATCTGAGCGAGGGCTCTAGATCGTATCGATGTAAATTTTCTGGTTTTGAAATCGTGTGGTTAGATAAGACGTACCTTTGGGGAAAACTGAGTAAATAGTACACACGACCTCTCTGTGCAGTTTTTGCACATTCTTGTGAGTGTAGAATTATTCCAAAACAAAGCGGGTTTTTTTTTTTTCTTTTAAGTCATTGATTAAGGTTTTAACCAGCAGAGGAATGGATCAATAAAATGCAGTCTGTTCATTCAGTGGAATATGTTCTGGCCTTAAAAAGGAAGGAGATCCTGACAGCTGCTGCCACGTGGATGGACCTGGAGGACGTGATGCTCAGTGACGTGAGCCAGACACAGAGGGACACACACCGTGTGGTCCACTCACAGGAGGTCCCCAGAGGAGCCACATCCACAGAGACAGAAAGTGGATGGGGGGCCAGGGGCTGGGGGAGGGGTGAGGAGTCAGTGTTTCATGGGGACAGAGCTGCAGTTTGGGGAGATGGAAAGTTCTGGAGACGGATGGAGGGGGTGGTGGCACAACCGTGTGAATGTGCTTCATGCCACTGAGCTGTGACCTTAAAAGTGGTTAAGATGGCACATTTCGTGTTTCGTATGTTTTAACCACAATTTTTAAAAGTAATGATTTAGACTTTTAAATATGGTCTCATTTGATGGAATATCTTAGGTAAATGAGAGTTCAGGTGGGAGGCGGACATAGGAAAATCCTGAGGGGGGTCTGTCGAGGTCAAAAACTTGGGGATTACTGAGGGTGCACCTGCTGAGGGCTCAGCCCAGAGCTGGTGATTAATGAAAGAGGCTAATGTCTATTATTATTATTAATCATCTATGAGGTATTGAATGCTTTCTTTCTTTCTTTTTTTTTTTTTTGAGGAAGATCAGCCTTGAGCTAACTGCTGCCAATCCTCCTCTTTTTGCTGAGGAAGACTGGCCCTGAGCTCACATCCGTGCCCATCTTCCTCTGCTTTATATGTGGGACGCCTACCACAGCATGGCGTGCCAAGCAGTGCCATGTCCGCACCCGGGATCCGAACCGGTGAACCCCGGGTGCCCGAAGCGGAACGTGCGCACTTAACCACTGCACCACCGGGCCGGCCCCTCAAGTGCTTTCATGTTCACACTCTGCCAGGTGCCCAGAGAGCCTCCTTTGAGATCCTCTGGGGAGATGGGAAAGACGTCAGGTTTGGAGATGAGAGAAGAAGTTCCCAGAGCCTGAATTAAAAGCTCTACTTGGGGGCCAGCCTGGTGGCATAGTGGTTAAGTTCACACGCTCCGCTTAGGGTTTGCAGGTTCAGATCCTGGGTGTGGACCTACACACCGCTCATCAAGCCATGCTGTGGTGGCGTCCCACATACGAAGTAGAGGAAGATGGGCACAGATGTTAGTTCAGAGACAATCTTCCTCAGCAAAAAAAGGAAGATGGGCAACAGATGTTAGCTCAGGGCCAATCTTCCTCACCACAAACAAACAAACAAAATTCTACCTGACTCTCCATTCCCCAGGGGAGCAACAACTCCACCACTTAGCCCTAGCCTTGGCCCCAGATCCTCTCCCTAGGTGGGCCAGAAGCGTGTCCCCCACCCCACCCCACCCCCACCCCAGCCTCTCCCAGCCCAGCTAGAAGCAGGGAGCCTGACGCCTTCCTCATGGAGGGACCACGCAGGGGTGGAGCAGATAGCCTCTGAGGTTCCTCCTTTCTCAGCTCTGGAGTGGGGCACAGCTCCTGGGATCTGGCTCCCTGAACCTTGGTGAAGGGTTTGGCTTCTGGAAGCAAGGTGGTGACAGATGCCACACCCAGCCCAGCCTGGAGAGTTTGGAAATCAGCCTGCACAGAGCTGACAAGGAAAGTAGGCCAGCCAGCCAGGAGCGTGGGTGCTGAGGTTGCACTCTCCCTGTGCTGGGGGGAGAGGAGGAGGCTGGAGAGCCGGTGGGAAGGGCCGGAGCCCGGGACGATGGGTGTATGAGTTTCCACGGCGGCTGCAACATG
The DNA here is from genome assembly GCF_041296235.1 of Equus asinus. Taxonomy (NCBI): domain Eukaryota; kingdom Metazoa; phylum Chordata; class Mammalia; order Perissodactyla; family Equidae; genus Equus; species Equus asinus. Next base: position 15,886,034 of record NC_091809.1, read on the forward strand.
TGAGCACAAACAGTGGCTTAAAACAACACACGTGGGGCTGGCCCTGTGGCCGAGTGGTCAAGTTCGCGTGCTCCGCTGCAGGCGGCCCAGTGTTTCGTTGGTTCGAATCCTGGGCGCGGACATGGCACTGCTCATCAGACCACGCTGAGGCAGCGTCCCACATGCCACAACTAGAAGGACCCACAATGAAGAATATACAACTATGTACGGGGGGGCTTTGGGGAGAAAAAGGAAAAAAATAAAAAAAATCTTTAAAAAAAAACAAACAAACACGTGTATTATCTTCCAGTTCTGCAGAGAAGGAGTTTGAAATGAGATTTTTGGAGCTAAAATAAGGTCTCCAGAGCTGGTTTCTAGAGGTAGCCTGCATCCTTGGCTCGGGGCCCCTGCCTCCATCTTCAAAGCACGTCATTACTTCTCCTGATTCCGTCATCACGCCCCCTTTGTCTGACTCGGATCCTCTGACAAGGCCCCTTGTGATGGTGTCAGGTCCACCTGGACAAGGCAGGGTAACTTCTTCCTCTCAAAGGCCTGAATTCAGTCACCCCTGCAAGTCTCTTTTGCCGCGGGAGGTAACATAGCCCCAGGTTTCAGTACTGAGGCCCTCTGTGTCTGGCTCATATCACTGAGCATCCCGTCCTCTAGGTTTATCCACATTGTAGCAGGTGTCAGGATCTTCTTCCTTTTCATGGCTGTGTAATATTCCAGGGCATGGATGGACCACACTGTGTGTATCCATTTATCCATCAATAGACACTTGGGTTGCTTCCATCTTTTGGCTACCGTGAATCATGCTGCTGTGAAAATGGGTGTATTTAGTCAGAGTTCTATCAATCCACCTGCCACGGCGATGAGGAGATGAGGCTGGGAACAGCGGGATTGGGGGCTGGGAGCGGGGCTGGAATAAATTTGGGCTGAGATGGACGTGAGGATGGAACTGGGGGTGAGGATGGGTATAGGGTTGTGAATGGAGATGGGGAGCAGGACGGAGCTGAGGCTGGAGACGGAGCTGGAGGTGGGAATGAGGTTAGGGGTGGGACTGAAGATGGGGTTGACGGCAGGACTGGACATGGAGGGGTTGGGGACATAAATGGGAATGGGGGTAGGGTCAGAATTGGGGATGAGTTTGAGGACAGACTTGGGACGGGTTTGGCATTCGGATGGGGTTGGGGACCTCATCCCGTTGGAAGAAGAACTTCGGATAGAGTCTGTCCACCCTGGATCAGCACCCAAAGGGACTCCCATGGGACTTGAAAAGATGGGAGCTAGACACCAATGGGGTGGCAGGTAGGCTGCCAATGTGCCGTGACTTTTCCCCATCTCCACTCACCCAGGCAAAGGTCTGGTGTCCTCTCCTTGCTTCTGGGGCTCCCTCCTACTCTTCCTTCTCTCTCCCATCCTCAACCCCATCCTCAGGTTTGGACCAGCAGTCTGTCCTTGGTTGCTATCAGACGTTGGTGGCCACCTGGGCCAGGGTAACTGTTGGTGAAGACCGCGAGAAACCCCGTCGCCGCCATGACGCTCGGTTGCAAGGCCATTGGCAGCCTCTCCCACCTCCATTCTCTTCTCTCATCCTCATTGTGAGCATCAACTAGAAAGAGACTGATGTTTGTCTTTATCCGAGTTTTCGTAACCATCAAATAACATGTGTGCATCACAGCAGACACAAGTTAGCAAAAAGAAAGTTAAACTCACCGACAATGACAGTCCCGAGATAACCGCTGTTCATGCTGAGCTATTTTCAGCTTTTCAAAATTCATTGATATTATTTCTTGACAAAGATTTGGATGGTATTGTATGTTTGTAACCTAATTTTTTTAACTTAAAATGTCATTAACGTTCTTCCCTATTTCGAAGCATTCTAGACTATATTTTTTAAATTTGATTATTATTTTAATGATGGTAAAATACTCATAACACAGAACTTATCATCTTAACCATTTTCAAGTGCACAGCTCAGTGGCATGAAGCACATTCACATGGTTGTGCAAACATCCCCTCCATCTGCCTCCAGAACTTTCTCATGTTCCCAGACTGAAATTCTGTCCCCATGAAACACTGACCCCTACCCCTCCCCCAGCCCCTGGCCCCCCATCCACTTTCTGTCTCTGTGGATGTGGCTCCTCTGGGGACCTCCTGTGAGTGGACCACACAGTGTGTGTCCCTCTGTGTCTGGCTCATGTCACTGAGCATCACGTCCTCCAGGTTTATCCACATTGGAGCAGGTGTCAGGATTTCCTTCCTTTTCACAGCTGCGTAATATTCCAGGGCGTGGATGGACCACACTCTGTGTATCCATTTATCCATCAATAGACACTTGGGTTGCTTCCATCTTTTGGCTACTGTGAATCATGCTGCTGTGAAAATGGGTGTATTTACTCAGAGTTCTCCAGAGAAACTGAATCTATTTGTCTGTCATCTATCTATCTATCTGTCTGTCTGTCTGTCTGTCTGTCTATCTATCTGTCTGTATATCTAGCTAGCTAGCTAGCTAGCTGTATACCTATCTGATTATCTATGAGGAGATTTACTATAGGAATGGGCTCACCTGATTATGGAGGCTGAGAAGGCCCTTGATCTGCCATCGGCAAGCTGAAGATCCATGAAAGCTGGTGATGGAATTCAGTATAATTTCAAAAGCTTGAGAACCAGGAGCACTGACGTCTAAGGGCAGGAGAAGAGGGATGTCTCAGCTCAAACAGAGAGCAAATTCCCTCTTACTCTGCCCTTTTGTTCTATCCAAGTCCTCAATGCATTAGATGGTGCATTGGTGAGGGCATCTTTTTCACTTAGTCCGCTGATTCAAACGCAAATCTCTTCCAGAAACACCCTCACAGAGACACCCAGAAAAAATGTTGTACCAGCTTCCTGGGCATCCCTTAGTGCAGTCAAGTTGACACATAAAGTGAACCATCACAATGGATAAGTCACTATCTTTTTGACGGCTGTATACTATTCCACTATATGAATGGATGCACCTCGTATACTGAACTGACCTTTTATTGTTGGAAAGTTCCTTTTCTTTTATGAATAATGCCATTGTGAGTATCTCTTAAGGCTTAATCTTTGAGCCACAAGTAATGATAAAGTCCAATGCTTCTGTGTCCAATATGGCAGCTCCCGGCCACACATGGTTCCTAAGCCCTTGAAACGGGGCTAGTGCCCCGTGTTGAAACAATAATGTTTTGGATAGATTGGGTTAAATAGAGGATATTATTAGAGTTCACTTCAGCTGTTCCTCTTTACTTTCCAAAATGTGGCTACTAGAAAATTTTAAGTTATGTATTTGGCTCATCCAGGACTTCAACTGGACGGTGCTGAGCTAATGTTGGTTGGCAGGACCAAGCCCTGTGCTGGGAATTACCTCATTTTGTTGTCCCAGATTTCCTGGGAGTGCCAGAGGATGCAACTAAAACGGTGTCTCTGCAGTATTTGCTCTTAATCATCAAGGTTCCCCTCCTTCTTGTGGGATAATATGTCTTCCCATCTCCCAGAGGAGAAAACAGAGGCTTCTAGACGTTTGAGTGACCTGCCCCAGAGTCACACACAAGGAGAGGACACTGTTTCCCAAAGTGTGGGACATGCAGCTCTTTATGGCCTTAAATAACACGGGATCCCATGGTGAGAAAGTTCGCCTCTTGGCTTCTCTTTCTGGCTGATCCAGCCAATGAGAAAGACTCCCTTAGGTGCTGGTGTGTCTCCAGAGCGTCTCTGACAATTCCTTGTCTGGGCTAGAATTTGAATACGACCATTGGCTTCTCTGTGTTGATTTTTAAACAGCTCAAATGAGGTATAATTGACCTAACAATAAATTGCACATGTTTAAAATATATAATTGGGTATGTTTCGACAGAGGACACACCCGTGTAACCACTGCCACAATCCAGATAACGAACAGATCCATCTTAGGATAGGTTTCTATAGTTGCTTCCTGTTTAATTTTCTGTCTTGCCACTTAGGAGAGCAATGTGAAGTTGCCTTTTGAAATGAATGTATGCATTAAAGTTTTGGAAAACTGAGTTCATATAAAGGTGAGGTTGAAGTGAATCCTGGTTACAGGGGCAGATAAGCAGAAGTTTGAGCTCTGAAAGTGCCCAGGGCTATGATTGGGCAACTAGTGCCATTTGAAGATGGACTGTGTATTAGGTCATAGTATTTTATTGGTGGGAGACCTTTGAACTTGATTAATGAATTGTGGTTACGTAAGAGAGTGTCCTAGTTCTTAAGGATGCCCAAAAATGCTTGGGGCAAAGATGTCTACAGCAAAACCACTACAGAGAAAGTACCTAGGACCCTTTCTGACAGAGCAGGCTGCCTCTGCCACATTCAGTAGAGTGGAAAATGAACACTCGGGGCCGGCCCGGTGGCGCAGCGGTTAAGTTCACACATTCCGATTCAGCGGCCCAGGGTTTGCCGGTTTGGATCCTGGGTGCGGACATGGCACCGCTTGGCAAGCCATGCTGTGGTAGGCATCCCACGTATAAAGTAGAGGAAGATGGGCACAGATGTTAGCTCAGGGTCAGTCTTCCTCAGCAAAAAGAGGAGGATTGGCAGCAGTTAGCTCAGGGCTAATCTTCCTCAACAGAAAAAAAAAAAAGAAAGAAAACGAACACTTCCTTGCAATCACAAACTCCCCTCCTGGATTTACGTCCCCCTGAGAAGGTCTCACACATGGACCCAGGATTCACATACAAGATTATTCAGAGCATCTTTGTTTGCCATAGCAAAAGTCTGGAACATTCCTAAACTGTAGACTAGATAAACAAATGGGGGTGTCTTCCTTCCACAATATCCACGTAAATAAATGAACAGCAGGCACGTGCATCGGCATGACTGACTCTCAACAAGATAATGAGCAAGAACAAAGCTTTAAAGCATGTCACAAAACAACACATCTGCTCATAGAATGATCAAAAATAAGGCTACATTAAATAACCTTCAGGGTGCGGCTGCCACTCAGCAGTCACGCACCTGCACGGACATATTCCTTGTTAAAATATCGTGATACCAGTTGGTGACTAGCTGGGGCTTCAGACCTGCCTCACTCCAGTGCGTTGCTTGACCACCCTGGTCTTTCCCCAGTGGCCCAGGGACTGCTTCCTGACCCAGCAGCCGAAGAGTTGAGATCTGGCAAATATTTTCCATACTGCCTTAGGTTTAGGGAGACACGCATATGTGAGAAAAAATGCTTTCAAAAAAGCAACACCAAATCCAGAAGACTGGTCGTCTTGGTCAGAAGATCATGGGAGAGGATGCATCTAGAAAGAGTCACTTATGGGTTTTCATTGGGGTCGGCGCCTTCCTTCCCGTTTATCTCCCCATACATGAGGAGAGCAGAGGGAAGATGTCATTAAACCCCATTAGGAGCCATCCTCCTGTGTGAACTTCTGCTTCAGCCACGTCCCCAAACGGCCTCGAAGTTTCTAGAAATCCCTCAGTCTCCTTCTAACGTGGCTTGACTCCGTTACTCGTTTGGACAAGGGTTGCCACATTAAATGCCAGACGCTCAGTTACATTGGAATTTCTGATAAGATCAACAGTGAGTAATTTTTAGCCTGAGTGTGTCCTAAATATCGCGTGGGGTCAACTTCTATGAAAAAATTATTCCTCGTGTATCTGGAATGCAAATGGAAATGGCCGTCTTGTATTTTTATTTGCTCACTCTGACAATCCTAATTTGGAAGTATCTCCTTAACTGACTCGCTGCCCCGTTTCTCCCTCCAAGAAGAGAGTTCTGGAAAGTTTATCTTTCATTGTCTCCTCTCCCAAAATCTGACAACCCCGATGATTATTCTGAGGTTGATCTTTTGTAACGCTCCGCCCCCTATTCGTCTAGAGGGAAATGGTGACAGTTTGGAGGACTTTGTGCCATCTGGGATCTCTGCCAAACTTTAAGGTTCAAAGATTTGAGGCTTTTAAATGTAGTGTTAAAGTCCAACATTTCTCTTCAACATCACAGCCAAGATCACTGGGGTCCAAGGGAGAGACAAGGAAGAATTCTCCCCTATGGGTTCCGGAGGAAGCGTGGCCCTGCCGACACACCGATCTTGGACTTCCAGCCTCCAGAACTGTGAGACAATAAATTGCTGTCTTTTAAGCCCACAGGTCTATGGTGCTTTATTACGACAGCCCCAGAAACTCATATACACTTTGTTTTTCCATCTGCCAATTGACTTGGTGAGTTGAGGTAGTGTTACCCAGAGCATCAATCAAGACAAATAAGAGCTTCCAGTGGTGTGACCGGCTCATCCCCGTTTGCCCAGGACTTTCCCAGTTTTAACATGGAAAATCCCACATGCTGAGAAAAACCCCAGGAAAGCTGGGAGTGTTGCTTATCTGAGTTCTTGGAATGATTTGAGGTGGTGTCTGGATGGACATAGCCTCAAAGAACCTTGACTCACCTCGTGAGAAAGTCATGCCCTTTTCAATTGTTCAATTCTTCTGATTATGTTCGGGAGGAAGTCTCAGGTGATAAGTGTCTTTAACACGCCACTAACATCTGCTAATTTCCCTTTAAAAAAACAAGATGAGGTTCAAAGGCTGAGACAGGGAAAACAGGATGGTGGGTCCTCCAAAAGCCAAACATAGAATTACCACATGATGCAGCAATTTCACTCCTAAATACATTTCCAAAAGAACTGAAAGCAGGAACTCAAACAGCTACTTGTACACTATGTACAAGGTGGAAGCAACCCAAGTGTCCATGGATGGATGATGGATGAACACAATGTGGTCCATCCACACAACGGAATATTATTCAGCCGTGAAAAGGAAGGAAATTCTGACACCTGCTCCAACATGGATGAACCCTGAGGACACGATGTTCAGTGAAATAAGCCAGTCAAAAAAGGACACACACTCTATGATTCCACTCATAGGACATCCCCAGGGCAGTCAAATCCACAGAGACAGAAAGTAGATAGTGGGGGCCCGGGGCTGTGGAGTCAGTGTTTCATGGGGACAGAGTTTCAGCCTGAGAAGATGAGAAAGTTCTGGAGATGGATGCACAACAATGTGAATGTACTTGGTTAAAATGGTAAATGCCATGTTATATATATTTTACTGCAATAAAAAAAAAAAGGAGGAAGTGATAAACTGTGTTAGATCTGCCAACAGGACTAACCACATAAGGAATTGACAACTGACCATGGAATTTGTTATAATTTTAGGTCATTGATTTGAGATCTTCCTTCTGTCTCAATATAGGCATTTACAGCTATAAATTTCCCTCTGAGTACTGCTTTAGTTGCACCCCATACGTTTTGATACATTTGTCTTCATTTTCATTCATCTCAAAGTGTTTTCCAGTTTCCCTTGTGTAACCATTGGATTTGGCTATTGAAATTGACCACTGGATTTGGCCATTGAAGTTAGCCATTGAATTTGGCCATCTGGAAGTCACTAGTGACCTTGACAACTGGTGTCCCTGTGGAGTTGTGGGGAGAAAGCCCGATTAGAGTAGATTCAAGAGACAATAAAAAGGGAAGGAGTGGAAACCAAGAGGAGATCCAACTCTTAAAAGGATTTTTTTTTCTGTAAAGGAGAATAGAGAAATGGTCCACAGCTAGAGGACAATGTGGGATCACATGTCTCCTTTTCTTTAAGATAGGAGAAATTATCACATGTTTACAGGCTAATGGGAATAATGAAGAAGAGAGAGAACATCTGACGGAAGAGGACACTTAATCAAGTGATGAGCTTGAGTGAAATGGAATCCAGGGCGAAGGGGCAGCGTTGGTCTTGGCTGGGAGCGTGCACAGCTCTGTCAGAATGACTAGAAAGAGGACAATGTTGACAGCCCAGATGTAGGGAGACGGGTGGATGTGGTGGGACGCCATGGAAGTTCTCTTCTGTAGCTTTGTTCTTGCAGAAGGTTGGAAGCAAAGTCGGGAGCTGAGGGTGAGGAGGAAAGGGGAAGCTTGAGGGAGCAAGAAGGGTGGCATCTCACCGTATGAGGGAGTGGATGAGTCAAGGGACTGGGGGATGGAGTAAGGAGGAGGGAAAGAGATTGGTGGTCAAGAATCTCAAGGGAGACCAGTCGGCATGGCTGTGTGTGAGGCTGCCCAGGTGCAGGTGGGGAGCAGATGGAGGGTTGGCTGTAACCTGGATAGATTTGGCCAGTTAAATGTGATGATGGAAGAGACAGAAGAGGAAGTTGGGGATATAGGTCAAGGAGTGACTGACATGACAGACCATGGCTCTAAACTGGGTGAGGGGCGAGGGGAAAAGGGAGAGGAATTCATGGATTACAGATTCTGGCAGAACTAAAGGACCGTTTGAGTAGGAATACCAAACGGATTGAGCAGGAAAGAAAAGAAATGTGCGTCAGCGAGTAGGACATTTGAAATATGGAAAGGGATGCAGTTTTTGAGAATGACAAGGTCTGAAATAAGACCACGAGGGCTGAGGGCTGAGGTAGAGGGAGGATGAGATCACTGGGAGAGAAGAGTTGAAGGAATTGAAAGCCACGTGCCTGGAAGGACCATCAAGCTCAGTGGTTCTTGACCAAAGGCGATCTCCTCCCACCAGGGGACACTTGGCCATGTCTGGAGGCATTTTTGGTTGTCACTACTTGGTGGGGTTGAGGTTTCCACTGGCATCAAGTGGGTAGAGGCCAAGGATGCTTCTCAGCATCCTAAAAGGCACAGGGCAGACGCCACGACCAAGGACGATCTGGCTCCAAATGTCAATAGTGCCAAGCTTGGGCAACCTTGGTCTACATGGACACTGAAGTCAATAAGAATTATGCCAAGAGAAGAAGGGGGAAGGGGTAAATGAACCCGGAGGTGATCCAGTGAAGGAATGAGAGGGCATGACCTCAGGGTTCAGAGAGGAAACAGCAAGGACAGATGGCAGAGAGTATTATTTGATGACCTGAGATTCGAAGCTGCACAGAGTTTTAAGGAAGAGTGAGAAGCGATGGCGGAGCAAGGACACCTACTTGACCCCATGAGGCACAAGAGCGTGAGGAGATGGGAGAGAAAATAACCATAACTTAAGAGCTTGCAGTCCTCTGGGGAGATCCAGGCTTCCATTGGGAAGAGAATAGAATATTTGAGAGAATATTTTGAGAAGAGGTTGAGAATATAAGGAATTTTGCTTCGGAAGGACGTGTGACTTCTTGGGGGAAGAACTTAAGCACTTCAAGATTTGGAGAGGACCATTAAAAAGTGAAAGGGGATGCCATTAACTGGAAGATCTCGGCAGCACCTTTATCTGACAAACAGCTCATTGTGAGAATATAAGAAGTCAATGACAAGAAGACAAAATAAATGGCAAAGGATTTAGAACAGACGCTTTGCAAAAGAAGCTATAGAGATGGCCAAAAGGCACATGAAAAGATGCGTAAAATCATTAGTCATCCTGGAAATGAACATTGAAACCACAAGGTGATACCACTGCACACCCGTTGGAAGAACCGAGGTTTTGAAACAACCTGTCCATTCAAAGTCATGTTGAGGATGCAGAGCGACTGGAAGTCTCACATGCTGCTGGGGGGGTGTGTAAAATGGTGCAACCACTTTGGAAAACGATTTGGCAGTTTCTTTAAATGTTAAATACATGCCTTCTCTATGATCCAGCCATTCCACATTTGGTATTTCCCCAAGAGAAGCAAAAATGAATGCTCGCACAAAGTCTTGTACACAACACAAATGTTCAGAATGGCTTTTTTTGATAGTCCAGAAGTGGAAACAACCCAAATGTCCATCAACTTGTGAATGGATAAACCATCCATACAATGGTACGTCCATAGAATGGAATATTATTCAGCAATGAAAAGGAACGAGTCAATGAATACATGCAACAACACGGTGATCTCAAAAACAGTAGCTGAGTGAAAGAAGCTAGTCACAAAAGACTACATACGATGTGATTCCATTTATATGAAATTCTAGCAAAGGGAAATTTTATGTCAATTGGCAGAAAATCAGGTCAATGATTGTTTGGGGATGAGCATGGGGTCAGGGTTGACTGCAAAGGGACCCAGGGGAACTTTTTGGGGTGATGGAAATGTTCTTTATCCTGACTTGGGTAGTGGTTACATGGACTTGTCAGAATTCATTAAAACTGTACACTTAAAATGGGTACATTTCATGATATGAACATCATATGTCAATAACAGAGTTGAGTTTAAAACAAGTTGGTCAGGGGAGGGGAGAAGAGAAAAATAGGGCTGTACAGAGTTGTGGCTTTTGGGTGATGGAGTCCTGGGCTCCTTGAGAACCTGGAAGAAATGAGTCAGGGGTCCAGTGGGCCTAGCTGAGGTTTCCATAGGCAGTTGGAGGCAGGCAAGCTGTGAGTGGCTGGGGGAGCCTCAAAAGAGGGCTTTGCATTCATTGTACGTTTTATTCAATTTCCATCAGTGTCTGGTATGTGATTCCATTTTTTCTACGTGTGGCAGTCATTTTAAAGTTTCTATTTTAAAATCAATATATTGAAACGTTTTAAATGAGGGGATTTGAAGCAAAAGGTTGATGATCATAGAGCTGGTACGCAATCTTGGGTGGTTAAAGTTTAGAAAGCCTTGTGGTTTCCCAGTACTTTCTATTGAGTCCCTTCCAAGAACACTGAATCTTAAAAAGCGAGGTCGACCAGATGGACTGCATTTTTAGAGAGAGAGAGAGAGAGAGAGAGAGAGAGAGAGAGTGTGTCTGTGTGTGTGCACGTGTGTAGGGAGCAGAGGGACAGAGAAAGATCTCTATGAGTAACCTAATCACTTACCCAGAAGGGGATTCTCCCCATTGGGCAGGTGAGGAGACAGCATCTACGGGAGGTTCAGACCCTCATCTAATATCCCAGAAAATAAGTAGTGGGGTTGAAATGGATTCCTGGGTTCTCTTTCTTCTACGTCACCACCCTTTAACTCTTAGTAACTATTATTAATAATAATTTAATGGTTTCCAACTAAAAAGTTGAAGCCATATTTATGCCTGTGATAAATACAAGATATGTTCAACATCCATCAACGGATGGATGGATACCCAAAGTGTGTCCTATCCATACGATGGAACATTACTCAGCCATTGAAAAGAATGAAGGGCTGATTCATGCTACGACGAGGAAGAACCTCGAAACCAAGCTCAGTGAAAGAAGCCAGACACAAAAGGTCACATATTTTGTGATTACATTTCTCTGAAATATCCAGAGAATGTAAATCCATAGAGGACAGAAAGTAGATGGCGGGTTGCCAAGGGCTGGGGAGACGGACGAAGGCGGAGTGACTGCTAATGGGTATAGGGTCTCCTTTTGGGGAGATGAAAGTGTTTTGGAACTAGATAAAGGTGGTGGTCACACACTTTAGGGGAGAATTAGAAGCAATGTTGGACCCGGGACACCTACCTCACCCCAAGAGGCAGATGAGAGTGGGGAGGTGGGAGAGAAAATAGCCATAACTTAAGAGCTGTCATACACATTGTATATTGCAAAATGGTTCATTTTATGTCATATGAATTTTGCCTCAATTAAAAGAAGCACCACATGCTTATGGTGTGACACACAAAGGAACAAAAAGAAGAAAATGAAAATTACCCATACCTCACCACTCACAGACTCCTACCGTCTAGGAAAGTAAACTCTCAACCCATATATATATTTGCAATAATGAGATTGTGGTGTCAACATTGTTTTATTATCTGCTTATTTTCCCCCTTAGAAATTACATCAAGGAAATCAAAATGGTGGCATCTTGGGGCGTCCAAGGTGTATTGACTGAGAAGGGGCATGAAGGAATTTTCCAGATCTTGAATGGGGTGATGGTTACACCATGTGAAAAAAAACCATCCAGCTGCACAGTTAAGATGTGTGCACTTTACTGAGTGTTATGTTATAGCCCAATAATTTTAAAAATTACACCATGGGACTCTTGCCACGTCAATAAAAATGAACACACAATGGCATTTTTATTGCTCACATCCCGTTTGAATGTCCCCACTAGGGGCTGGCCCCGTGGCCGAGTGGTTAAGTTCACGTGCTCCGCTGCAGGCGGCCCAGTGTTTCGTTGGTTCGAATCCTGGGCGCGGACACAGCACTGCTCATCAAACCACGCTGAGGCAGCGTCCCACATGCCACAACTAGAAGGACCCACAACGAAGAATATACAACTATGTACTGGGAGGCTTTGGGGAGAAAAAGGAAAAAAAAAATCTTGAATGTCCCCACTAAAATGGATCCTCAAAACTTTTGATGCTTCTGAAACTGATGGCTGACGTCAACACCTTGTTCTGCCTCCCCAACACTTCACAAATCTGTCTCCTCCTCTAGATTTCTCTTCTGAATGGCTACACCCGCCCTGCCACTGGTCTCCCTTTGCAGAGTACGTTTGTCGTATCTTTTTCTTGTTTTGGCTTTCCATCATCCAATCATTTCTTTTGGGGTTGAGAACTTCATCCCCTGCAGCGGTGGTGGTGGTGCTGTCCAGAGGAAGCCATGACCTCCTAGCCAAATTGTCCCTGATGCTCAGTTTCTGGAACTTTCTGCCTGTTTTTCCCAAGGCACATCTTCCAGACTCCCAGCCAAGCTGGAGAGCCTCTAGTGTCTACAAAATGCTCACTCTCTCTCTCTTTTTTTTTTTTTTTTAAGATTTTATCTTTTTCCTTTTTCTCCCCAAAGCCCCCCCGTACATAGTTGTGTATTCTTCATTGTGGGTCCTTCTAGTTGTGGCATGTGGGATGCTGCCTCAGCGTGGCTTGATGAGCAGTGCCATGTCCACGCCCAGGATTCGAACCAACAAAACACTGGGCCGCCTGCAGTGGAGCGCGTGAACTTAACCACTCGGCCACGGGGCCAGCCCCCTCTCTCTCTTTTTTTTTTTTAAGCTTTTTTTTTGGTGAGGAAGCTTGGCCCTGAGCTAACATCTGTTGCCAATCTTCCTCTTTTTTTTTTTTACCTCCTCAAAGCCCAGTACATAGTTGCATATCCTAGTTGCAACTCCTTCTAGCTCTTCCTTGTGAGATGCCACCACAGCACGGCTTGATGAGTGGTGTGTAGGTCCATGCCCAGCATCCAAACCGGCGAACCCCAGGCCACCAAATTGGAGCCCACAAACTTTACCACTTGGCCACTGGGCCGGCCCCAGGTTCTCTTTTTGCTTAAGATAATTTCTGTTGCTTTCAACCCCCAACGCTGACCGTCACATTCTGCCTCCACCATTGCCTCGCACAACCCATTCTCCACCCATTAGCCGTTCCTTCCTTGAGTCCATGAAGGTTCATTGAGCGGCTACTATGTGCCGAGCGCTGTTCTCGGTGCTGAAATAGCCGTGAAAATGGTAGAGAGAAAAACCTTTGCTCTGGTGAGCTTATGTTTTAGAAGAGGAGACAGACAGTAAAGAAAACAAGCAGTAAAGGTGTCACATGGGAGCACTTCTCAAACTTTAGCGTGTATATGGAGTCCACGGGGAACTTGCGAAAGTGCAAATTCTGATTCAGCATGTCTGGGCTGGAGCTGAAGAGTCTGCACCGCCAACAAGATCCCAGCTGACGCTGATGCAGCTGGTCCGGGAAGAGCACACTGAGTAGGAAGATACTATGCTAATAAATTCTCTAAAGAAAAATAAAGCAGAGGGGCCGGCCCGGTGGCGCAGCGGTTAAGTTCCCACGTTCTGCTCCGGCGGCCCAGGGTTCACCAGTCCAGATCCCGGGTGTGGACACGGCACCTCTTGTCAAGCCATGCTGTGGTAGGTGTCCCACATATAAAGTAGAGGAAGATGGGCACGTATGTTAGCTCATGGCCAGGCTTCCTCAGCAAAAAGAGGAGGATTGGCAGCAGTTAGCTCAGGGCTAATCTTCCTCAAAAAAAAAAAAAAGAAAAGAAAGAAAGCAGAGAAGATAGTTAAGCTGTGCTGGGAGATGAGGGCAGGGGCTGTGGTTTTAAATAGGGGTGTCAGAAGGTGACAATGAGCATGGGCTTGATGGAGGTGAGGAGAGAGCCGTGGGCGTATCTGAGGGAAGAGCATTACAGGCAGAGGGAACAGCCAGGGCAAAGGCCCAGAGGCTGGTGTGTGCCTGATGAGTTAGAGGACCAGCGAGGAGGCCAGTGTGGCTGCAGTGGAATGGGCAAGAAGAGAGCAGGAGGAGGTGAAGTCAGACAGTCATGGGGCAGAAGGAGGCATCTCCCAGCCTGTGTAGAGCATTATGGGCTCATTATTAGGACTTTGAGTTGAGGGTGGCACGGAGCCATGTGAGGGTTCTCGAAGACTAACATGAGCTCACTTCGGTTCTAAAAAGATTCCTTTGGCCCCTGCCGGGAGGAGAATTTGCAAGGGAGCAGGAGGGGAAGGGGGGACAAACGGGAGGCGGTGGCCACCACCGTGCAGGCGACAGATGATGAGGGCTCAGGTCAGGGAGGCAGCTGTGGGGGTGCAAAGAAGGGGTTGAGTTCCGGGTAAATCTGGAGGGCGAGCCAACTGGATTAGCCAACAGATTTTGGGTGCCATGAAGAGAGAGGAATCAAGGATGGCTCTGAGTTGCGTGGTATGAGCAAGTGGAAGGATGAAGGAGCGAGGCACGGGGGCGGGAGATAAGATCGATCATCCAGCTCAAATATGCTCATTTTGAGGAGCCTAATGAGACACCCACGGGGAGACAGGAGGGAGGGACTTCTGGAGCCTGGGAGAGACCTGGACTGAAGAGATAAGTTTGGGAGGCACCGGATACACAGGTACTTAAAGCCAGGAGACAAGATGAGATTCCCAAAGGGGTGTGATAAAGAAGATCCCGGGGCCTGCCAAGGCAGAAGAGTGCCTTTAAAAGACAAATCTGATAAGGGAGAAGGAAATCTTTCATCACAACAAGCCATCCATCAAGAAGGGTCTGTTTGATAAATTATGAGTCTTCCACAGGATGGAACGTATGCAGCCAACGAACAAGTAGCTTCAAGATTGGCTGGCGGGCACTCTTGTCTGTTTTTCTCCTCCCTTCCTCCACCCAGCTTCTTGGAAGGGGCCTGTGCCAGCGGATGCTCCATTTTGGATCTTGAAGACGAGGAGGGCCCCCCCCTCCCAAAGGGATGGCTGAGGCGTGAGCTGCAAGGGGTGGTATAGAGCCACCCTACCCACCCCAGATATGCCACAATATGGATGCTTGACAATTTTTTTATTGAAAAATGTAAATGATTTCATCAGTCCCCTCTCTCTGGACATCCATTTCCAATTCTTTGCTAACATAACGTGGTAGACTCTCTCCAAAGACGGCCACCATCAATTCTTTCCATCCCGTGTGCCCCCACCGCTCCTAACGCCGAGAGTCGATTTCCCCTCCCCCTCCCCTTGAAACTGGGTTTGGTCTTGTGACTTGGTCTGACTGACACAATGTGGCAGAAGAGCAGCCATATGACTTCCAGGCTAAGCTTTTAAGAAGATAGGTAGGTTGGGGCCGGCCTGGTGGCGGAGTAGTTAAGTGCACACATTCCGTTTCGGCAGCCCTGGGTTCCCCGGTTTGGATCCTGGGTGTGGACACTGCACCACTTGGCAAGCCATGCTGTGGTAGGAGTCCCACGTATAAAGTAGAGGAAGATGGGCACGGATGTTAGCTCAGGCCAGTCTTCCTCAGCAAAAAAAAAGAGGAGGATTGGCAGCAGATGGTAGCTCAGGGCCAATCTTCCTCAAAAAACTAAAAAAGAAGAAGAAGATAGGTAGCTTCCATTTGCTCTTTCAGAAGTAAAGACTTCCATACTGTGAGGAAGCCCAAGCAGCCACGTGGAGAGAGAGGTGCTCAGCCAGCCCAGTGAGGCTCCAGCTATGAGACCGCAGAATGGTCACCGTGAGTATTCCAGCCCCAGCGAACCCCACACGGAGAACAATCACTCAGACACGCCCGGTCTAGATGCCCCAATTGTGAGAAAGGACGAGCTGTGGTTGTTCTAAACCCCGAAGTCCGTGGGGTGCTTGTTACACAGCAATAACTAATGGAAACAACAGGTGTATAAACAGCTCTGCCATAAACAGCCTAGGGCCAGATCTGGGTGCTCAGCTCTGATCATCTCCTTAAAAAATGAGTCACCAGAAGCGCACGGTGCGAATTTGAAATTTGGTGTCAACTTAGTTTTCAGAGAAGTAGCAAAGTCCCTGGGCTGTTCAGGGGAGTCCATGTACCCACGGCCTCTTCAGCCCTCGGTGTTCCTGTGTCCTTTTTTAAATTTTCAATCTTTGGCAATTCAGTTGGCCTGTTTGGCATTCATCTCAGAGAAGGCAACTGTGATCAGGGCTTCTCTCTGATCATAGAGTGATAACCGAAAACCCGCAGGACCGGCTCACCTGCAGCCCAGTCAAAATCTTCCTCCCTCCCTCCCTCCCTCCCTTTCATCCTCCCTCCCTCCCTCCCTTTCTTCCTCCCTCCCTCCCTTCTCCTTCCCACCCTTCCTTCCTTTCTCTACTCATTTGTAGCCAAGAGTCAAAATCTTCTTCCCTCTCTCCCTTGCTCCCTTCCTTCCCTTATTCATTCATTGAAAATATACGAACAAAGTCTGGAAGAATAAAGCACTACAACGCTCCAGGTACTGTTCAAAAGGTGCTTTCCATTTCACATCTCTACCCACTTTAATCTAAATCAGTGATTTTCAACTGGGAGCCATTCTGCCCTCCGTGGGGACATCGGCAATGTCTGCGACATCTTCAGATGTTGTGATGGGGGGAGGGCTCTCCTGGCATCTAGCGGGTGGAGGCCAGAGACGCTGCTCCACACCCCACAACACACAGGACAGCCTCCCCATCAACCAAGAATTATCCCACCCGTAATGCCCATAGTGGCGAGGCTGAGAAACCCCAATTTAAATAAATGGAATCGAACAGGATAACATAGAATAGGAAATATCAGAAGACATGGCTCAGAGTAAGGATAAGCGTCACGGCATAAAAGCTTTGTACCAGTGTCGCCGCTGCAGCAGATCGGGGGAAGGTGCAAGGAGGTGAGTGTGGAGGTCGGCAGGGGTGCTAGGCAGCCGAGGGGAGGGTTTTAGGCAAGGGAGGGACATGGCCCAATTAACTTTGAAGAGGCCCACTCGGACTGCTGAATGACAAGCCAGAGCGGGCACGGGACATGGCTAAAGTAGGACACCAAGGAGGGCGTCATCGAGGGTGGTACCTGAGGAGGTGAAAAGTGGCTGAAGGGTATAGATAGGCAGGGTCGGTGAAACAAAGGAGGCAGTGAGGGCAGGGCGGGTGCAGGGTGGTGGTATCTGATGGCCCGGCCCTTCACCCCAGGGCCAGGTGGGAGCTGGGGCCCTGGGGGCCACACCCACCTGGCTCACAGCAGAAACTGGGACAGCCCACACTGCCCCCTTACCTCCTCAGTCCCAGCTGGGGATATGCCACTTCCAGCGCCCAAATGCTGGCTCTCCCTTCCCCCCCACCCCTGCCAGGGAGGCCTCCATCAGGGGGACCTCCAGGACCTCCGACTCTATCTCCTCATCCGACTGGGACTCTCCCGTGAGCATGGAGGGTATAAAAGCTACCCTTACCTAGGACACCCAGTATCCAGTTTAGAGCCTAGCATTGTCGGCCTGGTGAACTCCTACCCATCTGTCAAAACCCACTTCAAAAGGACCCTCATCTGGGAAGACTTCTTGGACCTCCGTGGTTCCTGATTGAACATGTCAGTAGTTAATACACATCCATAGCTGATACAAACGGAGTACTTACTACATTCCAGGCCCCATCCTGGAGACCTCATGAACAACAACCCTAGGACTAGGGTTATTATCATTATCCCCATCTTACAGATGGGAAACTGAGGCTCAGGGACACACAACGAGTAAGCAGTGGGGCCAAAATTTGAACTCAGGTGACTTCTGTAGGCTGCCTCAGCAGCAGCTGTCCTTAAATCCTTCCCTGTGAGACTGGTTTGATCATCGCCATCTTCCAGATGAGAAACTTCAGGCCCAGAGGGGTCAAGCAATGCACCTAAGATCACACAGCAAGTCAGAGGTTAAGCTAGCTTGGTGCATGGGCCAGATGCCTCCAAACTTCCTCCCTTGTCACCCTTTCATCTCTTGGTTCATGAGCACCTACAGTGTATCAGGCACCATCCTAGGCTCTGAGGACAAAATAGGCGACAACTCTGAGAAGGCGACATTTAAGCTGAAAGATAAAAAAGAATCCACCTTGAGACGATCTAGGGGAAAAGAGAGGTCCCAACTGCTACTGGGAACTTTCCTACTTCCGTCCCTTTGCTCATTCTGTTCCCTCTCCCAGGAATGACTTTCTCCACCTAACAAACTCCTATCCATCCTTCAAAGCCCAGCTCCAATACCTGCTCCTCTTAGCAAACTTTTCCAGATCGATCTCCCAGGCCAAGTCCGTAACACCATGCCTGGACTCCTCAGCCTGGGGTTCCTCTTTCTATTCCACACGTGACCACAGATGGCTGGGAAGGTCTCATAAGAGTCGTCCCCACCAGGCTGGAAGCTCGTTGAGGCCAGGGCCCAGGGGACACAACGGAGTTGATTTTTAAAATAAGAAATAACGAATTCGTCGGGCCGGGGACTAGAACTGGCGGCTCTGAAACTTCGGGTCCGCCCGTCTTCAGACCCTGCCCTGGCCCCGCCCCCTTCAGGCTCCGCCCCCGGATTCGCCCCGCCCCTAAACGTGCCCGCCCAGCTTCCCGGAAGCGGGCGGCGTAGTGAGCAAGCGCCGTGGGCGCAAAGCACGCCGGGAGTTGTAGTTCTGCCATCGGACGGAAGCCGGGGCGGCCGTGCGACGCGATGTGGGCCGGAGTGTTGGTGGGGGGGGCCCGGGTGGCGGCAGGCAGGTGCCCCGCGCTGGGGCCCCGCCTCGCCGCCCGCTTTCCCCCGCAGCGGGCGCCCGAGAGCGGCCTGGTCCTGCGTCGGAGCCTGCACGCGACGGCGGCCCGGGCTCTCCCGCTCATTCCCATCGTGGTGGAGCAGACGGTACAGCGGCCGCGCGGGGACCCGGCCCGGGAGGCGGGGGCGGACCGGGGCTGGGGGCACGGCTGGCCCCTGAGCCTCACCCTCACTCTCACCCCCATCTTCCTCCCCAGGGCCGCGGCGAGCGCGCCTATGACATCTACTCGCGGCTGCTGCGGGAGCGCATCGTGTGCGTCATGGGTCCGGTGAGCACCCCGCGCCCCATCCTCCCCTGCGCCGGCCCCCACCCCGGGCGCGCCTCCTCCTCCACCCCCTTGACCCCCTGACCTTTCCCCCTTCACGATCCTCCCTTGGCTCCGCTCTGGTCCCAACCTGACACCCCCTTCCTGGGCACCTAAGCCCTCTGACCCCACCCCCAGCCCCACCACCCCTTCCTCAAACCCTCTGCTCTCCCTCCCTCCCTCACCAACGATCCGCCTCCCCATTCCTGGGCTCCACACCCTCTCCCCAGCCCTCCTGACCCCTTCCCTTCCCGCGCACTGAGCCCACTGACTTCCCACTTCCTGTACCCCAAACCCCCTGGGCCCCACCCCTCCCCCACATCCCCCCCTGGGTCCTGAATTCTTACCGACTCGTCTTCCTTGGGCTCTGACCCCCATCCTGGTTCCCCGACACCCCATGACTGCCTCCCTTAGCCCTCTCCCCGGCCCCCATCGGGGGACACCCCTGCCCTCCCCACTTGCAGATCGATGACAGCGTGGCCAGCCTGGTGATCGCGCAGCTTCTGTTCCTGCAGTCGGAGAGCAACAAGAAGCCCATCCACATGTACATAAACAGCCCTGGTGAGCCGCTGCCCTGGGTGCGGGGGGCCGCACTGGGTGACTTGGGGGGCCAACGCCGCCGAGTCAGGGACATTCTCTTTCTGGGGAAACGAAGGATGCAGAGCTTCTTTCAGAATCCCCAAAAGCATCTTAAAACCTCCAAAAGCTGCCTTTTCCTTGCTTTCAAGTCTAGGTTCACCAACGGGCCGCCGAGCCCACCTTTTTACCAACCTGACCTGGTTGTCAACCTTTTAAAATTGGTAAATTCCACACATACGCCACCTACCCGGAAAAAAAAGGACACTGGCTAATCTTGAGTGAGTGCTTACTGTGCGGGGCACTTTTCTAAGCACTTGATATGCATTTAACTCATTTTGTCCTCAGGGCGACCTCTTTGGTAGGTACTTTTTACTTATCTCCAATTTCAGAGGAGACACTGGCTCCGAGAGGCTGGGTAACTTGCCCAAGGCCACACAGATGATAAGTTGCCGGGCTAGAGGTCATCCCCAGGCAGGCTGGCTGCAGATCCTTCATTCTTAGCCACTGCGCTCTCCCGATTTCCAGTTTCTCTTGAAAATGTGCTGGATCGGGTGCCCCCGGGCCCACATGCATGTGTGGCAACAGTTGGCTCTGAGAGCACTCTTTTGCGAGTGCTCTCGTTTTGCCCCTATCTGGCCCTGTGTTACCTGTTTCTGTCACCTGCCCACCCCTGGAGACTCCTATTTTAAAGGGCTGCCACCAGCGCCCCCCCCAGGACCAGGGGCTACAACAGGGAAAGGATGGTGGGAGGGGCCGGCACAGCCCCTCACTCGCGCTCCCACCTGCAGGCGGCGTGGTGACCTCGGGCCTGGCCATCTATGACACGATGCAGTACATCCTGAACCCCATCTGCACGTGGTGCGTCGGCCAGGCCGCCAGCATGGGCTCCCTGCTCCTCGCGGCCGGCACCCCGGGCATGCGCCACTCGCTCCCCAACTCCCGCATCATGATCCACCAACCCTCCGGGGGCGCCCGGGTGAGTGCCAGGCCCTGCAAGCTGCTTCAGGGCCCGGGGATGGGGTCTCAACAGATGGACCGACGGGGCGGACGTCCTGTGGGGGTATCAGTGTATTAAAATGTGGGTTTATTATAATTCAGCCATGGTGAGGCCAACAGATCAGGAGACCACGGCCATTGAAAAGACACTTTGTTACTTACAGATCCCAAGAGGAGGGGGCACAGTGCACCAGGCAGGGCCACACGGGGAAGCACCAGGGTGGGTCAGGGGGCACAGGGAGCGGGGAACGTGGGCAGGAGGCTTTACTGTGGCTTCCACTGTGAAGAGCCGATGAAGGAAGATAACCAGGCTTTGGATTGGGTAGTTTGAATAATTGCAGCACGCTCTGGGGCGTGGGGGCTGGCCCTGGCTGTCTGGCACTTGGCCCTGCGATGATCAGGGCAGAGGGTGGTCGCCCTGAGTGAGAGAGCCCCATAAAGGACATAGTGGGGCTGCGGGCTCCGGATTGGCTGGTTTGCATGTCAAAGGTGTGCTCGTGGGTGAGCCATTTGCTCTCTCTAGGAATTAGCTAGCCTTGGGAGGGGCCAACCTTTCCAGTCAGCGAGGCCCCTGAAGCAGAAAATAAGAAAACAGAGTTAACACAGGAAGGCTTCCTGGTGGTGGTGAGGAGGAAGCAGAATGTGGAGAGACTCGCAGTAACCCACCTGGAAACCGGCAGCCTGAAGCCCCCGGGGGCTCCCGTCCCGAGTCCCCATCTCCAGCCTCCCTCTGAGTGGCTGACACGGATTCACAACTTCTTGTCCCCTCCCTTTGGACGTCCCCCAGGGCCAAGCCACAGACATCGCCATCCAGGCAGAGGAGATCATGAAACTGAAGAAGCAGCTTTACAGCATCTATGCCAAGCACACCAAGCAGAGTCTGCAGGTTATTGGTGAGTGCCCTGCGGGCAGAGCCCCAGGACGTCCGGGTCAGACCGTGTGCTCAGCCAGGGCCTCTGGGCCTCAGCACTGTTGACCCTTGGGGCCGGATCATTTTCTGTGACGGGGGCATCCTGGCCACTGTGCAAGGTGTGGCAGCGTCCCTGGCCCCCCCACCGGAGGCCAGCAGCACCCTCCAACTGTGACAACCAAAACTGTCCCAGATGTCGCCCAGGGTCCCCAGGGTGGCAGAACCAGCCCTACTTGAGAAGCCCTGTTCTAAGCCCTTTAAAATGAGATTCACAGAATCCTCACTGAAACCTCATTGAAATAGGTCAAAAGTTTTGAACAGGGTCTTCAATAAAGAATATTCCAAACGGCCAAGAAATATAAGGTGCTCACCATCTTCAGTGAGGATGTTTGATAAAAACATTCGTTCTTAGGGGCTGGCCCCGTGGCCTGGTGGTTAAGTTTGGCACCCTCCCCTTCGGCAGCCTGGGTTTGGTTCCCAGACGTACACCACTCAGCGGCCATGCTGTGGCGGCAACCCACATACAAAATAGAGGAAGATGGGCACAGATGTTAGCTCAGGGCCAATCTTCCTCAGCAAAAACAAACAAACAAACAAAAAAAACACCACACATTCATTATTAGGGAAAGGCAAATGAAGGGCACAGTGAGATACTATTTCAGTGCACCAGAACAGCTAAAATAGAAAATACTGATGCCACCAAATGCCTTCAGGGATGTGGAGCAATGAGAACACTTCTCCATCACAGGCAGGTGGAGTTAGCGACTCAAAGTGGGCCCCAGCGGGGTTTCCGGGGGGACGTCTGGCCATGTGGCACTTGTTGATCTGGGTGCTGGCCACGTGACTGTGTTCGGTCTGAAATTCATCGCAGTGTCCACTTAGGATCTGTGCCCCTTCCTGTATTATACAACAGTAAGAAGTAAAACATTTTGAAATAGGGGAAACTGAGGCACAGAGCTGGGAAGGCCAAGGTCACACGGGGAGGAAGTGGCTGAACGGGTACTCAAGCCTGGGCTCAGGGCTTCGCTCTGAACCGCACGCGTCCCGCCGCTCGCCCCCCACCCTGCAGAGTTGGCCATGGAGAGAGACCGCTACATGAGCCCCATGGAGGCCCAGGAGTTCGGCATCCTGGACAAAGTGCTGGTGCACCCGCCACAGGACGGGGAGGACGAGCCTGAGCTGGTGCAGAAGGAGCCCGTGGGGGTGGCCGCGGCGGAACCCGCCCCAGCGAGCGCCTGAGAGCCGGACCTCCCCCTCCGGACGCCAGTGGAGGGGCTGCCGGGCCGCAGCCCTGCCCACTGCTCGCTGCTGAGCCTGCAGGGACCCCTTGAGGACCTCCGGATCTGGGGGTGCCCCTGAGGGCGGGGATCCTGGCTGAGACACTGTGATTTTAAATTAAATCTTTGTAGTCTTTGCTCCCCGTCTGTGGCGCCTTGGCTCCCTGCTGCACCGCGTCACACACGTGTGTGCCCTTCCATGAGCCCCCTTCTGCTCTTGAACGTTCAGCTCTCTCGCTTCAGCACGCTCTGCTGAGCAAAGACGACATTCCGGACACTGTTCTAGAGGCTGCGACCTAATGTGAAGAAAACACAAAAATTCCTGTCGTCAAGGAAATTATTCTTGAGGGGTTAGACAATTTAAAAAGAAAAAATCAGGGAAAAAGCTGTGCAGGGTGCATGTGTGTGTGACAGTTTTAGATGAGGTGGCCTGCAAAGGGCTTGCTGAGAAGGTGACACTTGAGCAAAGACTGAGGGAGGGAGCCAGGTTGCTGTCCTGGGACAGAGCAGTCCAGGCAGAGCATGTGCAAAGGCCCTGGGGTAGGACTGTGCCTGGCACGTGGATGGAACCACGAGGAGCCTGGGGTGGAGTGAGTGAAGGGGAGAGTGGGGACGGAACAGGAGGGCAGATCGTAAAAGGCCTGGCAGGTCTTAGCAAGGAGGGAGATGAGCCACAGAGGGTTTTGAGAAGAGGAACGAAAAGGATGACTGGCTCCCACGGAGCAGCGGGAGGAATGCAGCAAGCACATAAACCTGGAGACCAGTTTGGAGGCTTGGAATAATCCAGACGGAGGCTGACGGCCCGGCTGGGTGGTGAGAAGAGGTCAGATCCTAGCCGGGTTTTAAAGGCAGGGCTGACAGGTGGGATGTGAGATAGGAGATAGAACCTCATCTCCCCAAACTCCCAGATTTTGACCCAAAGCTGAATGAAAGATGGAGAGTTATTGAGACGGGAAGGCTGGATCAGGAGTTGATGTTTGACATGCCTCGGACATCCGGGGGCATGGGTAAGTCTGGGGTCCGCGCTGGGAATGGAAATGGAGGCGACATCAGGATGTCGATGACTTAGCGGGCAGGCTGAGGACTGGCACCGTGCAAGTCACAGGTGGCCTTCAATAAGGTCATTTTCAGGGCTGTGGGGGACAAAAGCCAGAGTGGAGTGGACCCAGAAGGAAGGGGAGGGACAATTGGAGCTGGACAAGTCCTTCCCGGAATTTTGCTGTAAAGAGGAGAGCAGAGAACCTGGGGCTGTGGCTGGAGGGAGAATTGGGTCAATGTTTTGTTTTTTTAAATTCAGAGGACTTTCGATTTGGCTGTATTCATCGGTTACATTTGGTTGAAGTTTTCATTCTGGACAGTTTTAGGAGGGTTTTTTGTTTATATCTTGTTTATAATGTGGGAGCCAGCCTGTTCGGACGCGGTGGGAACGATCCAGTAAAAAATGAACTGGCTGATGCCTCCCTTTGACCTTTGACCGCAACCCCTAACTCCACAAACTTGGCCCCACCCCATAATCCTGGCCTTGACTTCACTCCCCTGACCCCTCTACCCTTGACCCCTTCATCTCAGCCGAGCATACTCTACCCTTAACCTCTAGCCCTGGCCCACTCCACAACCCCGGCCTGAGCCCAAATCCTTCTGCGACCTCTGATCTCTGACCCCATGCCAGAATTGTCTGCGCCCCGTGCCCCCGCCCCCGCCCCCTACAGGACGGGCTTGCGGCACAGCCAATAGTCTAAGCTACTGCGCAGTGGCGCCCAATAGCGCGAGAAGGGAGGCGGGCTTTGTGGAGAGCCAATCGCTTAAGAGGGCGGAAAGAGGCGCAGCCAGTAACCTTGAGCGAGAGGCGGGACTCTGAGGAGAGCCAATCGCTGCAGGGGCTCGGCGCAGCCGCAGCCAATGGCTCTGAGGCGGGGGCGTTGCCCTGACCCTGGCAGCTTCTACGACCCCGCTCCGGGGCTATGGCCGGGAGCGGGCGGCTGGCGCTGCGGACGCTGCCCGGGCCGGGCTGGGTGCGGGGCTCGGGCCCGGCCGTGTTGAGCCGCCTGCGGGACGCGGCCGTGGTGCGGCCCGGCTTTCTGAGCGCGGCCGAGGAGGAGACGCTCAGCCGCGAGCTGGAGCCCGAGCTGCGCCGCCGCCGCTACGAATACGATCACTGGGACGCGGTGAGGCCGGCGGCGCAGGGGGCGGGTCCGCGGGGGGCGGGGCCACAGCGGGGGCGGGGCCTTGGACGTTAGGGGCGGGGACAGGGGAGTGGCGCTCTGGTGTGGGGCGGGGCTACGTTTGGGCGGGGCCTGTGGCACTAGGGGCGGGGACGAAAAGAGCTCTGGTGGGCGGGGCTACTTCTGGGGCGGAGCCTGAGGAGTGGGGCGGAGTCTTGAAGTGTGGGGCCCTTGACGGGCAGGGAAAGCGCTTTGGAGATGAAGGCGGGGCCTTCACTGGAGGCAGGACCTGGAACTGAGGAATGTTTGGGGGGCAGGACCTAGGCTAGAGGCACAACAGGTGTGGAGCGAGATGAGGGAGGGTCACCTGTTGGGGGCGGAGACAGGGGAGTTGGGTGGGATAAAGTGGGCGGAGACAGAATTGAATATTGGGGCGGGGAAAGGATCTGGGACTGAAATTGGGGTCTGAGGGTGAGTACAAAGGACTGAGGCCAGAGCTAGATTTGAGACCCTTCGGGGAGATAGAATCAAGCCTATTGGGGTAATGAGGGTAGGGTCAAGGGTCAGCTGGGAAAATCAGCCCTTTGCTCTGCACTCTGCAGCCCCCCACCGCCCTGTGCCTCAGTTTCCCTGTTCCTCCTGGGAGCGTCCAGGCTTGACCTGAGCTCTCCGTGCAGGCCATCCACGGCTTCCGAGAGACAGAGAAGTCGCGCTGGTCAGAGGCAAGCCGGGCCATCCTGCAGCGCGTGCAGGCAGCTGCCTTCGGCCCTGGCCAGACCCTGCTGTCCCCGGTGCACGTGCTGGACCTGGAGCCTCGGGGCTACATCAAGCCGCACGTGGACAGCGTCAAGGTGGGCAGAACCCGGCCCCTTGGAGCTCCCAGCTTGGGGGACGGGGGGGTCCAGCCAGGCCAGAGCCTGAGCCACCACCATGCCCCCTCTTCCAGTTCTGCGGAGCCACCATCGCCGGCCTGTCCCTGCTGTCTCCCAGCGTCATGCGTCTGGTGCACACCCAGGAGCCGGGGGAGTGGCTGGAACTCTTGCTGGAGCCAGGCTCCCTGTACATCCTTAGGTACCACCCAGCCAGGGAGCCCTCACCCACCAGTAACGGGTCAGACGCCCCCCCCAGCGCTTTGAGCCCCTTCTCCCACTCAGCGCTCACAGCCAACACTACCATTCCCCCCTCGGCAGTCAGGCGGCCTGGACCCAGGGCTGCCCTCACCGCCCCCGCAGCCACAGCCTCTGTGTTCTCTTGCAGGGGCTCGGCCCGTTATGACTTCTCCCACGAGATCCTTCGGGACGAAGAGTCCTTTTTCGGGGAGCGTCGGGTTCCCCGGGGCCGACGCATCTCCGTGATCTGCCGCTCCCTCCCCGAGGGCATGGGTCCAGGGGGGCCGGGGCAGCCACCCCCAGCCTGCTGACCCCCAGCCCCTTCCCCAGCTTCTCAGAGACCCCGAGTTTGTGAATAAAGTTGGACAATGGACACGCTGGCCTTCCTCGCACTGGCCGTTTGCTGGGATCCCTGGGGGCAGCCCAGGACCCCACCTGCCCACACCCGGGAGCTAAGCTGGCAGGGTCACGGCACATCCCGGCTGAACACACAGTTACGAGGCCACAGGAGCAATTTACTTTATTGTGCCCCTTGCTGTGGCCCCAGCCCACCCCCCCCTTCTCGTCTTCTCGGCATCCGTATCTCCAAGAAATAAGTCAGCAGCGCTTGTCGTGTGGCTGCAGGACCTCTAGCCGGGCATCCTCAGCCACCACAGCCGCAGGCAGCCGCCGAGAGCTGGGGCAGCCGCTGCCAGCGGTGGCGGTCATCGAGGAAGGCGACATCAGCGTAGCGGGTGGGCTGGCAGCAGGGCCCGCCGTGGGCTCGGCCCTGGCCCCGCAGCCGGGCCAGCGTCAGGCCGTGCTGGGTGCGGGCGCCGCGGGGACAGCTGCCGGCACAGTAGCGGAAGATGACCGTCTCCTCCGACGTGTAGCCCAGGCCCAGCTCTGCCACGGGCAGGGACAGGCTCCACAGCTGGCACTGGCTGGCCGCGGCTCGGCGCAGGCGGGCACCTGCGGGAGACAAGGGATGGCTGACAGCGGGCAGGGTCTGGGCGGGAAGGAGTTGGGGAGTCACGCAGGGTCCTGGGGGTCCTTACCCAGCTGTGGCTTCTGGGTCCCTCTGTGTGCTGCCAGCTCAGACGGGAGCTGTCCCTCCGCCACCAGAGCTCCCCGAGCACCAGGGTCCCCACCGAAGCCCAGCTGCAGCGACAGGAGCAGCAGAGAGCAGAGCAGGAGTCTTCCTGTGGCCATGGTGACAGGCAGGTCCTAAGGGTGGGGATGCCCCAAGCCCTCCATTTATCCCCCTGCCTGGGCTGGGGGAGTAACCTCTTCGCTGCCGGCCGCTGCTTGGGGACCAGAGCCCCGTGTCCCCCCATCAGCTCATCTCTTACATCTTCGGGCCCAGGCAGGCCGGTTCCCTCTGCCCCACACCTCGTCCTTCTAAGAGTTAAGGGCCCACCCCCCCACCCAATGCAGACATTCCACAGGCCCGTTTCCGACACCCCCTCCGCCCCCTGATTTATGAGTGTCGTGCCGGCAGCCAGGGCCAAGCCCAGGGCGGGCAGCAGGGTCCCCACTCCACCTGCCGTCTAGAAGGAGACACGGGGGGCTCCGTGGGGCCCTCCCCACTCAGGCTGGGCGCTGGGGCTCAGGAGCCCCCGCATTGTGCGCCAGGTGGAGCGGACCTGTGTGCGGGGAAGAGGCGGGCTGGCAGTGGGCGAGCTGACAGAATCCTCCATCACGGCCCCTCCAGGAGGATTAAGGCTTCATGCCTGTGTCTCCGGGCTGGGCCGGGCCAGTGTCAAAACAGGAAGAGGGAGAGGCCCCGGGGACAGCCAAAGCTGGGACACGAGGGACGGGAAGCTCACTCTGCAGGGCCTCCGGTCTCTAGAAGGCCGACCTGAGGCCCCTGGGATCCAGGCGCATCCTGGGGTCCAAGGGCATCAGGGTGGGAGGGGAGGTTGCGCCCCACTGGGGCTCCGGGCCAGCGGCACCTTCCGGTGACTTCCATGCCCGGCCCGTGACCCGGGGAAGTGAGTCTCCCTTCGTCACCCATGAAGGGGGCTAATCAGAGTCCCCCCCATGGGGTTCTGAGGACAGACAGACGGTGCATTTAGTGTTTAACAGGGTGCCGGGCACTGAGGAGCTTGCGAGAGGTTTTGAGGCAAAGGAAATACAAACGGCTTATGTGCGTTTGAAGATGCTCAATCTCACGCAGAGGAGAGTGGGTTCCAACTCGGATGGGGCTCTGCACCCGGGTGGCAAAACTCTTGTGGGAAGTGGGAAGTCCGCTTCCCCACGGCTGGGGGGCGTCTGGGACTCAGGCCCGTCCCGCGCTGCGGGCAGGGGCGTATACTGGTCACAGTTGAGCACTGGCCGCTGAAACTGTCAGCCGCATCCCTCTGACCCAGGAAACCTTCGGGGACGCACCCGTCGCAGGTTTCGTTTCAGCCAAAGCCTGGGAATGACGGGAACTCCATCCCCAGCGGATCCCTTCGCCAGTTCTGGTGTGGTGGTTCTCATTGCAGTGCTTACGAATATGAAGGTGACTTTCAGACAAAAAGACATCACACGTTCAGAGTCACCCACAATTAAGAAAAACCGGGATTTGAACCCAGGTCCTGCTCAATGCAAGGCCCCTGCTCCTGACCGCCAGGGCGCGTGGCCTGGCCTGGCAGGGGGGGGCTTGGACCGTGGTCTGCGTGGCAGGGAGGGCATGGGGGGAACTGCCAGGGCAAGGCGCAAGGGCTTCGTGCCTGCTGTCCCCCAAAAGGCCTGGCGGAAGGGTGGGGAGGGAGCTTGGACCGACCTGGGACATTCCTAGGAATTAGCCTGACATCCCAGGCATTCCCGCTCGGCAGCCAAGGGCCTGTGGAACGGGGTGGGGAAGTTTCCACCTGCACTTTCCAGCCACGGGTGAGACGGAGACCTGACATCCGGCCCCCAGCCGATTGCTCGGAAGACAGGTCCAAAAGTAGCGAGTGCTGCCAAATTCCGCTTCCGGCAGCCTTACTGCCCACAAACCCAACAGCCCCCCGACTACAGCACACCTGCCAATGCTGGATAAAAGAAATGCGTCACTAGCTTGTAAGAAAATAAGGGACGCCCCAGAAAGCTCAGCCCCTGGAAGGTTGAAAAGCAGGGCGGGCCCAGGTGCCAACGTCAGCAACCAAGGGGTGTGGGGTTTTGTGGCCACGTAGAGACAGGGCCCCGGAGCTGAGGCCCGCACCCCAAACGGGCAGAGGCCGGGCTCCTGGGGCAAAGCCACAGCCATGGGGAAGGACCTGCCTGCGGAACAGACCACCCAGGAGGCCGGCAGATAGAGGCCCCGGGCTGGCCAGGAGTCACGTCCGAAATTACACAGAATCAGCCATGAAAGGGAGTCAGATGATACGAAAGGATGCCCTTGGCTTGAGGTACGACCTGTGTCTGGCAGAGACTCTAAGACAAGGATGCGTAAGGTCAAAATGTGAAAGAAGGGGTCAGAAGCAGAAGGGGCGGGACACTGTCAAAACAGACGGGCCCATCTAAAAACAACGAAGATGATTTTGAGAACTGGAAAATAGTCACCAAAACTAGGGACAGGCAGACGTGGCCTTAGTACGCTCTGCAGATACTGCGTTTTTTACAAGACCTGCCTCCAGCAAAAGGATTACGACTCGCTGAAGGCTCAGATGACGGTTAGCGTTTTTTAGCAATAAAGTTATTTCTTAAGTAAGGTAGCTATGTTGTTTTTAAGACAGAATGTTATTGCACACGGAAAAGACTACAGTATAAACATAATTCTTTTTGTTTTTTTAAAGATTGGCACCTGAGCTAACAACTGTTGCCAATATTTCTTTTTTCTTTTTTTAATTGCTTTTTCTCCCCAAATTCCCCCAGCACATAGTTGTATATTTTAGTTGTGGGTCCTTCTAGTTGTGGCATGTGGGACGCCGCCTCAGTGTGGCGTGATGAGTGGTGCCATGTCCACGTCCAGGATCCAAACCAGCAAAACCCTGGGCTGCCGAAGCAGAGTGTGTGAACCTAACCACTCGGCCACGGGGCTGGCCCCCTAAACATAATTTTTATATGCACTGGGAAACCAAAGATTTCGTGTGACTCACGTTATTGCACTATCTGCTTTATCGTGATGGTCTGGAACCGAACCCGCTATATCTCCGAGCTGTGCCCGCATTTCACGGGTTAGCGGTGGACAGGCCACAGCTGGAGGGAGTGCTAGCGAAATGGAAGACAGAGCCAAAGAAATCACCCAGCTTGCGGCAGAGGCTCGGCCAATGAGACAGAGGTTGAGCAATAAAGCGAGGAAGAGTTCTGAGAGGCGTCTGAAGGTTCCAGAAGGAGGAACTAGAGAGGGTGAGAGAAGTAAATTGAGGAGAACACTACTCAGGTTTTTCCAGAATGGGTAACACCAGGGGGCCCGGGATTCAAGGAGGAGGGTGACAGATGTGCAGCGGGACGCGAGGCGGCGAGCGTGCGGAATTTAGGAGCCGGAACGTTCTAGAGACTAGAGCCTGTTTATTGGGCGGGAGGGTGGGCCCGCTGCTCACTCCTTGAGGGAGAAGTGCATCTTGTCGCTGATCATCTTGCGCTCGGGGTTGAGGCGCTTCAGGATCTGCGCCAGCACGTTGACCGTCTGCTCGCTGCTCAGGCCCGTCTTCTTGGTCTGGAACTTCTTCAGCAGGTCCTTGGTGGTCATGGGCTTCCGCGTCAGGTAGCGGCGCACGGCGTCCTCGGTCACCTGCACGTCCCTGAGGAGCCAAGCGGAGGGTGGGGAGGCGGGCATCAGTGAGGGGCTCCCCTGCGCCCCGGCCTGGCCCCTGCCACCCTCGCCAACTTACCCGCTGCTGGGGGTCGACTTCCCGGACTGGGGCTGGGGGGTCGACTTCCCGGACAGGCTCTGTGGCCCGGCGTCCAGCCTCAACCGCTTGGCCGTCGGCGTCTCACTGGTCCGCTTCCCTGTGGGAACAGGGCTGAGTCTTGGGGCTGGGAGGCTGGACCCCTGGGGGCCCCCAGGCCGGCGGTGCAGGATTATGGGGAGAAGGGGCTTGGGGCAGATGGGCCTCTGCCCCCCGATCTGGCCTCACTCCCAATGCTGAACGGGGAGACCAAGGACAGAGGTCAAGAGGTCGTGGTGTGGCGAGTGGGACAGGAAGGCCGCTCACCCTGCTCCAACTTGGTGGCGGCGGCCCGCAGCGTCGAGGAAGTGTTGGCGCTCTCTGTGCTGGGTGTGCCAGGCCGGCTGTTGCCCCGCGAGCTGCCTCCTGACGGTTTCCGCTCCCTCTTGGGGGGCGTCTTCTTTTTCTGCAGAGATCAGGGCTGGGGATGTGAGTCTGGAAAGAGACACTCCATCCGCCGCCCACCCCAGGCTGGGCCTTACCGCCATGAAGAGGGCCGAGGAGGCCTCGCTGTCGATGTCGCTCTCCTCCGAGCTGTCCGACTCGTCACTGCTGTCTGCACGGGGTGGAGGAGGGGCATCAGGACCGGACAGCCCTGGGCCCACCCTCAGCTCTATCACATACAGGGGGTCTGGGAGGGAGGAGGGGCGCCTGGAGCCTCGAATGCCGAGCCCACCTTTCCTCCGCTTCTTCTCCTGAGGTGTGGGTGCCTTCTTTTCCTCCTCCTCCTCCTTGTCCTCCTCGGGCGGCTTCTCCTCCTCGCTCTCCTCGCTGCTCTCGCTCTGCTCGTCAACGCCCTTGGGGCCCTCCTCCTGCTGGGGGACCTTGGGCTTGCCCTCCAGCTCGTCCTGGGAGCTGCTGTAAGACAGAGAGCGGGCAGAGGGTGAGTGGGCGCGTCCGCCAGGCCGGCCCAGGGTCCCACACCCGCCTCCCGCCTGCCTCACCTGGAGCCGTCGGACATATAGTCCACCTCCTGGCCCTCGAAGTCACCGTCGTCGCTGTCCTCGAAGGCCTCGTCATCCGACCCCTTCTTCTTCTTCTTTTTCCTGCCCGCCTTGCCAGGCGGCACCTTCTTCTTGGCCTTGGGGGCTCTGCCACCTGGGGAAGTGGAGTGGGGCTGGGCTGGGCGCTCACATGCTTGGTATATTCGATGACGTCTGCACATCTCCGGCACCTTGCCGATGGGGAGACGCCCAGGACCAGCCAATTCGTGAAGCACGCAAAGGGCTCGCCAAGAGGCACAGCTCTCACGCGGAAACCAACAACCCCTGCCAACTCTACACCCCCGGCCACCCCCTTTCTCTAACCCTCACTCCCAGGGCCACTATCCCTGCCCCAGGTCACCCCAGGGCCAGACCGGACAACTGGGGACCAGCCTTGTCGCCCAGAGCCCGCTGGAATTATTCAAAGGGCTCACCCTGCCCTGCTTTGCCTTTCCACGGAAACCCCCCCAGAGGCTGTGGGCAAGGCCTTCCCGTCGCTCCTAGCTGCCTCCGACCCCCCTGTGTGGCGCGCTGTGCCCACTCCCGTTTCCAGGGGCACCGTGAGTGACCCCACTTTTCCTTCCGTGGCATTCACCTCCCCGTGTCCTCACTCAGCCGCTGTGGTAAACTGCTACGTGGCACAGATCTGGGGGCTGCGCCGCCCACGCCAGCCGCCTGGGGGCTCCACTGGCCTCACCCTCCTCGCCGCTGGCCTCGCTGTCGTCGGATGACATCTCCAGGTCGTCCTCCAGGTCGTGGATGCGCAGCTCGCTGGCCTTCTTGTGGCCACGCCTCTCCTTCTGCTCGCCCTCCTCGTCCTGGTCCTGGTCCTTGAGCCGCCGCTGCTGCATGATGCTGAAGTGGTTTAGGACCTTGTTCCTCCTGTGGGCGGGGGCAGGGGCGCGCGGGCTGACAACGGGCCTCCTCCAGGGGCCGGCCCTTCTCCAGTGCCCTCTCTGCCCCACGTCCCTCGAGGAGGAGGTGTGGTGTGGTGTTGGCGTCCCAGCCCCTCTCGGGCTCAGGGCCTTTCTCAGGCAACAGAGTCTGCACAACGTATTCAGGGCCGTCTGTTTTTACTGGAGTTGATGGGGGCCTTCTTTTTCACAACAAGGGATACTGGTGTTTCCACGGACCACAGTGATGAAAGTTTTTAAAAATGAGACCATACTAAATGAGAGTCTTAGGACTGTATCTAAAAGCATGAGCAAAATTCATGGGTAACGTAAAAAGAAGGAAGCTCTGTTGTACAAGGATGTGAATGTACCTAACGCTACTGGCGCCGGCCTGGTGGCACAGCGGTTAAATTCACGTGCTCTGCTTCGGCAGCCCGGGGTTCACCGGTTTGGATCCCGGGTGCAGACCTACACACCGCTTATCTAACCACTCTGTGGCAGGTGTCCCACATATAACGTAGAGGAGGATGGGGACAGATGTTAGCTCAGGACTAACCGTCCTCAAAAAAAAAAATTAATAAAAAACACTACCAAATGGTATGATTAAAAATGGTTAGGATGATAACTTTTGGTTTTTATTACAATTGTAAAATGTTTTAATTTTTTTTTTTCTGAGGAAGATCAGCCCTGAGCTAACATCTGCTGCCAATCCTCCTCTTTTTGCTGAGGAAGATCCGTGCCCGTCTTCCTCTACTTTATATGTGGGATGCCTGCCACAGAATAGTGTGCCACGCGGTGCCATGTCCACACCCGGGATCCGAACCGGCAAACCCTGGGCCACTGAAGCAGAATGTGCTCACTTAACTGCTGTGCCACCAGGCCGGCCCCTAATTTTTTTTTTTTTTAAAAAGAAATGAAGCACTGATATTTGCTACGTGGATGGACCTGGAGGACGTGATGCTCAGTGACGTGAGCCAGACACAGAAGGACACACACTGTGTGGTCCACTCACAGGAGGTCCCTAGAGGAGCCACATCCACAGAGACAGAAAGTGGATGGGGGGCCAGGGGCTGGAGGAGGGGTGGGAGTCAGTGTTTCATGGGGACAGAGCTTCAGTTTGGGGAGATGGAAAGTTCTGGAGACGGATGGTGGGGATGGTTGTACAACCATGTGGTTGTACTTCAGGCAGCTGAGTTGTACCCTTAAAAATGGTTAAACGGGTAAATTTTAGGTTATATGTATTTTACCTGCAGTGGATCCAGCCATGGGACCGCCTGCCTGGGGGAAGCCAAGCCGGCCGGGGAGACAGCCCCCTGCTCTGCCAGTTCCTGCTCAGGGCTCAGCTCAGCCACCACCTCCCTGGCACTCGCACTGCCCTGTGTGTCCCGAAGGGTTTCATGTCTGTCTCCCCACTGCACTGGGAGCTCCCTGAGGGTCTGGTGGGGGTCTGGCTTGATCCCCAGAGTCCCCAGCTCCCAGCTGGGCACAAAGCTATGGTGACATACCCCACATCCAATCGCTTTGGTTCCCCGCTGGGGATTCAGAGGTGACAACATGGGCATCCCGCCTCCCTCCCGGCCCCGGCCCGCTCACCTCTCCCACTCCTCCTCGGCCTCCTCGGCGGTGAGCGTGCGGTGCCGGGCCAGCGGCGTGAAGTTGTACCAGTTGTGCACGGGGAAGGCCTCGAAGGCCCCGTCGGGGCACTGGGTGAAGATGTAGTAGGAAGTGTTCTCCGTCACGCCTCCCTTCTTGATGCCCTTGAACCTGCAGGGAGCCGGGGTCACTGTCTGGCCCTCCCAACCAGCCCCCGCCTGTCTGAAACCCCAGGCCTGCCACCCTCCAGAGCGACCTGGGATCTCAGAGCAAAATCCGAGACTGCGAGGCTAGCCCTTCAACTGTCTGAAGCTGGCCCTCCATGTTGAGAGCCGGGCCAGCGCTCCCCACCACGCAGGGCTGGCTCAGGGCTCCATGTTGCACGTAGCATGGTCCTTTCTGGAAGGACTGTTAGATGAGCCACGAGGAGCACAGACCCTGTGGTCAGACTCCTTGAGCCTGAACCACTGCTGGCCTCCTCCCGGCCTCTGCCCTCGCCCTCTTCTGCCCTAAAAGTCGGGGCAATCTTAATGCCCCTTCCCCGCCTACAACCCTGGGCCCCAGCCTGCCAACAGAGCGGCTGCATCCTGGTATCACGATGCTGTGCGATCCACTCGCCCTCTGTCACTGTCACATGCTGTGAGAGTCCCTGGAGCTCAGCTGGCCACTTGGTGTCTTTGTATGTGCCGCTGTGCCTGACACACCCTTCATCCACCTGACCTGTGTCCCCGTGATCACACCCCCAGGCCCCTGGTGGCCCCTGCTGTGCGGGTCCCCAGGTCTCCTGCATCCTGGCCCTCAGCGCTCCTGCACGAGCATCCACTCGGTGCATCTCCACAAATAAAACCCTATGAGGAAGGATGCTGTCACCCTCGCTGCACAGATGGGACATGGAAGTTCAGAGATGTCCCCCCAGCAGAGTGAGGGCGCGAGGGGGATGCAGGCGGGCCCCCGCCGGCCCCACCTACTTTCTGCCCGATTTGCCGTTGACGCGCAGCAGCCAGGGCTGGTCCTCCGGCCGAAACTCCTTGAGGACGATGCCGTATTTCTTCCTCCGAGCCTCCTCCCGCAGCTTGCGGTTGAACTCGCTGCCCGCGCCCGACTCGGGCATCTCCTCCTCCTGGTAAATCTTCTTGTTGCTCAGGTCCCGCTCCAGCCGGGCCTGGGGGGGGGTGGGCAGGAAGCAGAACCTCTCATGGGGGTGCCTGCCCCCTCGACTCCCCCCAGGCTGAGCCACAGACCCTCAAAGCCAACTCTCTCCTAGGCAAAAGGGCACCCGCGAACCCGGGCGGAGCGAGATGAGTTACGCCTTGTCCTGTGTCTGTTTTTGCTCTTTTAAGTTTGTAATTATTTCCAAATGAAAAGTTAAGGCTGAGGTTTTCCAAACTGCAATCTCTGGGCAAGTTAGCAGGATATTAAATTTCAAAATGCACGTACTGCTTACCCCAGGGATCCTCCTCCAGACGGCGGAGGAGGAAATGCATGCCCAGAGGGTTATTTACTGCTGCACAGCTTGCTGCCGCCAAAAACTGGAAGTGAATCTAAACGCACGCCAATGGGGAACGGCTTAAATACACCGGGGTTCCTCCATACAATCGAGTGCGGTGCAGCCAAAAAGAGGAGGCAGCCGTACGGAACAAGTGCCAAGACACATTAACTGAAGAAGGCAAGGTGACCCACATTACTTCCCACTGTCGAGAGACTTCAGACCTTGAGGACAAAAAGACCCTACAAGCTTCCAGGAAGTGGAGTGGAAACCTATGGCCTGTGGGCTGGCCATCTGTTTTTGTTTTCTTTTTATTTTTGGTGAGGAAGATTTGCCCTGAGCTAATATCCATCGCCAATCCTCCTCTTTTTTTGCTTGAGGAATGGGACGCCTCCACAGCATGGCCGATGAGTGGAGCAGGTTTGTGCCTGGTATCTGAACCTGTGAACCCCGGGCTGCCAAAGTGGAGCACATGGACCTTTAACCACTCAGCCACGGGACTGGCCCCTGGCCACCTGTTTTTGTAAATAAAGTTTTATTGGCACACAGGCATGCCCATTCATTGAGGGAAGTCTAACGGCAGAGTTGAGTAGTTGCAATAGAGACTGTCTGGCCGACAAAGCTGAACATCATTATTAGCTGGCCCTTAAAAAAAAGCAGTCACCCTCGGGCGGCAGGGCCCGTCTGGCCTGTTCGCTCTCAGCCCAGGGGAGGGTCTCAAGGGGCGGCTGCTGAGAGAATGCGTTTGGAGGGGGTTTTTGCCAAAAAGTTGCCTGTGGGTGATGAGTGACTAGTGACGGACTCATGGGTGTTTAGAGGGCTGTACCCCCCCCCGCCGGGGTGATTAGTGATAAAGGGGTGGCAACCCCAGAAGACGAGTTTCTCCAGGGAATGTAGTCCTCCCCTTCGTTTTTTTGGGAGTGTGCCCCTCAGGTAATGAGAATCTTAGGGGAATGCATCTCTGTGCTTAGGTTTTTAGGGGGAGATGACCCCCAGGTGACAAAAACAAGGGGTGATCAGGGCCGGCCCGGTGGCACAGTGGTTAAGTGTGCACGTTCCACTTTGGCCGCCTGGGGTTTGCTGGTTCGGATCCCAGGTGTGGACATGGCACCGCTTGGCACGCCATGCTGTGGTAGGTGTCCCACATAGAAAATAGAGGAAGATGGGCACAGATGTGAGCTCACGGCCAGTCTTCCTCAGCAAAAAAGAGGAGGATTGGTGGCAGATGTTAGCTCAGGGCTGATCTTCCTCAAAAAAAAAAAAAACCAAAAAAACCAAAACCAAGGGGTGACTAGTGACGGAGAGATGCCCCCCATGATGATTACGGAAAGGACATGTGTAACCCCCAGAGTTACTAGTGGCTGGGAGGTCACAGGGCTCACGAGGTGATAACTATGCGGGCGCTGTACCTCCTCTAGGTGACTGGTGACGAGGGGGATGGCTCCTCCAAGGGCACAGGTGAGTGACTAGGGGACACGCTCCTCTGGGTTCTCTAGGGTTGGGGGGTGCTCTCCTGCTTGATGAGGGACGGGGGGTGGTGTGTTCCCAGAATATTTATCAACTTCCTCCTCTGGGTGAAGAGTATCTGGGGCAGGGTGTCCCCAAAGGTGGCTTCCATCTCTAGTGTATGATCAGTGATGGAGAATGTCCCCCCACTGAGGCATCAGGGGTTTGAAAACATTGTACCCTCTCTGCATAACGTAGGCAAGGCCAGGGGTTGGGGGAGAGGGTAAAAGTGTGTTAGTTTGTGTATGAATGTGTGTACAGCTGGAGTGTCCACACTGGCAGGGAGCTATCACCTCTCACTGGCTCAAGTGGATGCAGCAATTTTTTTTTTTTGCTGAGGAAGATTCGCTCTGAGCTAACATCTGTGCCAATCTTCCTCCCTTTTGTTTGTGGGTCGCCACCACAGCATGGCAGCCGACAAGTGTTGTAGGTCTGTGTCCGGGAACCAAACCTGGGCCGCCGAAGCAGAGCGCACCGAACTTAACCACGAGGCCACAGAGTCAGCCCCAAGAGGCGATGTTTTAAAATGGTCAAAAGACAAGACTGCTCACAAACACGATGAGCAGTAAGAGTCGCCCAACGGTGGGAGGGTGTGAAGCTGCTGTCTTCAGACTTCTGGCCAACTCCTCTGCTAAGCGGGGTCAGTCTCTGGGGCTTTAACTGCCACCCCAAAACACGGAGATCCTCCACCCAGTCTCCCAACCCAGATCTCCAACAGCTAACTCGCTGTCGCCTCCTTGAGGCCTAACAAGCGGCTGGACTGTAAGATGCCCGGAAGGGAATTCCCAAATGCTCCATCCGAACTGCACCTTCCCCAGCCCTCCCCATCTCGGTGAACGGCGTGGTCTGTAACTCTGCTCTGGTCCTTACTGTAACCTCAACATCCAATCTGTCAACAAACCCTGTTGGCTCCACTTCCAGAACACACTAGAATCCAACCGCTTCTCACAAGTGCCATGTGCCCCAGGCCCCACCATCGCTCACCAGGATCAGAGCTGTGGCCTCCCTTTATCGGCCCCTGACCCCACAGCAGCCACTTTACGACTTCCCTGTTTAAAACCCTTTAACGGCTTCTGCGATACACTCAATGCTCGTGTCCCCCTAAGATGCCTATGTTGAAACCTAACCCCCAAGGTGATGGAATCAAGAGGAGGGGCCTTGGGAGGTGAGGGTGGAGCCCTTGTGAGTGGGATTACGGTCCTTATAAAGGATCCCCCAATGCTCTCTTGCTCCTTCTGCCACGTGAGGACACAGTGAAAAGGCGCCCAGCCATGAATGAGGATGCACACCCTCCCCAAACACCAAATCTGCTGGCACCTTCATTTTGGACACCCAGCCTCCAGAAGTGTGAGCATTAACTTTCTGTTGTTTGCAAGCCACGCGATCTCTCCCGAACAGACTCAGACAGCTTCCGAAGTCCTTCCCAGAGCCTCGGGCAACGGGGCACCTGAGACCATCTGTAGAATGCAGCCCCCTCTCTTGCCCAGATAAATCTAGGCCCAAAATGCCCATCAGTGGGCACAACTTCCATATGTTCTCCTTTTAGGAGAAGGCCTCCTGTGGGGCCTGACAAATCTTACAGGATGTCCAGTAGCCCAGACTGCGCCTCAGTCATCATTTCACCTCCACTCAGGGAGAGCTGAGGAAACTATGTCTTAGTGACTATTACAACCGCCAAGCCCAGGATCGGGTTCTCTCACGCCCTCAGAACCAGGACTTACTTGATTCCACGTCGCAAAGTTGACTTTATCAGCTGCATTGAAGGCCATGATATTATATTTTTTAGTTGTGTTTCTGGAGTGGGAAAGAAGAGGCAGAGCTCAGTCAATCAACCAATCCATCATTCATTCAACAAACCCTCCCTGGCTCAGCCCTCTGTTCCGGCCGATGCTGGGGACCCACCAAAGACCCCAAAGGTTCCCAGTGTATCAGGGAAGCCGGATCCTACTCTCCCGACCCCATGCAGAAGAAGAGCAGAAGGTGGGAACCCAAGATGTAGGGATAACCGGGAACTCGACCCTGGGGAGGGGGGCGGGCACGCAGGGAATGCTTCCTGGAGGAGGAAAATACTAGAACTGGGTTTTGTAGGATCCACAAGAGTCGTGGGGTCACAGCTCGGGAAAAGGCATTCCCGGCAGAGGAGATGCTGGGCCAGGGGGCTGCGTCGTACTGCGCATGAACCTACTGATGCATTCATTCATCCTTCCGTTCAAAAACCAGGGATGCCCGCAGGGAGGCCTCAGCTCCAGCCCAGCCCCGCCTCAGGTCGTGCCCGCCTGGAGGCTCGGCAGGGTTCTAATCGCTTTTTGGGGGTAGTGGGAGGTGCGGTTAGGGACTTACTTGGGAACTCGAACAACATACTCGGTGACATTCTGGTTGCCGGGGCCCTGCGGGGAGAGCAGGCGGGGCGGTGAGTGAGGGGCTGCAGAGGCCGCCGCCGGGATTCTCCCGAACCCCGCCGCACACTCACCAGGGCCGCCATGGGCGATGGTCTGTGGCTCGGGTCCAGCCCGATCGGGGTCCTTCTGGCCTCCCGCGGGGTCCGCGTCCCTCAGTCCCGGGGAAGCCGCCCTCGCGGTGTCTCCTCTCTGGCCCCAATCAAGGAGCCCGAGCCCGAGACGCCGCCGATCCTGGGAAAATCCACCCGGAAGCGGAGCTCCACGGGCCGTCCCCGACGGCGGTCGCTTCTGCAGCGTCTGCGCCTGCGCCACCGCCTAACCCGGAAGCGAAACTCTCCCGCGGGCCGCGTCGCGATGGCAACCTCCTCCGCGGTCGTGGACCCGTCGACGCGCTGTCACCTGTGTCCCCGTCCCTTTTCAGAACGGTAAGCCCAGGCAGAGTCTGAGCTAAAGGAAGCGGCCTCCGTCGCTGGCGCTCTTGCTGACCTCTCTATATGGCGCGGGCAATCTGATCCTGACGCTTGAGGTCGCCTCCCCGTGACGTCAGCGCTCTCAGACCGCGGGGCATGCTGGGACGGGAGGGAGAACCCAGCTCCCCTCGCCCGCTCTCGGGCGCTTTGCGCATGCGCCACCCCACTCCGGAAGTCAGTCCAAGGAGGCCGCATCAC
Organism: Equus asinus; assembly: GCF_041296235.1. Classification (NCBI taxonomy): domain Eukaryota; kingdom Metazoa; phylum Chordata; class Mammalia; order Perissodactyla; family Equidae; genus Equus; species Equus asinus. Next base: position 15,926,533 of record NC_091809.1, read on the forward strand.
CATAGCAACGGAGGCCCTCTCGGTTGCTCCCATCCGCAGCAGCTCCCCCGAGCCTCTTTGGGGTTCATTTCCTCCCCCTGCCCCGGGGGTCCTCGTCATCTCACTAAATGATCGGGCCGGGGCCCTTGTGACGTTGAGCCGAGCAGGGAGGGGTCAGGGCCTGGGTGGGGATGGGGCGCGACCACCCCACGGGCCACCAGCGGGATGGGTCTGTGCAGGTCCAAGCTGCCCCAGATGGGCAGGCCCCTGAGGCCCCAGGAGAAGGGTAACGTCGCAGGGGTGGCTGGCTTACTGGGCGAAGGGAAGGAGGCTGCGGAGGGCAGGGGGGAGGTACCAGTGCCCCATCCCCCAAGTCTGGGTGTGCACACGCCCCCCTCCCGCCCCGACTGTGGTAGTAACACAACTGCGCATGCTCACGGAGCAGCCATTCATTGATCCGCTGGAGCGCGTTCTGGGCAATCCACGGTGAATGTGTCCAACCAGCTTCCTGTCCTCTTGGAGATGACAGTGTAGTGGAGGAGACAGTCTCAGAAAATAGTATCTGCAACCCAGTAGGGAGCAGGGCTGCCACAGGGAAAGGGCTGCCGGCTCTGAGGGCTCAGGGAAGAGGGGAGGTTTCAGCTGGGCCCTGCGGGATGCATAGGAGTTGGTTAAGCCAAGGGGGCCAGAAGCAAGACACCGAAATTGCCACATTAACTACCGTACTCCCTAGACGGGTCTGGTAGCCGTGGACATTTATTTATTCCTCACCCACTACTCTGTGTCAGGAACTGTGCCATCTACTAGTAATATAGGGACAAGCGAGACAGAAATAGTCCTTGTCCTCACGGAGAACAGAGTCTGGCTGGGGAGACAAGAACAAGTCAACAGGCAGAATCATTACTGGTGGTGGCCGTCGCTGAGGAGGAAATGGGGTTCTGAGACAGGGAACGATGGCGGGGAGGTTCTTCAGACGGAGCTCAGAGTAGGCCTGATGGCTGAGCTGCGACCGGAAGGCAGTGGGGCAGGGACTTCCTGGGTGGAGGGAACAGAAAGGGAGGGATGCGTTTGGCAAGTTCAAGGGACAGAAAGGAGGCCACGGGGACTGGACTGGACTGGAGTGAAGGAAGGGGAGGGTGGTATCGGATGAGTCAGGGGGATGGGCAAGTCCCGGCCCCGCTCTGGGCCTCAGTTTCTTAACTGTGAATGGGATGATAGAGTCGTTAGGATACGTCAAGGAGATGCTACGTGCAAAGGGCCTGGCCTGCTCAGGGTCACATCCTCCTTCACAGCAAGCCGCCAGCAGCCCTAACGCGTGACATGCCTGGGTATACCATTGGGCATGCACGCGCACCCCCAGATGCCACCCCAGGGCAAAGGTGGGCATGCCTGCAGACCTGTGTCCAGTGTCACCCAAGGAAACGCACAGAGCCCTGGACACCGTCACATCGGTGGCCCCTACAGGCACCACCCCCTCTCCCTCTTCCCTGGGCACTGCAGACATTCTCAAGTCCCCTCTGATCATCTTCGTGATGGGCGGCCCAGGCTGCGGCAAAGGGACGCAGTGCAAGAACATGGCGACCAAGTACGGCTTCTGCCACGTGGGGCTGGGCCAGCTGCTGCGGCAGGAGGCCCAGTGCAGCAGCTGGCGGGGCCGGAAGATCCGTGACATCATGCTGCAGGGGCTCCTGGTGCCCACGGTGAGCGATCAGGGTGCAGGGGCAGAGGGAAGAGCTGGGTAGGTGGGGACGAACCTCCTGGGAAGGCCCCGTGGGGGCCGTGGCTCCTGGCCTGGCACCTGGTTTGTTGGGCTAAGCCTTCGGGTCCTCAGCCGTCAAATGGGAGACCAGCTGGACCCCCAGCCAAAATCTGCAGTGGTGATGGTTGGATGACGTCATCCCTGTAAAGCACTTGGCAGAGTGCCTGGCATTTAAGAAGGGCTCAGGGCTGGCCGGTGGCGCAGTGGTTAAGTGCGCACGTTCCGCTTCGGCGGCCCAGGGTTCACCGGTTCGGATCCCAGGTGTGGACATGGCACCGCTTGGCAAGCCATGCTGTGGTAGGCATCCCACATAGAAAGTAGAGGAAGATGGGCATGGATGTGAGCCCAGGGCCAGTCTTCCTCAGCAAAAAAGAGAAGAATTGGCAGCAGATGTTAGCTCAGGGCTAAATCTTCCTCAAAAAAAAAAAAAAGTGCTCAATAAAATTGGCTAGTATTTATTTCCTTTGTGACCCTGGGCATATATCATTGCCTTTCTGCACTCTTTTCTTCATCTGTAAAATGAAGCCAGCCAGGACCTACCTGTCAGTGGTAGTAATGAGTAAATGAGACCAGCAGGCCTGGGACATGGCAGACCCCCGCCCAGCAGATGGTCACTGTGCCCAGTTCTCACAAGTGTTTCCAGAGGCCCCAGGGCCTCAGAGCAGATTCAGAAGCCTGGGCGCCGGGCGGGGCAGGTGTTCCCGGAATTCACCTGAGGTCCACGCAGAGGCAGACCGAGGTGACCGCGTGGGTGAGGGGCCCCCGGGCACTGAGTCCAGTCACCCCTTTCCTTCCCAGGGTGTCATCCTAGATATGATCAGCGACAACATGCTGTCCTGCCCGGAGAGCCGGGGCTTCCTCATCGACGGCTTCCCCCGGGAGCTGAAGCAGGCTAAGGAGTTCGAGCGCATCGTGAGTGACCCGAGAGTGTGGGAGGGGTGGCGAGGCACGAGGCTGTTCCTTCCCCCCCACCTTGGATGGAGATCTGAAGGGGTGATTCCGTAGAGAGGAGATGACGAGAGGGAAATAGAGTTTTCTATTATCAAGGGACAGTCAGGAGATTGTTGGAAGCTTCTAGAATGGGGGTGAGTAGCTGGTGTGCTCTCTGAGGGCAGGGACAAAGTCATTTCACTATCTTCCTGCACAGTTCCTGGCACCCGGGAGATAAACTGTTTGCCCAGAGTGGCAAGTGGGTTTAGCATCATCTCTGGGCCGTAAAGATGGAATATATTTGGTCATTCGTCTATTTATTCAACCATCTGTCTCCAGATAGTTCTTGAGAACAGGCTCTGTCCTCGGGAGTTCACGAGACAGACGCGGTGGCTGCTCTTAAGATGCCAACAGACAGGCCGGGAGCAATCCATGAATGTGCAGAACAGAGAAATTTCTGGTAGCGGTTAGCCCAGGGAAGAACGGAAGACAGAATGCCGTCCCGGAGGGGTGGGGTTTGGGTGGTCCAGGTGGCCCCCTTGAAGCGGGGACGTGGGGGAACCGAGCGATGGAGAAGAGGAGCCAGCCGGCGCCAGGCAAGTCAGAGCGAATTTCTCCAGGTTATTTTACAACCCAGCCTCGCTGACTTTAGGGAAAGGCCCATCCGGGCCCCCGAATGGCTGGGACCGAAGCATCTGGAAATGGCTGAGCAGGGAGAGAGAAACTGTGGCAGGGTGCAGGCCTCCAGGCTTTCCTGGAACTGGCGGGCTTCGAGGGGAAATGCCTTCGGAGGAGCAAGGTGCACTGAGGGTGTCAGACAAAGGTCACGGGGCTGGGGCAGCTGTCCCCATGCACGGGTGGGGCCCTGCCCTTTGTTCCCACGCCCATTGAAGCCGGTCTGTCGGGCTCATTGTGATGAAGATAATGAGCTCCCTCTCCTGGTCTGGGAGCTCCGAGGGCAAAGGCCGGGTGGCGGATTTCTCTGCCCTCGGCCGCTCTGGGCCAGCGCCTGGTCGTAAATGCCAGCTGAACAGACTCCACGAGTGGCCCCAAGACTGGGAACAGATGCTCCAACCTCCTGCTCCTCAAGCCCCGTTTGGCCCACCGATGTGTCCAGTTTGGACTCTGCAGTGTTTAACGCTTTTTTTTTTTTCGTAAGTTAGTGGCCAACCTTCAAAAATTGGGAGATGCCACATAAAACTCCAGCCTCTCTCGAAAACTGCCTGACTTGGCAACGTGGGGCCTGCATGTCCCCATAGCAACAGCAGTATGAACTCGTCCTGAGCTTTTTTTTTTCCTTTAAAGGCTTAGGTTTATTATTATTAAATTTTTTTTTTTTTTTTGAGGAAGCCTGGCCCTCAGCTCACATCCGTGCCCATCTTCCTCTACTTTATATGTGGGATGCCTGCACACAGCATGGCGTGTTAAGTGGTGCCATGTCCACACCCAGGATCCAAACCTGCGAACTCGGGGCCACCGAAGCGGAACGTGTGCACTTAACCGCTGCGCCACTGGGCCGGCCCCTAAAGATATTTTTTGTGAGGAAGATTGGCCCTGAGCTAACATCCATGCCAGTCCTCCTCTATTTTGTATGTGGGATGCCACCACAGCGTGGCTTGATGAGCAGTGTTTAGGTCCACACCTGGGGTCCAAATCCCCAAACCCTGGGCTGCCATAGTGGAGCGCACAAACTTAACCACTATGCCACCAGGCTGGCCTTTCGTCCTGAGCTTTTTACCCAGCCCAGCGCTGTTCTTGACATGCTGCACGGATGAACTTGGATCTTCTGGAACATTCCAGAAGAACATGTCTCGCAGTGTTAGGACCCTGATTTTTCAAAGAGGGATCGGGGTGCTTGCCCAGAGTCACACAGTTTATGTGGTGGAGGCAGGACTTAAGCCCGGGATTCAAGCTGCGAGCCCCCCATTTTAACCATGCCACCATTCTACCGGAGATGGGGTGTGCCCTCTCCACTTGGCCGTGGTCCCCCTGCACGCAGTTCCTCCATCATGGAGGCTGGGCGTCATCCGCCATTTAGGATCCTGCTTGCCTTGTGGCTTCACGCTAACAGGAACAGAACACGGGCTTTCCTCCTGCACTCGGGTGGCTGTCAGAGTGAGAACATGAAAGACAACAGGGCTCTGTGTTACGAGAGTGCGTTTTCTTTGAGGAGAATTTTCTAGATCTCTGTGAGGCCTTTGAGTTTGTGGCGGCCCCTGCCTCAGAGCCTGAGTTGGAAGGTGTCCCTGGATCCCCCAGCTCTGATCCCACCGGCTCCTGTGTCTGTTTAGACCATCTCTGTTTGGGGCGAGTCGGTCTGGCTTGAGGCTGGAGCTCCAGAACAGACGTCCACAAGAACCACAAGAACATGGTACCTAGGAATTCTTCCCTTTTCTGTTCCTGCTGTCTCTGAGGACACTCAAAACACCACCCCCAGTGAGCTCTTTGGGGCCAACGTGCTGAAATTCACAGGAGGCTACAGGTGGACGCCACCTCCACGTTCCCAGGAGACCAACGCCCCCATTTGGCAGCCGGGGAAACTGAGGCCCAAGGAGGGAAGACTTACCTGAGGTTGCCCCTGCCCTGGGGGAGGAGGGCCGGCCTCACTCAGGCACCGGCTTTGGAGCCCGTGAGACTGGGGCTCGAGTCACACTCAGCCACTTTCTCCATCCACGTGCAGCCCGCATGAACGGGTCGGCCCTCCGAGCCTCAGTTTCCCCATGTTCCACGAGCATGGACAGAAAGGCTACAAGCATCTCCTCCGTGGGGGTGGAGCTTACTCCCGGGACAGTTTCCTCTCTCTTCCCGAGTTTGCATCAGGTTCCTCTGCCCCTGTGCTGAGAACACGAGCTCCGGGGCGGGAGGCCCGTGGCTGTTTGCTGAGGGCCCGGCCTGGCCCGGGGTGGGCCGCACGTCGAGTGAATATGCGGGAAGCCCCCAGGAAGCACTGCGCTCAGGGGGCGGTGGGGAGGACCAGACAACGCAGGGGCAGCTCCGCTGACTCCAGTCAGGCTGGAGTGTGTTACGGCATCTGTGATCGGTCTCTCAACAACACCCAGGGACAGGAGGCCCGTTATCTGGGCCAATATTTCTCCCAAAGTGTCACCTGCCCCGAGGGACAAAAGACCATGTTCTGGGGTTCACAGAAGAACATTTTCAGATAATTACATATTTTTAAAAACTTTTTATGAATTAGAGCCTAACGGGAAATTGCCAAGGTGGGAGACAGGTCCCCTCGAGCCCTTCATCCGGCGTCCAGTATCAGAACCAGGGTGCTAGCATTGATGTGTATTAGTTTTTACAGTTTCCTTCACGGCAAGTGACAGTCACTTTCCACCTACCAAACTGCCATCACTGCCTTTAAAAAAAAAGAAAGTAGAAAAAGGAAGGTGGGGGAATTCAGAGTCTTAAATAACAGCGCTGGCCGTGAACAGGAATGTAGTCTGGAAAACTTCGGCTAAAGTCAGTCGATGAACGTTTACCCCACAAAGCGTCGTGCTCCGAAGCGCGGGAGAGAATGGAGACCCCGGGTCGCAGACCTCACCAGGAAAGAGAAGTGTTGGCGGCCTTTGTGCTCGATGCTTCCTGAGCGGAACAGCCAGCAAGGAAATCTTTGGAGTTTCCGCGATGCCACATTTCCTACCCGCACAAAATTGGGCTGGGCGCAGGAATCTCCACACAGCCAGATGAAGCCATTACCACGGCCTGGCCACGCTACTTGGTCCAGGCCAACGTGTCTGGTCGCCATTCCCGAGGATGTGTTTTGAAGCATATCCTGGATCCCATCGTGGGTGTTTCTCGTCCCACTGCATCCGGGATGATGAGTGTGAATCTCTTGAGACCAACTGATGGCCAGTCCACATTCACATTTTCCCACTGTCTGAAAAATGTCTCTTTGATGCCAAGTTGGTTACATTTTGAGTACAATGAGGTCCACGCCTTGCTAGGTCTCTCCTAACCCAAGACAGGCAGTCCTCTGGGCTTCCTGCTGCCCTTGACTCATTGAAAATCTGGGTCAATTATCCTGTACAAAGTCTTGTGTTTGCGATTTTTCCAAGTGCTTCCTTCCTCACGATATTTTTTTTAATTATTATTTTTTTTTTGGTTAGGAAGATTGGCCCTGAGCTAACATCTGTTGCAAATCTTCCTCTTTTTGCTCAAGGAAGATTGTCTCTGAGCTAACATCTGTGCCAGTCTTCCTCTATTTTATATGTGGGACGCTGCCGCATTGTGGCTGGATGAGCAGGGCCAGGTCCGTGCCTGGGATCCGAACCCACGAACCTCAGGCCGTCAAAGTGGAGCATGTGAACTTAACCACTACTCCACTGGGCCCGCCTCTCATGGTATTATTTAACTTGTGTCCTTCTATCCTTCATTCACCCTCTACACGTTAACTACAGGCGTGTTTGGATTGAGGTTCAATACATCTGCTTTTTTTTTCACCTATAAATGTTTGAACATACAGTTCTAAAAAGATGAAGACTTTTGTAAAATTGTAACATTCCCATTAGCACACCTTAATATCCTTCAAGCCATCAAATAACCCATCAGTATTCCAATTTCTGTGAACATCTCAAAGGCTGTCTCTTCTTACATCCTGTTTTCATCAGGATTTAAGTAAGGGTGACCCACTGCCATTGGCGGCTCTCTCTGATGTTTCTTGGCATCTGTAGGTGACGTGCTCCTCCCATCTCTCTCTCTCTCTCTTTTTTTTTCCTTGCAGTTTTATTTATTAAGAAACCGAGTCTTTCGTTCTCTTTATTTCGCATATCGCGGATTCTGCTGATTGCAAAGTATTTCTTACTGTGTTCCTCTCTCCTCTGCATTTCCTGTAAATTGGTGGTGTGTCTTGAGTCAGCTTCGGGACTCAGATTCCATTTTTTTTTCTGCTTTTTCTCCCCAAATCCCCGTAGTACATAGTTGTATATTTTAGTTGTGGGTCCTTCTAGTTGTAGCATGTGGGACGCTGCCTCAGCGTGGCCTGATGAGCGGTGCCGTGTCTGTGCCCAGGATCCGAACCACCGAAACCCTGGGCCGCCGAAGCTGAGCGCGTGAACTTAACCACTCGGCCACGGGGCGGCCCCTCAGATTCCATTTTTCAAGCACACTTCATAGGCAGTGAGGAAGGCACAGCAATGTTTAGTCATCCCTTTGCTGTGGTCAGTTTATTTATTTATTGTTTTATTAATGTTATGATAGATTACAACCTTGTGAGATTTCAGTTGTACATTATTGTTAGTCATGTTGTGGGTACACCACTTCCTGTGGTCAGTTTATTTTTTAAAAGTATTCAAATGCGTTGTTTAAGAGGAATTGGGGGCTGGCCCTGTGGCGGAGTGGTTAAGTTTGGCACGCTCTGCTTCAGCGGTCTGGGTTCTCGGATTCAGATCCCAGACATGGACCTACACCACTCATCAGCCATGCTGTGGTGGCGACCCACATACAAAATAGAGGAAGATGGACATGGATGTTAGCTCAGGGAGAATCTTCCTCAGCAAGAAAAAAAAAAGGATCAGCTCCCTGAATGTTCACCAGGGTCCAGGTGGCCGACTTGAGAAGGTGGGAGACACAGTGCTCACAGAGTTCATTTTCTGTCCAATTCTGACGCTGGTGGGGCTGTGACATTCTCTGTTCCTCGATGGTTTGGTCCGTCCCCTGCTTGGCGGTGCTGTGTGGCCTGCTGTGATCAGACACTTTTTTGTATTGCATCATTTCAAGAGGCTCCTATCTGCCCGGTTGTCACACTTCTAGGAAGAGGTCTGTCGTGGACTGATTGGAGTCCCTCCAAATTCTTAGGTTGAAGCGCTAAATCCCAGGACCCCAGAAGGTGACTGTGTTTGGAGATGGGTCTTTCAAGAGGTGTTTAAGAGGTCATTAGGGTGGGTCCCCCCCGAGTCTGACTGGTGTCCTTATAAGAAGAGATGAGGACACAGACATGCACAGAGGGACGACCACGTGAGGACACAGGGAAGAGGTGGCCCTCTACACGCCGTGGAGACAGGTCTCGGAGGTCAGAGGGAACCAACCCTGCCGACACCTTGATCTCGGACTTCCAGCCTCCAGGGCTGAGGGAAAACGGAATTTCTGTTGAGTCCCCCGGTGTATGGTACTTGGTTGTGACAGCCCTCGCAAACCTGTACAGGGTCCGACAGTGACGGCTGTAAAATGCCCCCATGGACCTCTTCCCTCATGGTTTCATTCATTGCTGATCTGAATCAGCTATTTCATTTGATGTTGCAAACTTATAATTTTCTCTTCTGATCGTCTTTTCCACATTGATTTGCTGGAAATTCTTCCCTAAAGAACTTTCCTGCCTCGGCGAGAGCCATTGGCTCATCGTGAGACACAGTTCCTCCAGCTGAGTGGGATAAACGCTTAACTCCTTCCCTTGCACGGCCGCTGTTCAGACTAAGAAGTTAGTGTCCCAGTCACTTCTGATGGTGAAACGAAGCTCGTTATTTTGTTATTTTGTTCGCTCTCTCTCATTACGAACTCGTGCTTCTTCCGCTATTTAATGGGTTCCAATCAATGGCAGTATTCTCGTTGCTGCTGCTGCTCAAGCTGTCACGTCTTTGGCCAAGAGGAACCCTTTCAGGCTGACACTGTGTCCTTCCAGACACAGCCCCTCTTCACATTGTCCTCATTGTCCTCTTGCTTTCTGGCTCAAGGCTTCCCATCCCCGCCCTTCACGTTTCCTGCCCAGTCCCGGAATTGGCCATTTCTCCAACGTGGGTGCCCGGGCTACTCATTGCTCTTGGGGTTGTCATCGTTTCCAGGCCTTTCCAGTGAAAGGAGCTAGGAAACACACACTTGCGAAAGGAAAAACAAATAACCACAAGTTCATACTGAATATTTCCAGTTCACACTTCACATCACGGTGTTTTTCCTTCTCTTTTCTCTTTCCCGAAACATTTTCGTTTCTAAAACCATGAACACACTCATTTGCATTTTTCCATTAGATGCAAAACGGTTTCCAAATAATAGGTCAGTATTAACTCCTGAAAGTCAAACTACGGGAGGAAGTTTAAGATTTCTTCGCAGCTCTGGCTGTTCTTATAATAGGTCTCACTGTGGATGGATAATAAAAACACCAGGTCGCTTGAAATAATTCTCTTCTCTGTGTAGCTGTGGTATGACATTGACACACAGTCGTTTCCGTTTGGTTTTTGATATTAAGCGTGATTCCAAAGTCAAAGCCACAGAAAAAGGGATGTCCAGAGAGAGCTTGTCTCCATCGTCCCTGTCCCAAATTGTCCCCTCCTTTCCCCATAGGCAACCATGCTCGTTCGTTTCTGGTTTGTCCTTCTGGTGTTTCTTTTTGCAAATATAAAGCAGGTGTGTGTGTGTGTGTGTGTGTATGACCTTCCTTCTCACACAAAAACTAGCATTCTATATATACTTGTCTTCCCTTTTTTTTTTTTTTAACTACAACATATCCTGAAGGCCTCATACTGGCATCAAGAGATGCCCTCGTTCCTTTTTACAGCTAGTATTCCATTGTTTGGCCGTATACGTTGTTGGACACCTTAATGACAGACAGTAAGCTGTCTGCAGTCTTTTGCCATCACGGCCAGCACCGCACTAACGAACCTTCGCATGGCGTCTCCTATTTTTGCTAGCATCTGTAGGATGGGTTCGTAGGAGTGGCATGGCTGATGAGAGAGATGCATAGATGGTTTTGCTAGATAGCACCGCACTCCTCTTCATTCTGCATTGCCACCAGCAAGGGACGAAAGTGCCCATTTCCTCACAGCCACACCCACGAGGGTGCTGCGAAACTTCTGGTTTGTGTCAGCCTGCTTAGGTGTGAAATGGTGTTTCAAGATTGTTTGAAATGGGCCTTTCTCTTGCTATGAGCGAGGTCCAGCATCTTTTCCAAAGTTTAGGGGCCATTTTCCTTTCTTTTTCTGGGAACTCACTCTGATATCTTTTGCTCATTTTTTCCCCCAACTTGGTCTGTTTCTTCTTGATTTTTAGGAACTCTTTATCTATTAGGGATATTAGCCGTTTTCGATACAGGTTGCAATTTTTCCAGTCTTAAGTTAGAAGGGAATTCATCCACGGTTTCTTTAGTACTTGGATGGTCTTCTTTCTTACATTTAGATCTCTGATCCATCTGAAATGTATCCTGGTTTTTGGAATGAAGTAAGGATTCAATTTCATCTTTTCCCAAATTGCGGTCCAGTTGTCCCAGCATCATTTAGATGAAGTCTGTCCTTTCTCCATTGACTTGTGACGTCACCCTAGCCATACACCAACTTTCCATAATCACTTGGGTCTATTTCTGCACTTTCCCTTCTGTTCCAGGGGTCTGCCTGTCCACTCGTGCACTGCTGTTTTAATTATGGCGGCTTCATTAGGTTCTATCTGGTAGGGTTGAATGCCCCCTCCCCGCCCCACTGCCCACGGCTGTATTTCTTGCCTAGGTTCTCCTGGCCATTCCTGCTTATTTATTTTTGTATATGAATGTTAGAATCAACCCAAATCCACTAAATATATGTTATCACATTTGGGTCACACTGAAATCATCAACTAATTTAGGAAGACTCGGCCCCTATATAATGTCGTCTTCCTAACCCAAGAACATTTGTATCATCTTTTCGTTCAAGTCCCCTTTGAGTCACTTAGGAATATTTTATTGAAGTTTTCCTTAAAGATCTTCCTTAAGACTTTGCACATTTTTGGAAAAGTTTTGCCTGAGTATCTTATACTTTATTTTTGTTGCTGTATAAATGGGGCCTTCTTCTTTATTTCTAAGTGGGGATTTTTGTACTCTTGTAGGCTATTGACTCCCATATGTTAATGCTATATCCAGTTACCTTATCGAATTCTCTCAAATCTGTACTAGTTTATCTGTTGATTTTTTTGGGTTTTCCAGAAATGTAATCACATCGTCTGCAAACAGACATGGTTTTACTTCTTCCTTTCCAGTTGTGGTTTCTTGAATTGCTTCCTTTCATCTCGTTGCAGTGGCCAGCCCTCTCATTGCTCACCAAGTCGTAGTGGCAAGTGGACAATTTTGTCTCATTCCTGACTTTAGTGGGAAAGCAAGTTTCCATTAAGTAACATGCTGGCTGAAGATAAATTTATCATTTCCTGGTGATTTTTTTTTTTATAATCACGAATGCGTGCTGAATTTTGTCAGTTGCCCTTTCTGTGTTTGAGGATGCGCATATGACTTTTTAACTTAAGATTTTAATACAGTAAATTGTATTGAACCATCCTTGCTTTCCTGGGACGAATCCCACTTGGTTGTGATTTTTTTTTTTTATTAAAGATTTTATTTTTTCCTTTTTCTCCCCAAAGCCCCCCAATACATAGTTGTATGTTCTTTGCTGTGGGTCCTTCTAGTTGTGGCATGTGGGACGCTGCCTCAGAATGGTTTGATGAGCAGTGCCATGTCCCGCACCCAGGATTCAAACCAACGAAACACTGGGCCACCTGCAGCGGAGTGCACGAACTTAACCACTCGGCCACGGGGCCAGCCCCCGGCTGTGATTTTTTTTAATGTGCTGTTGGATTCTGTTCTATGAGGAAATTTTGGAGGAAGTAGGAGGAGGTGGAGCTCACAGTGGGCAGCCCTGGAGAGCCAAGAAGGTCTCCCTGATGGGGGGCCAGTCAGGGAGGGCAGATCGATGGTGTGGGGTGGAGCTGTGAGCCAGGGCCCCTCATGCCTTCCCCAGTGAAAGTGTCTGGGCAAGAGGAAGGCAAGAGAAAATGGCTTCAATCCATCTTAAAAGGAATCTTTCAATTTAAATACCCATCAATGAGGAACTAGTTAAGTAAATTATGGTACCTTCGTGCAGCAGAATACTATATGGCGGTTAAAAAGAACCAGGAACCTCCTAATGTGCCAGTATGGAACCATCTCCAGTTCTAGTGCATGTAAAGCAGTGTCTTCACTGTTTATATAAAAAAAGGAGGAAAAAGAATTTGAGAACCAGATTTGCTTATACATTATATGCCTAAAATAGCTCCTGAAGGAGACACAAAAGACAGACAGCCTGCTTGCCCCCAGGGAGAGTGAAACTGGGCGGCTGGGGACAGTAAGGAGACTTCCCTCTTTCCTGTAGGTGTAGTTTGGCTTATGAGCTCCCCCAATGTCCTACCCAGCCAAAAAATGAACATGTCAAACGAAAACTCGGAACTAAGAAAATGGACTCGGGGGGCCCGATTTCTTTCCCAGCCCATACAATCCTAGATTCCCCACCTCTGTGGGGGCACAGGGGGCCACTGTGCCCACCAGCCTCTTCCTCACCCAGCCCCGTCTGTGGATGCCTAGGTGGGCCGGGCCCCCAACATCGTCATCGTGTTTGACTGTTCCATGGAGACGATGGTCCAGAGAGCGCTGTGCCGGGGCCAGGTGGAGCGCCGGGCGGATGACTGCGAGTCGGCCATCCGCCAGCGCCTGGAGACGCACTACACCATGAGCGAGCCCGTCCTGACCTTCTACCAGCAGAAGAACCTGCTCCGAAACGTAGGTGCCCCCTGCTTGCCGGGCACCGCCCAGCCCCGGGGGGGCAGGTCCAGCTGAGGCAGCCCAGGGGAATCCCACTTCCTCCATTCGGCAGTTGGGGCTCGGGCTGCGGCCTCCCAACTAGGACAACGTTTAAGGTCTAAAGAGAATGACTGGCTCCCAAACTGCAAAATTAAATATATTTTAGAACGTGTCTACAAAATGTGTTATGACAACTGGTGGCCCGCAGCTCAACTCAAACCCAGCCGTGCAGATTCTCAAGGTGGAAAGCAGGGATATCTTCATTCTTAGGGGAGCACCCCCCCCCCCCCAGTTCCCGTACTTTTCACTGTTAGGAAGATGGGGAACTTTGCTGATGCTCCCATCCCATCCCGACTGAAGGTGAGTGAGGCGAGGCTGCTGAGGAACTGCGAGGCCCCGTGGAACCAGCTCCAGCCAACGAGGACGGGACGGAAGGGCCACTGGGCGAGTCCCCGCACACTCCTCCCTCCCGTGGCCTGTTCCGAGGGACAGCTTCTCCGCACAGCTTTTGTGGCCGAGTGACCAGCCGTTAGTAACACGTGGCCTTGTGTTGCAGCCTTCCTGACCCAGTTCCCTCTGTCCTCACTTGCTCGGCCCTGGGGCTGCACCTCCTGCTTCTTTATCAGCACCTGATAAAGAGACCTGCGAACCTGTTCCCCCTTGTCAGAGGGGTGGACAGTGTCCCTGCTGTGACTCTGAACTGACCCCTCCTGCTCCTCCCCCCCAGATCTTGGCAGAAGAAGCTCCAGAAAACATTTTTGCTAAGTGCTGCTCCGTCATCGAAAGCCTGCAGTGAGAGGCGAGGCGGTGGGGGCTCTGCCTCCCTGTCCCCTGGGGACCCGCACGGGGCTCATCAGGGGGCACAGTGCCCGGGAGGTAAGACCTCTGGGGAGGGGACCCCGGGTTCTAATCTGAGCCCACTGCCCAGGGGACCCCAGAGCGACAGCACCCCTCTTCCTGGCCCGACTGGAAGGCAGGCCACCAACAAACACTCCCATGGGACACGTTGCTAACAAACTTGGAAGGTTGTGGGGGCTGCTGTGCACCCCGATTCTCAGTGTGAAACCTCACTTGTAAGCGTTGCTATTCAACCACAAGTCCAAAATGAACACTCCAGTCACACGGGATGCCTCCAGATGACCGCGCCCGGGCCAGACAGCTCAGGTGGCCCCTCAGCTCCCTCTCCCATCTCTCTCCTCGTCCTTGGGAGGCCAGGGCCTGCCATCAGGCACTGGAACCGCACCATTGCCATGCACAGGCCAGGCTGCCACCTCAGGCTCGCTAAGGAAATAGGCCACAGCCAGGTCGACTCCCGTGAGGCACGGCCTGGGTTTGCTGTGGTGGCAGACTGCAGCCATGGGAACACCTGTCCCTGGGGAGCCCCTGGGTGCCTTGCTCCCCAAGTCCCCAGAGGGCTAAGGAGGGTGGGGAAAGGCTGCACCGCAGGGGCTCAGCCCGTTCCCTTCCTGCAGGGCAAGACCAGAAGGGGCAAGTCTCTGGGGGGCCAGACCCCACGTTCCTCGGCCAGCCTCGTTCCACTTCAACTCTATGAACACAACTGCGGCCAGCACGCAGCGTTAGACAAAAAGCACTTTTATTTAACCAAAAAAAACGGGGGTGGGGTGGGGGGGAGTTAGGAAAGCACAACGCGCCTGCAAAAAACTATTTTCTCTTGTAATTCTGTTTTCTTAAAAAAAAAAAAAGGTAAAACACAACACAAAGCTTGTAATTTCCAATCACCATTATCAGGCTTTTACAACATCTATAGAGAACGAACAGCTGCTTCAAAACTCTACGGGGGGGGGGGAGGAGGAGGGGGGAGAGAGAGGGAGAAGGAGAAAGGGAGAAAAAGAGAGAGAGAGAGAGAGAGAGAGAGAGAGAGAGAGACGGCACCCAGCAGACACGGGGAGGTTTTATCATTTATTTGTGAAGTTAAAAACGAGCGATAAAAAGTAAAAACTGCCATACAATTTTTTTGTTTGTTTTGTTCTCAATTTGTTTTCAGTTTCAGTGTCCTCTTGAACAGATGAAACACGACAGACCAGTCCTGGGGGTGGGGGGATGGGAGGGGCCGCGGGGGGAGCCGAGCGGGGTGGGAGGAGGAGAGAGAGGAGGAGCAGAGGCCGAGGGGCTCACTGAGGGGCGGGGGGCTTTCCTGCAAGAGCAACACCTGGTCCAGGGAATGTTCCAGCTCTAACTAGAAAAAAAGAAATAGCAAGAGGGACTTTGTTTCCTTTTCAAAAGTTTATTTTAAAAACACGAAGAGGGCCGAGGGTGGGAGGGAGAAAATGAATTGCTTTCCCCTGAAAAAGGCAGTTTCAGGAAGGCTGGGGAGGTATAGAGATTTTTATATATATATATATAATTTTATAGGTTTTGCTTTTAAATTTTTTTTTTTTTCTTTTTTTGCAGAGATTTAGTTCTCGCTATCTTCTATGGCTGGCTCAACATAAGGATCCGAATTTTGAAAGGAAAAAAAGCATGTGAGACACACAGAATGAGCGAGAGAGCGAGAGCCCGGCGTTGCCCGTGCAGCGACCTCCGAGCCACTCAGTGAGGGCTCCCCCGCACCCCCCACGGCAGCCGTCGCTCTCTCGCCAAATGGAGGAAAAAAAAGAAACCAAAAAAAAGCCCCCAAACAGAACAAAATGGAAAAATAATAAAAGATTTTCACAGATGAAGAAGTTCACATTCATTCGATTCATTGAGCCTGCGGAGAGGGAAGAGATAGGAATTGGTCACTACGGGGAGGGGAGCGGGGCCGGGAGACGAGGGGACGGTGGCGAGCAGGGGCCAGGAAGCCCCTCTCCCGGGCCTGTGGTGAGCTCAGGCTGGAAGGATGTGTTTGTAACTGTCTAGTCAAGTGCTCTGGGGACTCGGCTGAAGTCAGACTGGCTCCTGATGAGAGAGAGAGTGACACCAAGGCAGGGAGGAGAGAAGCAGGGGCCGCAGAAGGACAGAGAGAGAGGGGGAGAGGGGGGGAGAAGCGCTTAGGGTCTGGAGGGAGAAGGGTGCCCTCTGTCTTCAGGAAGGCGGGCGGCTCCCGGCGCATCACAACATGAACAATCTCAGAGATCACGGTGTCCCCACAACACCCCTGTGAGGTAGGTTGGAAGGTGGCAGCGATCGTCATGCCCACTTCACAGACAAGACCGGGACACAGAGGCGGGCGCGCAGGCAGAGGCAGCCAGGCCCTGGCGGAGGGAGCGCGGGGTCCCAAGGCGAGGCCCCTGGGCAGGCTCCCCGAGACCTGCCAGAGCCAGGGCTGACCCCCGCGGGGGCCGCCGGCAACACACACAGTCACTTGGACACGGGGAAAGATCGTGGGTTTAAAAATAAAGACTAAAAAGAACAAAACCCAAAAAAGTAATGCAGAAGAGGGGAAAACAGATCCGTTTTCTTCCCAAGTGGCCAGATTTTGAGTGAGCGAGTTAGCAGCCAGGACGGCGATCAATGTTGGAGCGATGGCCTGCCCCACCCCCAGGACTACCCACCAGTTCCACAGTTCCACCTGGCGTTTGCTTCCGCTCTCCCCCAGCATCACGACAGCGTTACACAGGAACAAGCGGGCCGGCGGAGGGAGGCCTCTTCGTGGACCCAGCGCACACGTCCCCCGGCTCACGGGGACTCCCGGAGACCTCTGGCCACAAGGCCCCCGCTGCAGGCATCAAGGACACACCCCGCAGGGGAAGGGATTTCCGGCGCTACCCACTAAGGCAGGATGGACGGTGGCCGGGGGTTGGAAGGAAAAAGGAGGAGGAGGAGGGTGGCAATTCCCACTTGCCTGCTGCTGTCCCTGCTGTGTGGGTGGAGGCTGGGGGCCGCCAGGACCTGGAGTCTGTCCGTAGTAAGCGGCCTGCTGTCTGTAATATTCGGCCCAGGCGGCGCTGTAGTCCGGCTGGGAGCCTGGGGGTGCTCCCGGACCCCCTCCGCTGGCCACTTGAGCTATGGGGGTGCAGAGGGTGAGTGCGGGTGGCTGGGGAGAGAGGGCCCGACCCTGCCCTGCGGCCCCCGGCTCACCTTGCTTCTTGTAGTACTCCTCCCAGGCTTTCGTGTAGTCCTGCTGCGGGGGTGCTCCGGGCTGCTGGGGCTGCTGGCCTGCGGAGGCCCCGAGAGGTCAGACCCAGCCCGGCCGCAGCCCTCCCGCTCCCTCTGGCTGCCAGGAGCCCCTGCGGCCGCACACTCACCGATCTTTTTGTAATACTCTTCCCAGGCCTTAGTGTAGTCCGATTGGCCGGTGGGCGGGGGCTGAGGGGGCTCGCCCTGGGTGGGTGGGGCCGCGGGGGCCGGTGCGGGGCCGGGCACAGGGCCTGGAGGCTGCTGGTAGTAGTGTGAGTAGTAGGCGGCCCAGGCGGCGTTGGGGTCTGCAGCAGCCGCAGCGGCTTTGTCTGCAGGAGGTGGAAGGGCGGGCTGAGGGGCGGCCCCTTGGCGCCCAGGCCCAGTCCTGCCCCCCGCCCGGGCGGCTTTACTTACTTGGGTCATGAGGAGCAGGCGGTTGCCACTGGGGGTAGGTATTGCCCCAGCCCTGGGGTGGGTACTGGTGAGGAGGGGGGCCTCCAGCACTGCGGGGCAAGAAAGAGGGGCACAGGTGAGCTGGGGCTGCTCCAAGGGGCAGGATGGCCAGGAGGAAGTGGGCCAGGCCCTAACCATGGCCTGCGCAGAGCCACGGGCTCCTCGCCCAGAGAAAGGCGTGAGGACACCAGCTATGTGCGCCCAAGGACGTGCGAGTCCCCAAATTCAAATACCCGGATTACACTAGGAGGCTAGGATCGGCACTGACGGCTGCTTAAATACGGCACCTGTAAGACGAGCTGGACGGCCGTGTTTGCGGCCTGCACAATGAGAACTTCCAGAAGGCAGGATGGCCCTCTCAGTGGCAAAAGGAAACGAGGCCGGTTGCTCTTCTTGCCAACACAGCCACCCCCACATCCCAAATCCCAGGAAGCTGAGAGAATACTCACTGAGGGGGAGCCCCGGGAGGCCCCTGATTGAAGGGCCCGGGGTTGAAGGGCCCCATGGGGCCGGCAGGGCCTGGGCCCCCAGGGCCTGGTCCGACTGGGCAGAGGGGACCCTGGAAAATGGAGAATGGGACAAGGTCAGTGGGGAGGCAGGGAGACAGGAGCCGAGCTCAGGCTCCCAGCACCCTCCCTGAGCCCACCTCAATCTTCTCCTCGATGAGCTGCTTGGCATGGTCGATCTGCTGGGGTGAGCCGCGGATGATGAACAGTTTGAAGTTGGGGTCCCCGTTGGGTGGCAGCTGCCGGGAGATCTCGACGAAGGCGCCCGTCTGCTGGTTTATGGCTTTCACGTTCTCGCCACCTGTGGGGGGGTCCCAGGCAGTGAAGGGAGGGTGGGAGGATAGCGCGGGGGAGGGATGGCACATGGTACGGGGGGTCCCTACTCACCTCGGCCGATGACCAGCCCGCACTTGTGCGTGGGGATGGAGAAGGTCATCTCCCCGCCAGGCGGGCCCCAGTTGCCCTGGCCCCTTCCTCGGCCCCGGCCCCCTGGGGGCATGCCAGGACCCCCTGGAGGGCCTGGGGGCCCACTCTGCAAGACAGAGAGATAGAGGATCAAGGCAGGAAGCCAGCCCGGCTCCTGGGAGGGCCGGCTGCCCCCTCGGCCCACACCAGCCCCTCCTCATGGCCCCGTCACCCACCCTGAGGCTTTGGAGGAGGTCATTGATGATCCGCGCTGCATGCTCGCACCGGTCCGGGGGCCCCATTATGTGAGCGATCTTCTCGGGACCCGTCCCGTCATCTGAGGCAAGCACCCAGAGAGCAGAGAGAGGGATTTATGAGAAGCACAACCCCACAGCCTTAGAGCACTGCCTCCCCGGGCATTGCCGCGCCATGGGGGCAGTCTGAAATAGCTCAGACTCAGCGCCGCCAGCCGCAGGCCCCGTACTTGGGAGCCGCGAAGGAGGCCGGCGGGCTCAGTTCCCAAGAAGGAAGCCGAGCAGCCACGGCAGTTGGCGGCTGAGGCTCCCGTCTATGCTTGGCACCCCCAAAGCTGACGGACGCCTCTCACGGAACTCAGAGCAACGAATCTCTGAAGAGTAAATGAAGGCCTGCCCTGCACACACCTGCCACCCAGAGCCGCGCTCCCTGAGGCCTGGCAGGAGCTGGAAGCTGGGGGAGCCAGCTGACCCAGCGCAGGGCGCCTCGGCTGCCGTGGTGGGAGAGGCCATGGGGTGGAGAGGCGGAAGGGGACACTTGACGGCAGAGGAAAACACTCCCTCTGGACCTGGAATGTCTGCCCATCGTGGACTCTCACGTGGCTGTCTCATGGAAAGAGACTGGTCTAGGAGTCACGAGGCCCCGCAAAGAGGCTGAATGGGCTAACCGTGGTGCCAAGCTGCCCGCAACGGAGCCTAAGTGCTCCTACAAGGACAGAAGTGGCTGACCACGCCCTGCCGCCTGGCTCATCTCCTGAGCTGGGCCCTGACCTTGCTTGAACTGTATCCGCACACCGGCGTCATTCTGGATCTTCTTGATCATCTCTCCGCTCCGGCCGATGACCACACCGACAGAATGCCTGGGCACTGGCACCTGAGGAAGGAGGGAGGCAGACAGTCAGCTGGGTTCTACCCTGGCAGCTCTGCTGCCCTCTGCTGCCCAATGGCCAGGAGAAGAGCCATCCCCACGCCAAGGCCCTCCATCCATGGGCTGGAGGCCTGTACTCACGTCAATGCCCCCGCCAATCCGGGATCCATACTCATTCCGGTCCCCAAAGCCGCCCTGGTCACGCTCCCGAAGGATGTCCATCACCATTTCGCAGGCTTGCTGCAAACACACAGGGTATGGCGCACGTGGCGAGTCTGGCTGCCCCCGCCCACCAGCGTCCCCCGTCCTGAGGGGTCACGGGGCTGAGGACCGACACACGTGGGCTGAGCACTTTATCTGCCACCCTGAGAGGCAGGCACGACCTGCACCCACATTTTCCAGATAAGAAAACGGAAGCTCAAGGGTTTAGGCCGCTTGCTCGCGCACCAACAACTGAGAGGAAAGAGTTCAGCACCAGGACCTGAGTTCTGCGCTCACTTCAAAGCCAGCGCTCTTCAAAACCTCTCCACCCTACCCTCGATCGTAGTCTCCAGCAAAGGCAGACCCCGGCTGACTCGCCAGCCTCGCTTCTCCAGCAGCCCCAGCCCCGAGGGTGCACCCACCTGCACTTTGTAAGGATCCCCAATGATCCGGAGAGGTTTGTCCACATTTGTGTTCTGGGAACCGTCTTGAATTAAAATCATCTTCACTCCAGCTCGCTCCTGTGCAAGCAATGCTGACTGTCAGGGCTGGGCTTCCACGGGACTTCCCGGGGCTGGCGCACGCGTGGGGCGGGCGCGACCCCAAGGACAAAAGACTCCAGCCAAGCAGTCAATGTGCCTGTGTGTGTGTGCATGTGAGACACACACACAGGAAGGGAACTCTCCTGGGATGGAAGGGACCGCTGTCCTCCTACCCCCTCACCTGCAGCTGCTTAATCGTCTCCCCGCCTTTGCCGATGACCAGGCCAGCCTTCCCGGCAGGAATCATAATCTCCTGTACCGTGCCATTCTGGCCGCCGTTGGCGTTGTCATGGAACTGTCCTGGGGGGCCTCCACGACCCCGAGAGACGATATCATCCAGCATCATCTTTGCTTTCCTGGGAAGGGGAAGAGCAGAATGCTATCACCTGAAGGAACACTGGCCCAGCGGCCCCCCAGCTCAGAGAAGAAGGCGACTGGAACACATGCGTCTGCGGCGATCCAGGCCAGGTTTCCCAGATCTTAGGAGGCGGAGGAATCCGTGTGTCAGCACACCCCTCTGGAGATGGCGGGGGTTGAGGGCCATGGCGTGCAAGTCAACCCCAACTTTCAAAGGGACCGAAAGGGCTGCTGCCCGCTCCCTCATCGTGGTGACAGGCCCAGCCAGGGACTTACTGGACGGACTCCGGGGCTCCTGTCAAGGACACACTGCGCTCGGGCAGGCCGCCGCTGTCTGGAGACAAAAGGAAATAAGATCAATGCCTTCCTGGGTCTGAGGACACTGGAAAGGCCTTCTAGGGGGGTGAGGAAACTTCCAGAACAACCAGCGGCCACTTCTCCCGCCACTCGGCAGCCTGACAAATCAGTTTACCTCCCCAAACACCTGGGAGGCTGCAATACGCAAGGCTAAGGTCAGGAAGCTTCGAGTCCAGTAAGGGAGTCAGAACTTTTAAAGAAAAAGACAAGGCGGAAGGAAAGGCCGATTCCAGAAGGTCCAAAACCTGGGCCACTCCCCCCACCACTGATGATCACAGCACCCCTCCCAGCCAACAACTCCACATGCACTAGACCTATCTTTAGGAAACCCTGCCCGGTAGGCGCCGGCAGGTGAGCAGAAGAACCGGGACGGAAACCCAGGCCAGCCCTCCAAGCTGCTCTATCTACCGCACCCCCGACCCTCACATATTCACGCCGACTTTCCACTAGTTTAGTTTACGGGGCGGCTTAACCAAATGTTTCAGAGCAGGGTCTGGACCAGATTCTCTGTCGATTCTACATCTTCCACAGAGCCCTCCCCGCCAATTGTACAATGAAAGAAAACAACAGTTGCAGCTACCCTCGAAGAGCTGTACCAGTTGAGCTACTGCGCCGAGCCTGGCACACAGAAAGCGCTCAACAAACACAAGCCCCCCGTGTCACTTCTCTCCAGTCACAGCGAGTTAGGGGGTTATTTACAAAGCACAGAGACCTAAGCCTGCCGTGGGCCCAGCCCAGTGCCCGTGCTAGCACGAGTCTGGCTCTCTCGTACCTGGAGAAATCTGGACCTTGCAGCCTGAATCCTGTTGGATTTTGTTGATCTGTTCCCCTCCTCTGCCAATAACTAGGTGGAGAGAAGGGAGAAAATCAGAGACTGACGGCACTGAAGACAGTGGCAGGGGTTCCCACCCCGCTGGTGTTAAGGGGGTAGCTCCCCGTGGAGAGCTCTGCCATGCCCCCAACCCAGAGACGATGGGTGAGAGCAGAACACGAGAGGCCTCAGACCGAAAGCTTCTGGGCCGCAGGTGCTCCCCAGACCCTGGCCCTGAGAGGGGTGGAGAATGGGTGTCCCTGAGCACGGTGACCCACACTCACTCAGTCCCACCATGCCGTCAGGGACCCTGTACTCTTCTGTCATCGAAGTCCTGCAAAGACAGACGATGAAACTCAGTCTCAAGTGTAAAAGAAGTAGAGGGGGACGGAAGGGCCACATGGTCTCCTAGCGCAACAGCCCCTGCCCCTGGGGGCCCTCGACACCAATGGCCTCTGACCCTGCTTCCTCTAACATGGGACCAAGAACCCACAGGCCTGAGCTGAGTCTGACTATGGCACGGGGCTCTGTCTCCCCACAGCAAGTCACTCCACCTCTCAAGGCCTCAGTTTCCCCATCCGGACCACGAGAGGCTGGGCTTGGGGCAGCATGGCCCCTGGACTGGTGCTGCCCCACTGACTCAGGGTGAGAGCAAGCCCTAAACACTTTGATGGCAATCTGATCGAGTCATTTCACACCTGTTGACTTTACTTAAAAAAGACAAAAATTCAGTTATCTTTTTTATTTCATTTTCCTAGTAAGTCGTTTTTATCGTTATTTTGCAAAACTTCCAGTCTGTTAAAAAACCAAATAACGTGGTCTTTCAGAAAGGATTTTAAGTCAGACGACCGAGGTCATCGGGGCAGGGAGGGAGGAGAGACCCCCAGCTCCACCAGCTCAGGGAACAAGCCCCTGCAGAAGACAGATGCGAAAACCAAGGCCAGTCCCCAGCTTCCTCTAGGAAGATGGATGTCTGTGCTCCCCTGTCCCCACCCCACAAAAGAAGCAACAGGGCGCAAAGACAAGCCCTATTTCATCACGGCTGATGACCAGAACACCCTCCTTCTTATGGCCCAGAGAAGGACGTACGAGGGATGAACGCAGCTCCTCTGCCCGTATGCCCCCTCGGTGGTTGACCAGCAATGGAGACAAGGCCCTAAACGGCGCAGGCCCCAGACCCACTGTCCCAGGTCGGTAAGACAGGCCAAAGACAACGGACAGAAGCTCAGCTCACCTGGGGGGAGGGTGGATGGGTCCCAGTTGAGAACTGATGGCTGCAGAGAGAAAAGCGAAGGGAAGATTGGCCTGGCTCCTCTTTGGGACCCGCGCGCTGCTGGCCCCAGGTCCTCCTGCCTGCACAGGGGCGACCAGCACTTGTGACAGTGCTTCTGAGCTTTCCCGGGCACTTGAGCGCTACGGGACCCTCCTCCCAACAGCAGACGCACCCAGTATCTCCGCCTCAATTTCTGGGGGTTCCGGGACCCCTAAAGCTCTTGGGCCCCCGAGGACGAAAACCTAGAGCCTCCATAAAGGAGAAGTGCTGTCTGCTCAGTGCTTCTAGCTCCTGCTTCCGACAAGCCTCTCGCGCCCCCGAGGCTGCCCTCTGCCTGAGTCGCACGGTGGACTTACAGTCTCCCTGGGAAGCGAGCTTCTTGCTCTCCGGCTGGTCTGTGAGAGAGAGGGGCTGTCAGATGAAGCTCCCACCCACCCCCAGCTGCCTCAAACCCGACGCTGGAGCCACATGTCCTGGCCCAATCCCCCTCCCCCAACACCACAGCTGAGACAGGAGCATGGCAGGGACCCAGCCCAGAGGGGGTCCAAACTTCAGCGCCCCTGCCACCAGCACGCAGGGTAAAGCAGCCCTTTATAATGAGGGCACACCAATGGCTGCAGTGAGTCCCTCCAGCCGAGGGCGGGACCCGCCTGGGGGGCAGGGGGTCCCCGCTGAAAGCAGTGTGGCTGATCGCAGAGTCCATCCTTTTGGCTCCTGTGAGCCATGCTGTGTGCCCCAGGGCCGGCCACCCTTTGCTTCTGCGGGGCCGCGATAAGACCACCAGCATGTCCCCAGCCCACCAGAAGGGGAGGGACGGTCTGGAGAACTTACAACTTAGACCCGGTCACAATCAGCCTGCCCTCCTCTCAGCCACCTGATACCTCAGGGCGGCAGACCAAACAAAAAGAACGAACAAAGCTGGGACTGCTGAGGGTTTCAAAGACCAAATGGCAGCAGGCCTCCCGTCCTCTGGACCCCGCACAGACAAAGGCCCCTCGCTCTCTACCCCCTGCCCCCCGCCCCACTCCTGGCAGGCAGTTACCTCCATCCTCGAGCTGTCTCTTTTGGCCCCCAAAACCAAAATCCGGAGTGCTGTTATTCACTGTCGTAGCAGCGTCGCCTCCAATTTTGGCTGCGATCTAGAAATAAAGTTGCAAGCACAGAAGAATTACCACCAAAACCAACCCTCTGTGGGGCCCAGATCAACTCAGAACACCTCCGGCTCAGGAGAACCCGAGAGCTCTTGCTGCCTGGCCCGGGAGTGGCCTTCCCCTGATTTAAGAAAGACACTGTTGCTTAAGACATTCTAGAAAGAGTTTTCATCTAAAGCCTCAGAGTTCAAGAGCTATCCAGGAATTTCAAAACTCCCTTTCTCTGTGTGATTTGTACTTAAATTGTTTGTGGCCAGACTGTAGCCCACACTGACTCGTCCTAGAGGTAAACGGAATGGGAGCCCGGGAGGCTCCTCAGCTCATCTCCACCAGGGAGAACTTCCAGACACTTCCTTGCCCGAGTGCCCAGCACAGAGATCCAGAAAGTGTGACTGCGGCCGGTCCTTCTGGGATGCTCAGGAGCATTCCCTTTACCTCCTTCACCCTCAAAATCTTTGCATTTGTGGAACAAAATCTTGGGGGAAGTTTTAGCTTCAAGGCACCTGAAATCTTCATTGGACCAAAACAAAAGATGCTTTTGGACCACATGTTACATTCTAGACACAAGAAGAGCAACTTCAAATAAACCCCAATCCAAGAGACTCAGGACAGGAGTCTACTTATGGGATGATTACAAATTTTCCAGAAAAACACAAACCATGAACTACAGCTCTATCTTTTTATCTCTCTTTCTCTTTTTTAACACTTTGAGCCGAAGCTCACAGGATGCCCAAATGAAGCCCTACCCCACCTCAACAGACGCCACCATCACCCCCCCAGTTGTAGCTGCTTCTTAAACAAGACAGCTCAGCTCTGTGAGCACCCAGGTGGATCCCACTCCAGAGGTGACAAAGCCACAGATGACCAGGGGCAGAAACAGGGCGTCCACCTAACGGGACCTCCCACCCTGCCCTGGAGGCACTGGGACAATCCCCTAGAACGCACTCGATTGTCTGCTTCCTGAAAGAGGCGGCAAAGTCCTAACCTGCCACCGCCTCCTCCCCGCCAGGGCGGTGGGGAGGCCGCAAATGGAGCTGGGGCGGTCAGCGACACCAGCATGTGACACCTCTCTGTTGTCATCTCCCCTCGAAACACAGTGAGGGGACCCTCCCCTCCTTCCCCCAAAGAGACAGACCACGCTTTCAAGCCACCGGAAGCATCCACGAGAGCCAGCCCCTTATGCCCACCCTCTCCATATCGCCTAAGTGCCCGGCCACTCTGGCAGCAGAAAGGTCCCCTTTCCACTTTCCAGGCGCGAGAAGAACTTTTCCCCCCCGAAGTCCTTCGATCCTGGGGAGCGGGCAGAAATGGGGCTGGGCTGGGGGGAAACAGGGCTCAGTGCCCCGATGGGGACCTGGGGGCCAGGCAAGACCTTCCCCACGGGAAACAGACTCTCTGCTTCCAGGAGACCGGGGCAAGCCCTCGTGGATCCTAAACGGGGGCCCCCAAAGTGAGTCCCCGCGCCCCTGCACACCCCGGGGCCGCTCCGAGGGACCCCCCCCGAACGCCCCTTCCCCTGCAAGGGGTCAACCGCCCTCGAGGCGCCCCGGCCGCGGCCTCCCGCCCCACGTGACCCCGCGGCGGCCCCGGCCCCCCCCCACCGCGACCCCGCGCGCGCGCACGTGACCCCGCCCCCTCCCCCGCCCGCGCCCGCGCGCGCGCGCCCCTCGGGCCCGCGGCCTCCTCACCTGACGGGCCCGCTGGACGGCGTCGGCGAAGGCGTCCTTGCGGATCCCCGGGCCGCCCCCGCCGGGCGGCTGCGAGGGGCCCCCGGCCGACCCCCCGCCCGGGCCGCCGCCGCCCGGGCCGCCGCCGCCCCGGTCCCCCGCGCCCGGCGGGCCCGGCGGAGGGCCTCCCCCGGCGCCCCCTGCTCCCCCGGACCCCCCGCCTCCACCGGCGGGCGGCGGCGGCCCGGGCGGGGGTCCTCCGGTGCTGTAGTCCGACATGGCGCGGCGGGGCCGGGCCTGGCGCGGAGGCTGAAGCTGAGGAGGAGGCGGCGGCGGCGGCGGCTCAACGCGGGAACAAGGCCTCGCTCCACACGGCCGCGGAGCACTCTGGGAAGCCAGCGGCTGGGAAGACGACGAGGGGGGAGAAGGACGCCCCTCCCGCCGCCGGCGTGACGGACGGCGCCGCCAGGCCAATGGGAGGCGGCCGCCGCTCCCAGGACACCAATCGCGGGATCCGGAGGCGGGCGGCCAATTGGAGCGCCGCGAGACGCAGTGGGCGGGAGGCGCCGCGTGACGGACAGCTCTCGGAGGCAATGGGCTGCGGGCTGCCGGCGCTGGGAGGGCAAATCGAGGCGATCCGAGAAGCCGGGAGGCCCAATGAAGCGGGAGTTTCAGAATCGCGGGGCGGCTTCAGAGCCGGATTGCCGGGCTCCGAAGAGTCAAGCGGACAGGAAGGAGCGGGCCTGGCGAAAGGCCGCTTTGAACGGAATGGGCGGGCGCCCGGTGAGATAGTCGTGTACGCAAACCAATGAGGACTCGCGGAAGGCGGTTGTTGTGAAGATTGGCAGTCAATTTAACCCAATCCCCGACGAGTTCTGGGGGATGCGCTTGGCTTTGGGCTAGATTGCTGCTTCTGTTAACCAGAATCCTTTTCCAGCCGTGACTTCTAAGCCAATGGCTGAGCGACGGGGGCGGGTGTAAGGTGACTGACACCGCTTCGGACAAATGGCAGTGAAGGAAGTGAAGGTGCCCAGCTTTGGTGGGAGCCAATGGAAGGGCAGCTGCATTGGGGCGGAGCCGGCCGCCGGAGGCTAGCGGGGATTAGCCGGAGCGGGAGTGAATGGCAGCCGACGTGGGCGGCAGCGACCGGCTGCCGGGATTCAGGCCTGACGTCTGGGTTAGCGCCCCAGGAGCCTGGCTGGGTAGGCCGGGCACGTGGCCGGCTTGAGGCCTTGGAGATCGGGTGCTACCGGGGATGGGGGTGGCCAGAGAGCAGGAGGAAACCCAGGGATCCCCTGTACCTGTTCTCCTCTTTCCACCCAGGGATCTGGAGCCCTCCACTTCCCTTCCAGGACTCACGGACTCAGCTGCCTCCCGAACTCAAGGGTCTGGGGCCATTGGTTCGCTCCCAGGACCGAGGGATCCCAGATCCTAATTCCACACCCCACACCCGCTTCACATAAGGTCCCGGGAGCCGAGCTCCAAGCTCCAATCCGAGCCTTCAACTTCTCTCCTGGACCCAGGCATCATCCAGGCTTCCAGTTCCCACTCAGGACCGAGGGGCCCAGCCCTCCTCCAGGAAGCCCGGGTTCCCAGCTCCCCTCTTGGAGCCAGAGATTTCAGATACCCAGCTGCTGTCTTGGACCCAGGCATCCAGGTCCCCAGCCCCCCTCCTCCACCCAAGTATCCCCAGACACGTCCAGCAGAAACCATCTCTTTACTCCTGGTGGTCTCCACATTTCACCCTTTCGCCCTGGAGCCAGGAGAGGCCACAAGGAGCCAAACTGGAGTCCGGACTAGTCCCCGGCTGCACCCTGGGGAGGGGGCCCCAGGAATCTTCTGACCCAGGCTCCCAGCCTGCTTCTCTTGACAAAAACTGCCCCGGGGCCCAAGCTTGGAGGGCTCACTGGGGCCAAGGGACACTGGATCCTCCTGTCCATTTCTGCCCAGGGTGTATCACCTAGTTCACTGTCTATACCCCCAGGGTCTTCTTCATGGCTTCGTACACCACGCAGCTGATGCCGCCTGCCGGCAACACCTTCAGTAACATGGGGGTCATGCCTCGGTACAGCCCGGGCCAGCCCTGCTGGGCCAGGATCCGCTGGAAGACTCCACGCATGGTGGGGTTTGAGCCCTCCATGGTGTCTGCGGAGACAGGGGCAAGATCAGGGCCTCAGTCAGAGACGACCCAGCCTCCTGGGTGGGGGTTGGGAGGGGCTGAAATGTTGGGGGATGAGGGCAAAGCCAGGGGCAAGGGTCCTGGGGTCAGTTGAAAAGGTGTTTGGGGAGAGTGAGGGGCCGGCATTTTAGGACTCACTTTCAGGAACATCTTAGAGAACATTTGGGCTTATTTGAGAGAGAATTTCTAAGATCTGGAGATTTGGGGAATGTGCTAAGGGGTCATTTGGGGACATTTTCAAGATGAGGGTAACGGGCTAAGCACCTGTTTGGATGTTTGTAAATTGGTTTAGGGGCTGACAGTCCATTTGGGGAAGTCACATTTGGGGAGTTCTCAGGGTAGTGGCGGAAGTGGTTTTGAGTTTTGGGACATCTAAGGGTCAGATTCGGCCAATTTAGGAGCCATTTCGACTTTTGGAGCCAGTTGAGGGCTGGATCTGATTTGAAAAAGTTTGGAGGTCATTTGGGGAATATATGTCTTGAGTTTTGGAACTGGGTCGTAATTGGGGTGAGTTGTCGGGGCCGGTCGAGAGATGGGTGTTCACTTTAGTGATCTGTAGGGTTCATTTGAGGGCCGGGATCAGATTTGGGGGTGAGTGTAAGTCGTGGTGGGTTAGGGGGTCAGCAAAGGTGGCCAGGAACGGATGTGGGCAGTTCGGGGGTCAGTTTTGGGACACGAAAACATCCAGAGCTGAGGCAATGGGTGAGGGGCATGTGCAGGGGCCACCAGGGCCAGGCTGACCTTGGGCCTGCATCCTGGTGCGAACCAAAGTCAGCGGGTAACTGGCCATCTGGCCACAGGTCGTGGACAGCGTCACGGACGACAGACTGACCAGGCCACTAGGGTCCTGCATGTCCCTGCCTGACTTCAGCCAGAAGCACCTGAGCGTCTACAAGAGAAAGGGGCCAGGAGGAAGCTCATGACATGCCTGGGTTCACGCCCCTGGTGCCACGCCCCCTACCCCCCCCACCCCCCACCCCGAGGGACCCCTACCTCGTAGACGGCCAGGTCGGTGCAGGCATATGGGATGATGCCGAGCATGTTGGGCAGGTAGCCACGATAGAGGGCCCTCGTGCCTTCCCGCTCCAGGATCTGCCTGGCACAGTCCAGAAGCCCCTTGTACTGGCCTGTCCGGCGCAGGGTCAGCCGTGTCTTCAGCACCTGGGGAGGGTGAGGAGTAAGACGGCTCATTTACTTTAATCCTCCCAAGGAACCCTCCACAGTGGCCACCGTCCCATCTGCAAACGAGGAAGCTGCTCAGGAATGTGCACAGCTGGGTTTCAAACCCAGAGCCTCAGCTCCCTTGGCCTGTGTGTGCTCTCAGCCCAGCGGCCAGAAGCTCAAGGGTGACGGGTCAAGAGGGAAGGGAAGCGATGTGAGCTGAGTGAGGTCTGTGGCAACTTCCACCTAGCACCAGCCATACACATAGCACTGTGGAAGTATGAGCCCTCGGTGGCCGGATCTGCCAGTTTCCCAAAAGAAGCCAAAAATTTGGAATTTTTATGAAATGCCCCAATATAAAAATTTTTGCAACTCTGCAGTGGTGCAAAAAAGACAGAACACCAAGTGTGGTAGGCCAAATTCTAAGGTAGTCTCCAAAATTCCCGCCCCCCTGGTATGCATGCTCTAATCCCCCCCTCCCCCAACACTGTGAGCAAGGGCTGGACCTGTGAATACAATGGGATATCCCTCCCCTGATCAGGTTACATGATATGGCAAAGGTGAAGGGATTTTGCAGATGTAATGAAGGCCCCTAAGCAGTTGACTTTAAGTGAATCAGGAAAAATTGTCCCTGGTGGGCCATACCTAATCAGGCACACCTTTTGAAAGAGAGTCTTTTGAGACTCAGAGCCAGAAGTCAGAGAGATTGGAAGACTCAGAGACACTTTCTGGTTGGTCTTAAGCAAACTGGGGCTGGCCCCATGGCTGGCTGGTTAAGCTTGCGCATTCCACTTTGGTGGCCTAGGGTTCCCCAGTTTGGATCCTGGGCATGGACCTGCACACTGCTCATCAGGTGAGGCTGTGACGGCATCCCACATAGAAGAGCTAGAATGACTTACAACTGGGATATACAACTATGTACTGGGGCTTTGGGGAGAAAAAAAAGGAAGATTGGCAACAGATGTTAGCTCAGGGTCAAGCTTCCTGACCAAAAAGGATACCTAAAAAAAAAAAAAAAATTCTGGATTTGAATATTTAAAGAAAAAAACAAAGCAAGTAAACTGTTGTGGAGAGGACCACATGGCAGGGAACAGTGGGTGGCCTCTAGGAGCTGAGGACCTCAGTCCTACAACCATAAGAAACTGAATTCTGCCAACAACCCAGGAGCTTGGCAGAGGATCTGAGCCTCAGATGGTTTCGTTAGTAGCGACACCTTGATTTCCTCCTCATGAAACCCCGAGCAGAGGACCTGACAAGCCAGTGCCCAGAGATGACCCACAGAAACAATGAGATAGTAAATCTGTATCATTTAAAGCTACCAAGAGTGGTAATTTATTATGCAACAATCAAAAATTAATACACTTTGAAAGAAACTTAACGAGACGAAAATTATATGAAGAAAACTTTAAAAGACCATTAAAGGACCTAAAGGAGACTTGAGAAAATGGAAGTGTTTTTGGATATTCGACCCAACATCATACAGATGGCAATACCTCTAAACATATTTATGAATTGAACACCACCCCAGTAAAAAATGCCAGTAGGTGATTTTGTTTTCTCGACTAAACATGTTGCTTGTGAAGTTTCTATAGAAAAATCAACACAGGAGAATAGTCTGGAAAATTGATTTAAAAAAAAGAGCAGGGATGGAGAATGATAAAACAATATCAAGCCTCAAAAATTAAAGACAGGGACCGGCCCAGTGGTGTAGTGGTTAAGTTCGGTGCGCTCTGTTTTAGCGGCCTGGGGTTCTCAGGTTCAGATCCCAGGCATGGACCTAGCACTGCTTGTCAAGCCATGCTGTGGTGGCATCCCTCATAAAAAATAGAGGAAGATTGGCACAGATGTTAGGTCAGGGCCAATCTTCCTCACCAAAAAAAAAAAAAAAAAAAAAAAAATTAAGACAGAAGGCAAAACTCTACAGATGGTAAAATAATCAGGGATTGGGGGAAAGGAAGGAGGGAGGAACAGGTGGGGCACAGGAGATTTTTAGGGCTGTGAAACTACTCTGATACAGTAATGGTGGATACATGTCATTAAACATTGTCAAAACTCATAGAAAGATACAGCATGAGATTGAAGCCTGATAAATTAGTAACAATGTATCAATACTGGCTCATCAATTGCAATAAATGGTCTCCCTAATGTAAGGTGTTAATAACAGTGAAAACTTTGTATATATCGAGAGAGGTATATGGGAACCCTCTATTTTCCACTTAATTTTTCTGTAAACGTTGACCTGCTCTACAAAATAAAGTCTATTCATTAAAAATTAAAAATACTAGTGCGGGAACAGACACCAGAGCAACAAGAAGAAAAAAGCCAGAAATAAGCCCAAATATATCCCGGCACTTAGTCAATTACAAAAGCGGCATCTCAGATCATTCAGTAAATAGTAAATAGTGTTGGTGACTGGGTAGCCATCTGGAACAAACGTTTGATACGCATCTCACGTGAAGAAGGAAAAGAGGAGAAGGGGGAGGAGGAAGAAGATGAAGATGGAGGAAGCAGCAGCAGCAGCTGGCAATGAATTTTCCTCGTGTTTCAGCAACGGGGCCGAGATTTTCTCACCTCCATGGGGTTGATGAGCGTCTGGGAGGTGGCCACGGCGAGGGAGCCAGCCAGGAGTCGTTCCTGAAAGGGTGGAGACTCATGTACTCCGCAGAAGTAATTCTTACACTGGGACAGGAGAGAGGAGCGTGAGGTGGTGAGGCGGTTAGTGTGAGCTAACCATCCTTCTACCTGAAACCCATCCAGGGGCAGAGGTCTGGGTCGTGGAGGGTGAAAGTGTGTCTTGGATAAGGATCTGGGCTTTGGTGGCGGGGAGGGGGCTATAGGAGAGGTTTGGGGTTGAGGGTGGGCTAGAGAAAGCAGCCCATAGCCCGTCCCCCTACCCGTTCAAACGTGGAGAACTTGATGGCGTATTCGGGGGCAATCTTGAGGACGTTGATACCGTTGCCCCGCCAAAGGGAACGGAAGCCGCCCTCCTGGACCATGCTCCGTAGCCCCCCCAGCAGGTTCAAGAAGTTCGTCTTGGAGGAGTAGACCTGGGGGTAGGGAGGCCCCGCAGCTCTGTGAGGAGCCCCCCCTCCTCCCCATCTCCATCCCCATCCCAGCCTGGTGCTAAACCCCATCCTGTCCTCAGCCACCCATCCCCAACCCTACCCGCTCCCATCCCCGTTCCTTCTCCAGCTCCTTCCCTGGCTGGAATTCTGTAACGCAGGCCAGACCCAAACCCCACACTGACCCTCGTTCCCATCTCATGCCTCATCTTCCTCTCCTCTCCAGTCCTGTTTTGTCATCAGAGCCATCCAAAGACCCCAGCCCCGATTCCCCGATCTCCACCCCATCCCCACGGGGCATCGAGTCGTCACCCCAACTCCAGCTCCCACCCCGTCTCCATTCAGCATCTTCTAACTCCAACCCATGTCCCAACCGCACCCTCATGCCTGTTTCCAGTTGCACCCTCACCCCCTGCCTGAGCTCCATCAGCTCCACCTTCGTCCATCCCCACCTCGATGGCTCCGGCGCTGGCCGGGCTCCCCACGCACCTGCATGTACACCTTGGCGCGGTCCAGAGGGGCCGTCCCGGTGCGAGACACCGCCCCAGCCATGGCTCCCGAGAGCAGAAACTTCCACAAGGCCCCCGCGTTATCCAGCTCCAGGACCTCCACGGGGACCATCAGCTGCTCTCCCGTGTCCAGCACCTGCGGGGCAGACCCAGCTCCCACCCAGACTCAGCTGGACACATCTCCAGAACCCCCTCCCCAGCACCCCCCATGAGAGGCCCCACTGCTTCAAGGTGGAATTCTTGGTCTGCTTGGAAGGGCGTGCGCCATGCGGATGGGGCGGGCTGGGGGTCCCGGGAGACCCGTGGTTCCCAAGCTCACCTGCTGTGATGGGAGATGCTCCAAATTATTTTCACCCACGTGCCCAAACACACATCCGTACACGTGCGTGCAGCCTGGGTTCCAGGGGAGGGGTGGGGGAGGGGGTGGGGGCGGGGGCAGGGGCTCAGCTTTGCTGAGTGAGGCCTTGACTGTCCTCAACAGGGTCTGGACCCTCGAGAAAGGCCCCTGAGCTTCCTCAGGTTGGGCCCCCATGGCAGCTGGAAGGTCCAGATATCTAGGTTCAAATCCTTAGCAATCATGTGGGAGGGGCATCTTGTAAATTTGGGTACCAGGGAATTGATGAGGTCACAGAGGCCCTTGTGACCTCACTGGATATGGCGGGCAGAGGGAGGGTCTGTCCCCCAAAAAAGTCCACTTCTTAATCCCTCCGCCCCTGTGAACGTGTGGTGTCCATCCTCAGCAAGGGGAGGACTCATTTCACAGATGGAATTAAGGATGCTAACCCGCTGATGGGGAGATGGAGAGATGATTCTGGATTAACTGGGTGGGCCCAGTGTAACCTCATGAGTCCTTAAAGGGGAAGGGGGAGGCAGAAGAGGAGGCATCGGAGTGACTCAATGTGAGGAAGACTCGGGCAGCCATTGCTGGCTTTGAAGACGGAGGAAGGGCCACGAGCCGTGGGCTGCAGGAGGCCTTTAGAGGCTGGAAAAGGCCAGGCAGCCGATTCTCCCTGGAGAAGGAACACAGCCCTGTGCACAGCTTGATTGTAGCTCCGTGAGACCCATGTCAGGCTCCTGACCTCCAGAAGAATACCTGTGTGTTGTTTCAAGCCACCATGTTTGTGGTCCTTTGTGACAGCTGCCGTAGGAAACGAAACACACGGCATTTTGTTGTCACGGCAATAGGAGATGGAAATGAGGGAGGATGGGGAGGCTCTGGAGCTCTAGGAGAGAGGGACACAGTTGGTCCCCAAAGTAAGACAGGCATAAGTTCGGAGTGAGAAGGACCTGGGTTTGAATCCCGTCTCGGACAGTTCTTGCTGTGTGACCTTGGAGTATCTGCTTTACTTCTCTGAGCTTCAGTTTCCCCATCTGGAAATTGGAAGTAATGGTAAACTCCACGGCCTAGTGTTGTCAATAGGATCGAGTGAGAGTCTTCTCTGAGGGCACTTCCATCCTCCCAGGTGTTTGGGTCAAAAACCTTGATGTCATCCTCGGTTCCCCGGTTTCATGCCCACACGGTGTCATCAAATCCTGTGAACTTAACCTTCAAAATATATCTAGAAACTGGTTGCATTTTACCATATCCACGGCCACCACCCTGGTCCAGCCCGGTCATCGCCTCACCTAGATCAGTGCAGGTGCCTCAGCCCCGGTCCCCAGCTCCGGCCCTCATCCTCCAATCTGTCCTCCCAACAGCACCCACCAGAGGGCGCATGTGAGCACCTGAGTCAGGACAGGCTCTCCTCTGCTCACACCCCTCCAGGCTCCCTCCTGGGGTGGGACACAGTTGAGTCCTTCTGGCTTGAAGCTGAGTCCTTCTCGCAGCCCCCCAGGCCACAAACGACCTGCCCCGTCCCCTCCCCGCCCTCCCTCCTCCTCACTCTCTCTGCTCCAGCCACATAGGCCTCCTCAATGTTCCTCCAACACAGTAAGCACGATCCTGCCCCAGGGCCTTTGCACAAGCTGTTCCCGCTGCCTGGCATGCTGTTTCCCTAGTCATCCCTATGGCTCCCTCCCTCACCATCTTTTAATCTGTATTCAGATGTCATCTCTGGGAGCCCTTCTCTGACCACCTTGTTTAAAACATAAACTCTGCCTTGCAGGATTTCTTACCCTCCTTCCATCCTTAATTTTTCCCCATAGCGCCTTTGCTTTCTCCACTGCTGTATAGTTGCTCACATATGTTTCTTATTATTCATCTCTCCCCACTGGGATGCAGGGTCTGTGAGAACAGCGATGTTTGTCTGTTTCAGGCCCTTCTGTATCCCGTGCCCAGAACTGGGTCTGGCACAAAGTAGGTGTTCAATAAATATGTGAATAAGTGAATGAGATAAGACACTAGAGGGATGAGCACAGCGCCAGGGTACATAGTACTCGCTTGATAAATGTAAGTTTTTCTGCCTTTAAAGATGTCAGTGGAAATACCCTTTATTTTGCAGGTGGGGGAATCTGAGGCTTCGAAAGAGAAAAGCAGCCTGTCCAATGTCACACTGCATATCAGACAGCAGAGCCTTCTAGATCCCAGCCATCATGAAATGGGATATAGGAATGTGGACAAGAAAATGGATGTTCGCTGGCTCGATTAAATGAAAGTAAGTGGTAACGCTCAGTGCTGATATGGCTGCAGTAAAATTGGTCATGTCAATTGCTTGTTTGTAGCTGTGTATATTGCACACAGTTTTTCTGGTGCTGCAACCCTGAGATAGTCGTATCCTTTGACTCAGCCATTCCCCTTCTGGGAATTGATCCCAAGGACCTAATTCAAAGGAAATAAAAATACAAAATAGTTAGCAAGTCTTGATCCTTACTTGAGTGTGTGAGAAATCATGTCTATGACGTGTATGTGTATCAGTTAGCTATTGCCGCGTAACAAATGATTGCTCCCCCGCAAACCATAGCTTAAGACACAAACAAGCTGTGGCGTCTTTTTATAACCTAACCTTTGAATTAATGTATCGTCACTTCTGCTGTATAGTCATGTGCCACGTAATGACGTTTTGGTCAACAACGGGCCACATTTACGATGGTGATCCCGTAAGATGAATACCATAGAGCCTAAGCGTGTAGGAGGCTGTACCATCTAGGTTTGTGTAAGCACGCTCTCTGATGCTGGCACAACAAAATCACCTAGTGACACATTTCTCAGAACGGATCCCTTCATTAAGCGATGCACAACTGTGTTCTCTTGGTTGTACAGACCCATGTTGGTACAACGAGAGAGGGGACTACACAGGAATGCAACTACTGGGGCTGGCCCAGCAGCACAGCGGTTAAGTGCACACGTTCCGCTTCGGCGGCCCGGGGTTCACGGGTTTGGATCCCGGGTGCGGGCATGGCACTGCTTGGCACGCCATGCTGTGGCAGGCGTCCCACATATAAAGTAGAGGAAGATGGGCACGGATGTTAGCTCAGGGCCAGTCTTCCTCAGCAAAAAGAGGAAGATTGGCAGCAGATGTTAGCTCAGGGCTAATCTTCCTCAAAAAAAAAAAAAATGCAACTACTAAGAGGCAGAGGTCGTTGGGGGACACCTTGGAGAGACATCATCGTCCACATAGGAAAAAGTTTGGTCCTGTGAAGACAGGCAGAAATTGGAGTGATGGTTCTATAAGCCAGGGAACACCAAGAATGACCAGCAGCCACCAGAGGCTAGGAAGAGGCAAGGAAGGACCTGCCCCTCGAGTCTTCAGAGGGAGCATGGTCCTGCCAACACCTAAATTTTGGATTTCTGCCTTCTAGAACTGTGAGAGAATAAATTTCTGTTGTTTTTTATTCACAATAACCAAAAGATGGGAACACCCCAAGTGTCCTTTGGCAGATTAGTGGATAAACAAAATATGGTCCATCCAGAGAATGAAATGTCATTCAGCCTTGAAAAGGAAGGAGATCCTGACACCTGCTCCAATGTGGACGGACCTGGAGGGCATGATGCTCAGTGACGTGAGCCAGACACAGAGGGACACATACTGTGTGGTCCACTCACAGGAGGTCCCCAGAGGAGCCACATCCACAGGCACAGAAAGTGGATGGGGGGCCAGGGGCTGGGGGAGGGGTGGGAGTCAGTGTTTCATGGGGACAGAGCTTCAGTTTGGGGAGATGGAAAGTTCTGGAGACGGATGGAGGGGCTGGTGGCACAACCTTGTGAATGTGCTTCATGCTGCTAAATGGTGCACTTAAAATGGTTAAAATGGTGTTATTTATATTTTGCCACAATAAAAAATATATCAATCTAAAAAAAATGTAAGCTCCAGTTTGCGCTAGTTTATTGCAGGAGCACCAGGAAACTAACACACTGTGTGATTAGAAAAAAAAAAAAAACTACAGGAAAAATTAGAAGGGCTCATGAATGTGGACCTCTCCGTGCCCCCGATTTACAGATGTGGAAACTGAGGCCCAAAGAGGGAGTCATTTTCTGGTCTCCTGGAACTGTGCGTGACGGGTGACGACCCACGACCCCTCCCTGTGGGCATTTGAGGTGGTCCCACATCCACCCACCCCTTTTCAGTAAAAACCACAGTAGAAGAGCTTAGAAAATGTGTTCCTTTTGTTCTTTGCCTTTGAAATAACACACACGGGCAGGAGGTGGGCCACGGTGGAGGTGGGGGGAGGGGGAAGACTTGGGAGGGGCCCTCCAGCTCCCCCAAACATCCCAGTTCCTCTTTCACAGTCCTTTACTGGGGTTCCCCAAGGACTTGGGAGGAGTGGAGCGAGGGGGCCCCCCAACTCTCCTAAGCTCAGAATCCAACTCTAAAGTGCAGAGTGTAGGGGGTGGGCTGGGGGCTTGGGTTAGTTGGGGGGCGGGATGTCTGCTCCTCTGTGGTAGAAAAATAGACCTGGTGTGAGTTTGGGGGCATTTGGCCTGTTTGTTTTTGCATAATTGGCTGCTTGGGTTTAGGGAAGGGCGGTCTCTATAGACTTGCTCCTGGCTTCCAACGCTGAAGCCTGAGGAGGGTCCCCTTAATGTGTCCCTGGCCTCAGTTTCCCTCTTTGCCAGCCACCAAGAAGGAGCAACTGGATCCCGCAGAGGGACCCAGGCTCTGAGGAGGGTTATCAGCTGTTATTGGGGGTGGGAGATGCTGCAGAGCGTTGTGGGGGGGAGGCTCTTGAGGGAGCAGTTTCTCCATAGGGCGCAGAGCTGTGGTCATGCTGGGAGGTGGGGGGATCCGGGGTCTGTGCAGGGCATGGGAGGGGCAGCTCGCAGGGTCAGGACCTTGGCCGAGTCCTGTGGGTTTTCTGGACCTGGGAGGCCAGGACCTGGGCCAGCTGCAGGCTCCCTAGACTATGGGATTCATGTCATGGGGAGGGGTCTCCGGGCTCTAGTGTGTGCCTGATGCGGGGGCTCGTGGGCTCTACGATGCTACCAGTGGCCCTTTGGGATCTTGACTTGGTGGTCTGAGCAGTTAGGATCCAGTGCTTGGGGGGTTCAAGTCAGAAACCAGGGGTTATGATGTTGGGATCCATTGCCTGGAAGTGTCAGGGTCTGCCTCCTAGGGGTGAGGTTTCGGGATCCGATTCCTGCGATGAAGGGATCTGAGATCCAGCAGTTAGGGTGGCCGGGACCCACTCGCTCTGCCAGTGGCTTTAGGATCTGGCGGGTTGGTGCTTGGGCATCTGGGATCCAGTGGTTGGGGGTTGAGGGTGTAGTGGTTGAAATGTAGGGATCCGGCAGTCGAAGCAGAGGGATCCAGGACCCAGTGTCGAGGTAAAGGAATTCAGGAATCCAGTGGTTGGGGTGAGGGGATCTGAGATCCAGTGGTTGGGGCCCCGGGATCCAGGCATTGCATTGTCAGGATCCGGTGGCTGAGGTTTCTTGATATCCAGAATCCAGTGGCAGAGCTGGGAGATCCAGGGCTTGAAGCATAGGGATCTGGGATCCACCAGTGGGGCTGGGGATCTGGGATCCAGTGCTGCGTGGGGACACTGGATCTGGTGCCTGAGGCAGCTGGGGTCTGGGCAATCAGATATGGGGTGATGTGCTCCTGGGGCTGGGGTATCAGGATCCACTAGCAGGGTTGTGGGGGATCCAGTGGTTAAGACATGGAGGTCCAGGACCCAGTGTGTGGGGGGGAACAAGAAAACACGGGATCCAGTAGCTGGGATGTGGGCGTGCAGGACCCGTGGCTGAAGTGTGGGGACCTGTGGTTTGAGTGTGGGGGGACCTGGGACCCACTGGCTGGGCCATCAGGTTCCAGTGGCTGAGGTGTAGGGAGCATCATGATTGAGGTGAAGGATCTTGTCGGGGACAGGTTCTGGGTCCCTCACCTGGACGTGACCCCCAGGGCCTGCTTCATGTTCTCGTAGACTACATAGGAGATGCTCACAGCTGGGATAACCTTCATGAAGTTGGGGGCAATGCCCCGGTAGAGGCCCCGCACGCCCTCCTGGGACAGGATGTGATGGAGCAGACCCAGCATGGAGAGCTGGGGGCTGCCCTCGACGGAGGCTGGGAGGGGGTGGGAGGCCAGGTAAGGTCCCCCCCTCACTTTCCCCTCCTGCCCCCCCAAGGCTGGACCAGATGGTCAGTGCAGCAAGAGGGAAGATGATTAGACTAAAAGCAGAACCTACCACTCAGCGTCAGGACTTCTACTGGCCTTAGAATTGGCGGCTCACCTTTGCACCCTAACCTGGAGGGCCCAAGTTTGGGGCCCATTAGAAACACAGCAGGTATGCATGTGTGTGGTGGGAGAGGGCCCAGAACTTTCCTCTTCCTGGAACTCAATTCCCTTCCTCTTCTCCCAGCTAACTCTTACACATCCTCCCAAACTCCATTTGAAAGCCAGCTCTTGAGGGGAGCCCTCCTTGGCGCCCCAGTCTAAGTCCGGCTCCTCCTTCTCCCCTTTATTCAACCCTAAATCCATACTCAACTGTGGAATGATTTATTCAGCATCTTCCTTCCTTCCCAGCCTGTGAGCTCTGTGACGGTGGGGGGACCCAGCCTTAGGCACCCATCCCCCCCAGCAAAAAACACAAAACACAAATATTCCCGAGGAAATTCTCAAAACAGATTCAGGGGGAGGAGGGGGAAAGAAAAAAGGAAACCCATAAAGAAAAAAAAGACAGAGAAAAATGATAAAACAATAAGCAGCCTGGACCTGCCCCTCCTTACCCGGTTCCTGGCCTCTCCCCCACTATAACCCAGCCTTGCAAATTAGAGCTCAAGTTACCAGCCTGGCCGGCCAGCTGTCTGCCAATAGCAGCCTCTCAGCTAAGATTGCTGGGGAGCTCCTCCGGCACCCGCTGCCTCTGTTCTCCTAGTTAGGATAAAGCGCTCCCATTCTAATGTTGCAAATGGGTAAACTGAGGCCCAGAGAAAGGTAGGGACTTTAGTTAAGGCCATCTAAAGCCAGGAGGACCTCTGTCTACATGGGAGGAGGAGCTGGGGACGGGGAGGTGGGACCCAACTCTTGAGATCTTTCCTTCCCCATCCTCCCGCCCAGGCCTCACCTTGGGCCTGCATGCGGGTCCGGACCAGGGCCAGGGGGTAACTGGCTATCTGGCCACAGGTGCTGGAGATGGTGCCGCAGGCCAGGAGCACGAGGATGCCCGGGTCTGCCGAGTCGTGGCTGTACTGCTGAAGCCATTGGTTCTTCAGGGTCTGGCAGGGGTGAAGAAGGGAGCAGGGTGGGTTGGAGGAGAACGACACCAGGACCCCGGGTTCAGAGGCCCCTGCTGATTGGCTTCTGGATCCCGTCACGGCCGGTACCAGCTGAGCACTCAGTACCTCCTAGGTGCCATGCAAACCTTACCTGCATTCTCTCACTCAGTTCTCACCTCGACCCTCTATGGTACGTGGAATGACGGGCCCCCTACTGTCCACGCCCTAGCCCCTGGAACCTGTGAATGTGGGACCTTATGTGGCAAAAGGGACTTTGCAGATACGATTAAGTGAAAGACCTTGAGATGGAAGATGACCCTAGAGTACATGCAGGTTGGTCCAATGTCATCACAAGGCTCCTTGAAAGAGTCAGAGAAGGAGATGTGACAACAGAGGCAGAGGCCAGAGAGACAGAGAGAGGGTGGAAGATGCTATGCTGCTGGCTTTGAAGGTGGAGAAAGGGCCCACCGGCCAAAGCATGCAGGAGATCACTAGAAACTTGAAAAGGACGGAAACAGATGCTCCCCTGGAACCTCAGAAGGATCCAGCCCCGTGACACCTTGATTTTAGCTCGGGGAGGCCCATGGTGCACTTCTGCCCTTCATAACTGTGAGATAATTCATTGATGCTCTTTTAAGCCACTAAGTTTGGGGTCCTTTGTTATAGCCGCCACGGGGACTCATACACTCTTCGAGGTGGGCACCCCACCCTTATCCCTTACCATTTCAGCTCAAATCTGCCCACTTCCAGCTGCCAGCATCCACAGCGCAGCCTGAGGAGCTTCTCTGGTCCCAGGCAAAGCTGCTCTGAGCACGTAGGAATAGGCAGGAAGTGCTGGGGAATGCAGGCCCCCAGAAGCAACCTCCAAATGACCGGTTTGGTGTATCAATACCCCAGCTCCCTTCCTCTCCAGTGGCACACGTTCTATGCTGCCTCCCCGAGGTCTCCATCCGAATTCACCTCCACCTGCCCGCCGTGGTACCTTGCTTCCTAACGCGCTGTTATGGGTTCAGCTGCATCCCCTCGAAAAGACAGGTTGGAGTGCTAACCCCCGGGACCCTCAGATGGTGCCTTTCTTTGCAAAGAGGGTCTTTGCAGATGCAGTGAGTTAAGACAAGTTCATCCTGGAGTTGGGTGGGCCCTTAACTGAATATGACTGGTGTCCTTAGAAGAAGAGGGGAGAAACAGAGACAGAGACACAGGGAGATGACAGCCACATAGCGACAGAGGCAGTCATTAGAGGGATGGGTCTGCAAGCCAAGGATTGCCAGCCACCACCGGAAGCTGGGAGAGAAGCAAGGAATGACCCTTTCCTACAGGTTTCAGAGGGAGCATGGCCCTGCCGAGACCTTGACTGGGGACTCTGGCCTCCAGAACTGTGACAATAAATTTCCGTTCTTTGGCACCACCCAGTTTGTGGTACTTGTTTAGGCAGCCCTAGGGGACTAATACATTCTCTCTGTTTTGGCTCCGTTCCCCTCCCTGTCTTACTACCTCCCGGAAAAACCACTTGTCCTCACTCCCTGCTTCTGGAAGACCTCAGACCAAAACAGGTACTATTCTAATGCGCACTTGTTGATGAGAAACTGAGGCTGGAGGGAAGTTATTCACCCCAAACCACAAAATAAAGGTGCCAATCGACATTCAGAGCCACACCCGGGTCCTGAGCTGTGCCCTTGGTCTTTAGGGCGGCCTTCTACAAAGACAGGATTGTCTTTTTGGCTTTGGGCACTGGAGTGACTCAGGTTTCATCTCCCGTGTCAATTCTAATCCATTGATAACGGCGGCCCAGAATTGTGTTGAGAGGGACCCCATGCGGTGATGGATTAGTGATGTCTGGCCCAGGCATGGAATGGGAACATAAGAAGCAAGAGTTTTTACCATTATTGCCCTTACAATTTTAAATAGCCTTCTTTGGGGTCTGGAACAGCACTTGCTAAACAGATGTTTAATGAGTTTTTAGAGCTGTTCTGTTGAAAAGAGCTTCTGATCACTGGATAAGTACAGCCCACACCGGGCTGAAAAAAAAAAGTTAAATCACTTTTCTGCGGGACTTCTCAGAGCCTTTATGGGACTGACGTAGATTTTGAAACTCCAAGAGGGCACAGGGCTCCTCAAACTGCTTAGACCTCCGAACCCCCTTTTTTGGTGAAGAATGGATTAAAGAAGTTTGCATCTTATTTCTGCTCATGACCCTCAATGGCTTCCTATTGCATTTAGGATAAACCCAAAATCTATCTTCAGCCCTGAGTCCTTGCTAACTCTTCAGTCAGCTCTAGGAATTCAAGACTGCCACTCCTCCAACAGGCCAAATTCGTTCCTGCTCCCAGAGCTTTGCACGCACTGTGCTCCCTGCCTTGTCCACACCCGCTCTTGGTAACGTGCTCAACTCATCGTTCCAATGCCACCTCTCAGAGGGTTTCCTAAACCCCCCTCCACCCACTGTTACTTTCGATGACACATCTGGTCTTATTATCTTCTGAGAACTTATCAGGATCTGAAACTAGTTATTTGCTGGTTGACTGACTTCCTCGCTCATCGGAGTGGATGCCCCAGGAGGGCGCGAATTGTGATGTTCACACCAGTTGCCGTATCTGGAACGACCGGTGCGGGGCCCAGCACCTATGGACGCTTCAGAAATAGTTGCTAAGCGATCAAGCCAATGAATGAACGATCAAATGAATGAATGAGCGAAGTCCTTGTCTCAGCTGGCTGCATAGATGCTGGATGGTATGGGGGGTGGGGATGGCTGGCAGGCACAGAGTCTCT
The DNA here is from genome assembly GCF_041296235.1 of Equus asinus. Lineage (NCBI taxonomy): Eukaryota > Metazoa > Chordata > Mammalia > Perissodactyla > Equidae > Equus > Equus asinus. The sequence goes on from NC_091809.1 coordinate 15,969,877, forward strand.
TCGATTGGAACCAGCTACCTAATTAGCAGGGCCCAGTGCAAAATAAAAATACTTGAGGTCTTTTGTTCCAAGATTACTAGCAATCTCAATATGGCGTGAACCAAGAGCTGGCCCTTCTGACTGTGGGGTCCCTGGTGCCTGCTCAGGTTGCCTCCCCATGAAGCTGGCCCTGTCCTGGATGCACAGATTTAAGGGGATGCCCGGGGACGTCTGGGGCTGTGCGAATTGGGAGCATCTGGTGGTCCCACCAGGAGAAGAGAAAAGCAATGAATGAAGCTGCTAGGAGAGAAAAAGCAATCATTTCCCATTGCTGCTCTCCTCAGAAAGATGCCACGATGCTGTCACCGGGTCTGGTTTTTATGGTGACAGCAGACACCGAAATGGGCAGGCCCTGAAGATGACAGCAGTCTGGAGAGAGAGGCTGGGTCCCACACATGTTTTGGGGGAAATGGGCAATTCTGAAGCCCATCTTTGCCTGCTCCCGTGATCCCATGGGCTAGGGTGGTCCCCAGCTTTCACGTGTCCTGAGACCCTGGCAGGCTGAACTGCAAATGGAAGGTTCTTGCAGGAGGAGGTGGGAGAGTGGGGGAGTCCAAGGCTGAAGGGGTTCCTCAGGATCTCAATGTCCTTGGCGCTTCTGCACCCCAGGATTGTCCCCACTAGCTCTGGAGGTTGAATGAGTCAGCCCCATGGGAAGGGGGTGTCCCGTGGGCAGGTCCCAGAGAGGAGAAGAAGGAAGGGAGGGGCAGGCTGCCCACAGACCTCGTAGACGGCCAGGTCGATGCCCGCGTAGGGTATGATGCCCAGCACGTTGGGCAGGTATCCACGGTAGAAGGCGCGGGGCCCTTCGTGCTCCAGGATCCGCCGCGCACAGTCCAGAAGCCCCTTGTACTGGCCCGTCCGGCGAAGGGTCAGCCGTGTCTTCAGCACCTGGGGAGAACCCAGTTTTCCTTGGAAAAGCTAACTCCACCATCACTAATTCCAGGAATGAGGACACCTAGAAATAGCTACTCCTGGAAGGAGATACCCTGAAAATAAGTGAATTAAAAAAACCTCACTTTCTCTAGAATCTTCTATGATCCCTAAATTCCATACTTAGATGGTGACACCTCTCAGAGTCGCATGTGGCAGCCACTGCTCACTGTCTCTCAATATCTTGGCCTGTCTTCCTTTATAATAGAAACTGTAATTTTCAGCAAACACACAGCATCTAGAAATAAATACTACATTTCTCCGTTTCCCTAGGTGTGTAGCCATGTGACTAAGTCCTAGCCAATGAAACAGAAGAAGGAGAAGTATGTGCGACATTCAAAAGGCATCCTTAAAGGCAGGGAGGTGTTCTTTCTTTTGTCTATTTTTCCTTCTTGACTGGAATGTGGCTGTGATGACTGGAGCCCAAGCAGCCATTTTGGTTCATGAGGTGGGTGCTCCATGCTGAGATGGTAGAACAACAAGGTAGAGGGAAGGACACTGGGTCTCTAACACTTTGAAGCCACCATACTGGCCCTGAACTGCACCTCCAGACTTCATTTATAAATCCAAATTGTGATCCCCGGACAGATGACACATGAAACAGCATTGCTCTAGTGAGCTGCAGTGCGAATCAAGAAGAGGGAAAGTTACCATCCTAATGCTTATCACGCCACGGCGTGATATGGTTATTGCAGGTCCCCCATCCTGCAGTGGGGCCTCTGCCACGGTCCCTCCTTCTCACCTCCATGGGGTAAATGATGGTTTGGGCCGTGGCGCCAGCCAGGGAGCCAGCCACAAAGCGCTCCTGCACGTGCAGCGTCTCCTGCTGTCCCCGGATGGCCCGCTTGATCTGAGGGTGGGAGAGATGGGCAGGTAGGACCTCAGGGTGGAGCCTGCCATGCAGGAGCAGATGCCCACTCCTGGGGACCCGCAGACACCCCCACACCCCCAGCCAATCCTGCAGATCCTCCTGTGCAGCCCCCCGCCTCCCCATGCCTGCCCCCACCTGCTCATAGGCCATGAACTTGATAGCCGACTCAGGGGCAATCTTGAGCACATTGATCCCGTTGCCACGCCACAGGGAACGCACGCCCCCTTCTCGGATCATGCTCCGTAGGCCCCCCAAGATATTGAGCCGGTTGGTCTTGGAGGCGTGGACCTGCGCGGGGAGACGAGGTGGCCTTGGGGTCCCCTCCAGGGGCCCAGGCCCAGGGGGAGGTGGGGGTTCCTCCAGGCCCCCTCACCTGCATGAAGACCTTGAGGCGGTCCAGAGGGGCGGTGCCTGTCCGGGACACGGCGCCCGCCACCGCGCCCGCCACCAGCTGCTTCCACCACATGCCGCTCAGCTTCTCCTGCTCCGAGAACTCATCAGGGACAGTCAGGCACTCACCAATGTCCAGGACCTGAGGAGGCAGGGGCCAGGGGTATCATGCCATGCGGGGGGCGGGGAGACGTGATGCAGTCCTAGATGGGGGCATCTCGCCCACGAATCCCAGGCCCCCCAGAAAGTCCACCAGTGAATTTTGCTGGGAGAGCCCAGGAGATCCCTCTTGGACTCTGACCGGATCCCATGGAAACATCCAACATGGGAGTCTCCCACATAAGATGGCAACATCTTTCCTAGGGGCCACCCTGAAGTTGCACCTAGAGATCACACCCAAGACTCTGCCCCATAAAGATCCCTCCAGGGCCACACAAGATCCTACCAGGGACCTCCCACATAAGGAGCTCAGCAGATCCCTCCTGGGGTCACACCAGATCCCACAGGGATCCCCTCCACAGAGATCACTCCCCACCCCAGAGTCCACTTATAGACTTCAAACTGACCCCCTCCTGGGTCCCCCAGGCTGGGAATCTCTGGATCTCCCAAGAGGATCTCACCAGATCCCACAGATGGATCCCCTCCAGAGGCCATCAGATCCTGCCACAAGCATCGCCCAGGGATTTCCACCCAGGAAATGGCAATCTAGACACCTCATTCCCCGCTTTCTGGTGGATCCCACTGGACCCTCTGAAGATAGGGGCTCTCTAACTTGTCCTTCCAGTCCCAGAATCCTTTGCTGAGGCAGACAGAAACCAGAACAAGGCCAGCTGTGTGGGTTGTGAGAAGCCAGATGCCCCACAGCCAGTCCCCAGAGGCACCACAGTAAGTCTGCAGGGCTCCAATCCCATAGCAGAGACTTCCCCGGGGGGGGGGGGTTCCCCTGAGCCCCAAATGGAGGAGGACAGGAACTGAGCCTCATCCTTTGGGTGCTCCCAGTGGCTCCTCCTCCTGAGTCTTGACCCAGCCCTTCCTTGTCCTGGGGAGACTAGAGCAAGGCCCCCGGGGGGGGAAGGGAGCCCAGCCCCCAGGCGAGGAAGGCCGCCCCCACCTCACCGTGGAATGCTTCCAGAAATAGAGCACGTCCTCCACGTTCTCCAGCGGATGCAACAGGAAGTGGTCTCGCCACTCTTGCCAGTCGATGGTCATGGTGCCGTCACGGTCCATGCTGGGAGAGTGGGACAGAATCAGTGCCTGGGGCTGGGGGTGGGTTGGAGTGAGGTTTTCGTCGGTTTTGGGGGTCGATTGAGATCCTCTGCACTGAGAGCTTGCCATTTCATAGAGAGGGAAACTGAGGCTCAGAGAGGTGAAGAGGCTGGCCCAAGATCTGCCTGCCTCTGAAGCCCAGCTTCCTGGCTCGCCCCACCCTGCATTGGGTCTGGGGTCCAGAGGCTCAAGGTGGCTGAGGGATCCTGGGATTCTGACCCCCAGCTACTCACCTGTGCAGAATTTTCTCCGCCTGCTCCAGCGAGATGGAAATGCCCAGAGCTTTGAAACTCTGCTGGATCTCAGAGACATCGATATGACCTGGGGAGGGGAACCGAGGTGGGAAGGGGATGTGTGTGGGGACCCTGGGAATGAGGAGCAGGACAGCGTGGAATGGGGATGGTCCAGCAAGACCAGGGGAGGTGGGACCCCAGGGTGAGGTTTGCAGGAGGGGTGGGGGTGGGGGGTCCCTGACCCATTGGGATAAGAAAGGTGGAATTAAGCAATGTTGGGGGGTGGTCCTCTGTTCCATGAATGAATGAAAAAATGAATCCAGAAATAATGATGGGGGTCTCTATGTCACAGGGCATCGTGAGGCAATATTGGGGACCCAGAAGAAGCTATGAGGGGTGTCTATGTCTTATAGGAGACCCAGGAGCCATAGCGGGGGATCTTTATCCCTTAGAAAAATAAGGATAATACTAAGGGTCCCACCCCAGAAGGGAAAGGAGGTGCGATGGGCCTGCTGGGCCCCGAACTACCTAGGTGGGGGTGAGGAGAGCTCCCAAAATAGCCTATGAGTCATCAGGGAGATGTCACCCTCCCCTTTCCTCCGAGCTCTGCCAATTCTCACCCCGCTGGCGTCTCCAGGGCCCCCACAGCCCCATCCTAGGGCCTTACCGTCCTGATTCCGGTCCAGACTGTGGAAAAGAAGCAGCAGACGCTGCTCTCGCTCCTGCAGGTAGCGGGTAAACTCCTCCAGGTCAAGGCCACCATCGGGGTCAGTGTCGCCCTCACGGGAGATGCCCTGGCCGGGGAGAAGGGTCAGAGGGAGCTCCAAGAGTCTGCTCCCCGATCTGGAGGGAGCATGATGAGCTTATACGCCAGGAACCCGGGGCCCTCAGCCCCTAGAGGACAGGGGCGGGGGAAGTCACCCCCTCCTCCACCAGCTCGCTGCTCAGCAAGCTGCCCACTGCCACGGTAGGTCTGTGAGGTGCACAGCGGTCATCCAATTTTCCTGGCCAGCAAACCGAGGCTCTTCAAGGTCAAGAACCTTGTTCAAGGTTACAGAGCTGGGGAGTGGTAGGAAGCCGTGGGCTCTTGTCTCTGCAAGCCTGTCTCCCCAGCTGGCTCTTATAAAAACCTGTCCACATGGCAGTCTCGGGAGCTCCCGTTAGAGACAGCTCGGGGCAGCGACAGGTCCCAGCAGAGCAGCCTCGAGGGCTCTGTTTGCCCATCTGGAATGTGGGAGGTTGGATGGGAGACCTTAGGATGCTGCTCCAGGGGCATCTGGGGCTACAGGTGTATGGGGACATCGGCATGGGCTCCGGAACAAGTTCCTGCCTGACAGGTACACCCCCAACTGAGGGTGGTCTCAGGCAGGATTGGTCCTTCGCTTGGGCAGCCTGGAGCATTGAGACAGGCACAGGAAAGGGCAGAAGAGGGAATGTAAATCCAGCGGCTGGGGCAGCTGGCCGGGAGGGCAGTGCTGCCCAGAGGAGGGGGAGGTGGGAGGGGCGGGCGTGTCTCCTGGAAGTGGGAGCAGGCCGTGTCTTGGGCTGTGCAAAGAGTTCAGAGGAGGGTGTGTCCAGGGAAGTGGGCAGGAAAGCTGACCGCTCCATTCCCTGGCAGACATCCCCCACCCCCGGGGAGGGAGGGGACCGGGTGTTGGCAGCCCAGCTGCAGGCCTGGGGCCTCGGTGGCCCTGTTTTGAGAGAGTCGGGTTAGGCCCAGACACGGGTGGGCTGGGGGAAGGGGACAGAGACGCCCAGGCTGGGCACAGGTCCCGGAGTCCAGCCACCGGCAGTCCGGGCGCTCCATTCAGGGGCTCGCGTTCCCCAGTGCGCTCAGGACCCGAGCGCAGCGCGCCAGGCGGGGGTCCCGGTGGGGATACCTGTTGGGCGCTGCGGTCCGGGTCGCCCGCGCCCAGCCGGGCCAGTCCCTGGCGCAACTCGTGCACGTCCACGCGGCCATCCTTGTTCCTGTCCAGCTCCTCGAAGAGGCGACTCCAGCGCTGCCGCCGCTCCGCGTCGCCCGGGCCCCCCCGCATGGCGCCCGCCCGGGGGGGAGGGGAGGCCCGGCAGCGGGGGCCTCAGCGGGGGCTTGGCGGTTCCCCCTCCCCCCCCCAGGGGCCCCGCAGGGCCAGCTCCGGGGCCACGGCCACCGCAGCCTCTGCGCTGCCCGCCTGGCTCTGGCACTTGCAGGAGGCGGTGACTGCTAGCCGTCGTCGCCCGCTCCAGAACTTGCGTCTCCTCCCCCGACCCGCATTGGGGGGAGGGGGCTGGGGGCGGAGCTGGGGGGCGGAGTGGTGTGCGGAGAGATGTCAGGGATGCTCCGGTGTTGCACAGCCTAGGGGGCACCGGGGTTCATTCTGGGAAAAGGCGCTAGAGAGACCAGTAGTCTCAGTTCTGCTTTTAGAGTTCCGTCTCTGCGTGCCTCAGTTTACCCTCTGCCCAAGGGGGCAGGGTAGGGATAGGTCAGAGATTGGATTACGTAATCCCCTTCCACTTAACCTCCCTCCCTCCTAATCCTCTTCAGGAACTAAAGTTCTCGCTTTCCCCAGACGTTCTCAAGAACCGACTCTGCGCCATCTACCCCTCCACCTGCCCGCCCGCTCATTTCACATTCCCGACTCGGCCACAGAAACAGAAGATCAAGACGCGGCGCTCTCCCTCTCTGCCTTCATCCCGCCCGCGCGCCTCCTTTCTCGGTTCCTCTCCGACAGGGAAACGGAAGATCAACATGCGGCGCGGCTGCCGAGTCGGCTTCCTATTGGCCAGAGCCGCGAGCGCTGCGCCCGCCCGCCCCTCCTCGCCCACCCACCTGGGCGGGGCCTCCCCGCTGACCCCGGGGCTGCCTGGGGCTGCGTGGCCCCGGGCTCGCCTCGCAGCCTTAAAGGGGCCGCGGCCGGATCCAGATGTCCGGCTGACTGCTCTCTCCGGACCAACCTGGAGGGTCTCAGTGTCCCAGGCGCGGCTGGGGATGAGGACTGAGGGGCTGAGCGCTGGAGGCGGGGCCTCAGCTTGTCGCGCTCCCTGCACCTGCCGACAGTCCCTCCCGCTGGTTTCGGGCGCAGTTTCTCGATTCACCGTTAGGGGGAGGGGCGCCCAGACCGCTTGATAATAATAATGAACAGAAACGTGAATTCGGTGCCAGGCCTTTCAATCACCTGTCGCATCGTCCTCGCCCAAACCCTGTCAGGTCGGTGGGATTGGCTTTCCCACTTCACAGATGAGGAAACAGGTGGTTAAGCTGCTCTCCCCAGGCCACACGCCCAGGAAGGGACAAAGCGGAGATTTAAGGAGACATGGGATTCTGACCCACGATGCCATACCCTAGAAGGGGCTGATATTCCTTAACTGTCACTCTGGAGTACCCAGGAGGGAGACGTCTTAGTATCACTGTCTTCTATGCAAAGGCACAGCTGCGAAGAAGGCACGTTTGGTTCCCACTCACCTTCTGCCCAGACAGGTGTGCTCCAACAGGTGCGTCCCAGATAAACGAGCCTCGTCCCCTCCCTCACGGATGTTTTCATTCACAGGCGCTCCTTCCAGGTGCCCTACAACATGGAGGATACAGATGTTTTCCCAAGGAGATGCCCCAAACAGGTGTTTCACAAGTGCATCCTCGACAGGTGGGCCTCTGTACAGGTGAGCCTGTGTCCTGCTGCGCCCGGACCCGCCCCCGCCCCCAGATGTGCCTCAGTGTGAGCGAGCCCCATGCAGACGTTCTCAGGTCTTCCTCTCATCTGAGCTCAATTCTATGCAGATGTTCCTCAGACGAGGCTGTTTCCTTCACCTCTCGGGGATGTTTCTCAACAGGAATGCATGATACGGCCCCCCCACAGGTGTGTTCCAGTTGAGTATTAAGCCACATAGTTCTGTTTCCATATAATTGGGTCCCAAATAGGTTACTTAAATGCAAGTGTGTCTCATACAGGTCTTTCCAACACTTGTTCACACAGGAATTCCTCACACAAGTATTGTTCATTTCATAAGTGGGAATACAGATGTGTTTCCAAAACAGCTGTACCCTATGTCAGGGTGGTCTTTTTTTTTTTTTTTTTGGTGAAGAAGATTGGTCTTGAGCTAAGATCTGTTGCCAACCTTCCTTTTTTTGTTTCTCCCCAAAGCCCTGTACATAGTTGTGTATCCTCGTTGTAAGTGTCCCGAGTTCCTCTACGTGGGACGCCGCCACAGCATGGCTTGAGTCGTGTGTAAGTCTGCGCCCAGGATCTGAACCGGCGAACCCCCAGCCGCTGAAGCGGAGCGCGCGAACTTAACCAGTGTCACCCGGCCGGCCCCAGGTGTTATAACGCAGGTGTGTTCGCTACAGCCGTTCCCCACACAGGTGTGCTTCCATTCAGCTATACTCCAAATAGATATGGTTCAATGCAGAGGTCTTCCATACAGGTTTGCTCCCACGCAGGTGTGTACCACCCGGGTGTTTTTTCATCAGAGGCTCCCCATCCGAGTCTGCCTCAGACAGGAGTGCCTCATACCCCGATGTCTCCGTGCCCAGGGTGTCTCCGCACCTGTGCGATCTTGCAGACGCGCCCGCCATCCAGGCAGGAGGTCCCTCTGAAACCTGCGCGCTCCCGCCCCTTTTGACTCCTCCCCCTTATAGGATTGGATTCCTGTTACAGGTGCGCCTGCTGCGCGGCCCCGCCCCCCAGCTTGGCTCCGCCCTCTCATCTGGGCTCAGGTGCACAAGCCGGAAGTGCGCTCCCCTCCCAGGTGAGTGACTAAACTTTCCGGGTCACGTGAGCGGGCGGAGCTGGAGGAGCCCGATCGAGCCACCGACGGACGCACCTAGGGGTCCAGAGAGGGACCCGCATCGGGAACCTGAGCGAAGTCGAAGGCGCCCGAGCCAGGTAGGGCGGCAGGGTGCGCGGCGTGGCCTGCCGCCCCCTCCTCTCCCCTTTCCCCAGACCAGGAACGCGCCGCCCCAAGTTAATCTTTAATCTCTGACCTCTGGCCGCGGGGGCGGGGCGGGACTCCAGGGTGCCCGGCGCGGGTCGCCCCTCCTCTGGGCCTGCGCCCGGTCCAGCCCCCTTCCCCACGTCCCGGCCTCTCTCCTTCTCCCGCCCGCAGGTGCCGGGCCGCAGGTACCGCCGGCCCGACATGCGGTAGGAGCTGCGCGCGCGAGAAGCCCCGTCCCCGATGCCACCAGCCCGTCGCCCCGGCCTGGGGCTGCTCCTGGCGCTCGGCCTGCCGCTGCTGCCGGCCCGCTGGGGCCAGGTCTGGGGGCAAAGTAGGTACCGACGCTGGGTACCTGGGACACTGAGAAGTCGAGGAATGGGGAGGTGCAGGTGGGGGGGGGGTGTGCCTTGGGGGCAGAAGTCTACAGGGTCACTGGGGACTTAGAACTTCTGAGTCCTTCCTCGGACGGTCAGAGTTGGTCGGTCAGAGTTGGTCGAGGAGAATTCCTGAGTTCCTGAGGGGGTGGGATTGTGAGCAGGGGGGCGTGGAGGCCTGCCTACCTGAGTCTCAGGCTGGTTGAGGGTTTTGGCAGGCTGGGAGCCAGGAGGAGCCCTGCCTGGGGCCCCCAGCCCAGGTTGCCCAAGGCTGGCCATAGGTGTGCACTGGGCCATTCGGTCCTAGTCCAGTTCAGCCTTCGGGGAGGTGTGAGTCAGACACTCCAGGGAAATGCAGCATCCGCCCAGATCCTTAAGGGCCGAGGGACAGCCGGAGAGGTGTGGGCGTGGGGAGGGGAGCTCTGGGCTTCCAGACACCATCCATTTTAATAGCCCCCAACTCAGCCCCCACTGATTACCGGCTGCTGGACTCCGCTGGGCTACTGGCCGCTGGAGAAACAAAAACAGCTGAGCCGGCCCCTGCATGCCAGGCATCCGGTCTCTACTACAAGAGTGGATGACTCGGGCAGGGTTCTGACAGGGGGCATGCCCAAGGAAGGTGCAGATGTGACTAGACAGGAATAGATGGGGCTCATTTATCCTCTCTATGCCCGCTCCCCACAGTGTCGAGCTCCACTACAAGTAACGGCACCACTACGACCCCCGGCCCTGACCCTGGCTCCAATAGGGCCCTGGTGAGTTGGGGGTATATGTGGGAGGAGGGCAGCAGGGATGTTCTTCAGGAGTCCCACATGTCACAGGAGGAGGGGCCCAGACCCCCAGAGGTGGCAGGTCAGGGTAGGGGGAGACATTGGTGAGCCCCAAGTGGGAGAGACCTGAATACCAGCATGATGAATGGGGAGACCCAGGGCCCCAGATGAGGGAGACCAAGAGCCCCAGGAAAGGGGTGGACATGAATACCATACATGGTAAGCGTAGGGGGGTGGGAGCCCCATATGCCTCTCAGGCATGGGGGAGGCGGGAGCTAGAAGCCCCACTTTGAAGCATGTTGCTTCAAAGGGGGATCCCAGACATGGCAGGAGGGGGTGCCTGGGAGGCCCAGATATGGGAGATGGGGATCAGGAATCCTGGGTGGAGGAACCAGATCGTGAAAAGTGGCAGGTGTTAGAGGATGAGGACCCCTGGATGCTTCTCAGGTCAGGTCGGGGGGAGGGGGGGTTGGCGGGGCGGGCATCCCAGGTTAAGGTGGGTCACCCCTGTCCCCTCTCCCTCAGTCTCAGGGGGCCATCACTGCTATCATCGTGGTCTTCTCCCTCCTGGCCGTCCTGCTCCTGGCAGTGGGGCTGGTCCTGCTGGTGCGGAAACTGCGGGAGAAACGGCAGACAGAGGGCACCTACCGGCCGAGCAGTGAGGAGCAGGTGGGTGCCCGCGTGCCACCACCCCCCAACCTCAAGCTGCCGCCCGAGGAGCGGCTCATCTGAATGGTGGTGCCGGCCGCAGCCGCCATCCCTACCCAGGACTGCCCGGCGCTCGCTCACGCACAGCCGCCGCCACCGAGACACCGGCTTCTGATGATTCTGGAGGACTTGGGGGGCCGCGGGGCACCTGCTGGGTGGGCTCTGCAAAGCATGCCACCTCTGCTTGCCTTGGCCTGCAGTTGGGGGTGCCGGGGCTGGGGACCCGCCTCCCCGCTTGCTGTACCATCTTCACCCGGCCGTCTGTCCTGCTGCCACACAGGCCCGACCACCGCCTCTCCTTTCCTTTCAGTTCTCCCACGCAGCCGAGGCCCGGGCTGCCCAGGACTCCAAGGAGACGGTGCGGGGCTGCCTGCCCATCTAGGGCTGTCTCCTTTCTCTATCCATCACCCTTCCTCGCTGTGTGACCTTGGGGGAAGGTAGAGCCGTCTCTGGGCCAAAAACCCACCCAGCACTTTAGAAGGGAAAAAGGTGCTTCATAGACTTTGCCCCTGAGGGCAAGGCTGCTCACTTTATATATATATATATATATACATATATAATTGGTAGTGAGATATAATTAAACCTTTTTTTGATCTGCTGGGGGCAGGAATTAGCCTAGATGGAGGTGACCAATGCAGGGTTCGTAGGTTGTTGAGAGATGGATGGTCAGGTTTCGAGGGTCCTAGGGGCTGGGAGCGCTTCCTGGAAGGGAGGTGCTCTTAACCCTACCTAGGAGCCAGCTGGTGGCTGCTCCAGAAGGGAAGATGGTGGATACGATGGGTTTTTAAGCCAAGAGAGGGCCCCCAGATAAACTCACGAGAAAAAAAACCAGCTTTGGGTTCTTGCTGTTTTATTGAGGGTCTGGAGGACACTTAACTTTCAAAACACTTTTTGAGTTCAGCGACTCGGGGCCGGCTCCTGGCCTGGGGCTCCTGACCGTGGCTAGCCGGTGCAGCAGAGGATCTGGGAGCTTCTGGCTCCTTGGGGGGCTGGAGGTGAGCGTGCTCTGCCAGCAGGACCTCAGAAGGCTGGGCTCTGGAGTTTTCTAGGGAACCGGGATCCGAGGAAGAATGAAGGGGTGCGGATGTCCAGGGAGTATCCAAGAGAGGCTTTGTGGGGACTAGAATATGGGGGTCTTCTGGAGGGCTGGGCTGGGGGCATGCTGTGGACAGCTGGGAGCAGGGGCTCTCCTGGGCTGTGGGATCCTCGACTGCCTTGTGGGGAGGGGAGAGATCCAGGATTAGAGGATGGGGCTCCGGGAGAGAGGGTTCGGGGTCCCCTTGGCTGCTGGGGTCTGTCGATGCTGTTGAAGATGGAGAAAAGGTTTCTTGGCTGGCCTCTGAGGGCAGCTGGGAACTGGGATTCTTGGAGAGGCTTGTGGCGTCCAAAGGCTGGGGGGTGTGCAGCGATGACAGTCTAGCAGGCAGGGACAGGGGCTCGGGGTCTGGCGGTTTCTCATCATCTGCTTGCCATCTTGGTCCTTCTGGTATGTCAGGCTGGGTGGGGATGGGGAGATGAGCAAGTTGCTGGCCTTGAGATGCCGGAGGGGCTGGCAAGCGTGCTGGGCAGATGGGAGAGGACTGGGGGCTCTCACCAGGCTGAGGCAGCTGTCCAGGTCCCCTCTGTGGCAGCAGTCTAAACTCTGGCTGGGCCGCAGGCTGCCTGTCCTCGTGGCTCCCATGCTCAGACTGTCCAGAATCTCGCTCAGCAAATCCAGTTCTTCTCCGGACCCCAGGAAGCTGCTGTCCAGAGTTTCCTCCGCGCACGGGTCCAGAGCATCCTCAGGGCTCAGAGGGGGTGTCCTGAGGGAAGATGGACAGCCTCGGATATGCCAGCCTGAGATCCCCAGGCCTGGTCCGGCTACTCTGGAGGGGGACCATCCTCTTCATCAGTGCTGGCCTCCCGCTTGCAACATTGCCCCCTTCCCCGCCTTTCAACCTTACCTCTCCCCCAGCGATTCAGGTCTCTCTTCCAGCCGGATTCTCCTGCTGGGGCGAAGAGGCCGGTTCTGCAAAGGACAGATGTGAGGGGTGGGTGTGAGGCCCCAGGAGCTATGGGATCAGGGGCCTGTGGGATGTGGGTGGGGCAAGATGACTGGAAGGAGGCTGATGATGGGAGAGGACTTGGTGACAGTTCCAGGGGCGTGTTGGGATGGGGGTGGGGGAGTCTTAACCTGTCCAAAGTGCTGGGTGATGGGTAGGCGCTGCTGCAGGCAATCTGAGCGGCTGGTGAGGGTTGGGGCCCTCATGGAGCCTCCTCTGTGCAGGACAGAGGCCCCATCCTAGAAGAGGGTGGGTAAGCCAGGAGCCCGTACCCCACTCCCCCCTGCCCATTGGTCATCGGCTTTTACCTTGTACATCAGAAGACTCTGCATGCTCCTCAACCCACTCTTGGCCTACGGAGGAGCCAAAAGAGAATCAGACTCAAGAGCGATTTGACCCTAGACATTCGGGGACCCAGCACCTCCGTCCCCAAGGACAGCTACGTCTTGCCATCTATTTGTGGTGCGTGTCATAAATATATTCACAATTCCCCCATCCCACCTAGGAAGTCCGCCCAAACTCTCACCCTTTTGACTAATACAAAAGGAATGTGCCTGGAGGAAATAACCCCCAAATGAAATGGGGAGTGGCAAAAACAGAGCATCGTAAAAACGCGTCAGTCTTCAAAAACCGGGCGAAGAAGAAAATCTAATGGAGACATTGGGAACTGTGAATGTTGGCCCTGGGAAACTTCTGGGCTTGGGAGGAAAAAAAACCCACAAGGGCGGGAGCTGGGATGGTAGTGCCTGCAAAGCACAAAAGATGCTCGCCAATGAATCCTGGTTGTCCATTTTAAATAGGACAGAGGATCCTGACCAAAACAAGTGTGGTAAATGGAAAATAAAAGTGGGAAGAATTGTTAATGGTTTAACTGCTGGTTCAGTTTAGATAAAAATGTTTGCACTTTAAATGTGGGGTTAAAATGTCTCTGTGAGGGGTGGAAATGTCCTCTGTCTCCTCGCCTTTGTCATCCCCATAAGTGGCCTGTCTAGCTTAGCCTCACCGAGCGGTACATGTTTTTGACGGCTGGTTGAGTCTTGGCCTTGACTGAATGTAGGAGGGTGCCACCACCTTTCTGGGAAGAGAACACCAAGGGGGAGAGGCTTGGGCATCTGGGGTTACCCCAGACCCCACCTCCCCACCCGGGGCTGTGTGACGCTGGACAAGGCCCTCACCATCTCTGATTTCTTCACCTCTATGTATAAATGAGCAAAATGATGATCCTACCAGGGGACTGTTATGGGATTAAATTAATTCAATAATAAACCCTAAACAAGTATTTGGTGTTACTCACCTTTAAGTTGTCCGCCCAGAGCTGATAGGAGCGAAGGGTGCCTGGAGTGAGGGAAGAGGTGGTCATGGAACGCAGGCTCCGGCTGGGGCGCTGGTGGGGTGGGGGCTCCGTGCTAGGTGCAGGGCTCACCTGAGGAGGCCTCAGTGCAGGTGATCTCCTGCTCAAAGAGGTCTGAGAAGCCCTCTCCTGTGTTGAGTTTCTCCAGCCGGCCTTCAATGAACTGAGGGTGGAGGGATGGGTCAAAATCAGAAGCCTGGTTGCCACCGACACGTCTGAATTTGAGAGCTAGGAGACCGTTCGTCTTCCGGGCGTAGAAGCCATCCCTGGCCCACCCCCAGGACCCAGGAATCTGGAGTCCACCTCAGGAAGGCAGAGGTCCAACACTCTCCCCACCCCCAGAGTCGGGACCTGTCCTCAGGGGCCAAACCCCGCCCCTCACAGGGACCCGGAAGTCAGACTGCGCTACTCCAGACCCGCTCACCTTCTCTCAGTGACCGTGGAAGAAGTCGACCCCACCTGCAGGGACCCTACGACCCATCCCCGCACTGAAGGAGCCTGGAGTCCAGCCCAGCTTCTCCCAAGAACCGAGGGGTTCGGCTCCACTTTCCTCCCACGTCTCTAGGGCCCAGGAGTCCCGGCCCGCCTCCTCCTCCCCTCAAAGGGAGCGCTGTCTGGACCCCCACCCTCGACCCAGGAGGCTCCCCTTTTAGGGACCCAAGAATCTGACCCCACCCCAATCTCCTCAGGGGCCTAGAAGTAGATCTTATCCCTCAGGAACTCAGGTTGGGGGTTCCCATCTTTAGGAACCCAAGAGTTCAGTCCTGCCTCCTGCAACCTGGAGGCCCGTGCGTGGGGGATGTCGAGGGACCAACTCTAGCCCCGCCCATAGGACCTAGACGTCCGCCGCTAGCCCCACCCCTCCGGCCCAAGCCCCGCCCTCAGGGACCCGGGAGTCTGCGCCCCAGCCCCGCCCCTCCGGCCCCAGCCCCGCCCCCAGGGACCCGGAGTCTACACCCCCTCCCCGCCCCTCCGGCCCCAGCCCCGCCCTCAGGCGCACCTGTTTGAATAGCTGCAGGTGCACAGCCCGCTGGTGGAAGGCCTGCAGGGGCGCCCCGGGTTTCTGGGCCAAGAAGGCGTCTTCGCTGAATGTCACAGGCTGGCCCTGGAAGAAGGACCCGCGTCCCGAGCTCCCCGCTGTTCTCCTGGACCCTCATTCTACCATATTTCTATGTAGCAAACATTGATTGAGCTCCTGCTGTGTGCCTGATCTTGTGCAGTGCCCTCCTTGCACTCCTGGGCCGCGAGGAGGACTTGGGCTTTGACCCCGAGGGTGGTGGGAGCCCTGGAGGGCTGTGGGCAGAGGAGGGCGGAGCCCTGGCTCAGGGACTCCCAGGAGCCCTCTGCGGAGAGGACAGATGGTGGAGGGCGAAGGTGGGAGCCCGCGAGAGGAGACTCATGGGCGAGGCGAGCGCCTTGATCCAGGCAAGCAATAATGCGGACCAGACCAGGGCGGACAGAGGAGGACAAATGGGGAGATTCGAGACGTATTGTCAGGGCAGAGCTGACAGGAACATCAGATGCTCAAAGGATAGAATGCCCCAAAGTTTTTATAGAATAGCTGTGAGAAACTGGAGGGGAAGGTTAAGTCAGCAGACCGAAGTCCTGGCTTCAACAGTCACCGGCGGTGGGACCTCTCCAGGCCTCGGTTTCCTCATATGTAAGACGGGATCGTAAGAGTGTCCCTCTCATAATACTGTTGTGAGCATTCGATGAGATGATAGGAATAGTAAAACCTGGCATTTTTCGAGTGCTCACATGTGCCAGGCGCTGTCCAAGCATTCTGCACAGGCTTATTCACTGACTCATACCACTCTTTTGGGTGGGTGCCATGGGGATCCCATTTTACAGATGAGCGAATGGAGGCACAGGGTAAATACGCCGTAAAGCTTGGTGTCACTATTATTCTGAACCCTTCAGGGACCCACAAGGCGTCTCCCTCGGCGTCCCCACTGCTCACCGGGCTGCAGACGAGCGCATCGCGGTAGCCCCCAAACAGCAAGGCCTGGGCTTTGAGGAAGAGACGGGACACCCCTTCCCCGGGCGCCAGCGCGACCTTTCTTAGCCGCAGCCTCAGCAGGGACACCTGGAGGACAAGGGGGCGGCGATAAGCGGGCGGATGTGGGGCCTCCGCCTCCCGGACGCGGCAGGAGGGTGGAAGGGGGCGACACTGACCACGTCTGGGGGCAGCGCCTGCACGTCATCGAAGGGCGTCTCCAAAGTGTTGGAGTCCACGTTCATCATCACGACGTCCTCCAGGGCTTTCTCCCGCACTCTCTGCATGAGGTGGGGGGAGGGGGGGAGGAGGGACCGCCGCTCAGAATCGGAGCATCCCTGGCGGGGGAGGGTATCTGGGGATGCGGAGGGAGGGATCCCCGCCCGTCCCCGCGGTCCAGGTCCGCTCCCACTCACCTCGGCGAGACTGGCGTGTACTCCAATGAGGTAGGGCATGGGCGCGCTGCGGACCACCGAGGGGGCAGGTCATGCAGGCGCCACTCCCGGGTCTGCCACTCTCGCCACCCCAGGCCCTGCCCCTCCCCAGACCCCGCCCCTCACCAGCAGTAGTCCAGCAGGTGCGGCGGCAGCGTGGGTATCAGCACGTGCTCCCAGCGCATGGGGTACAGGAGGGCGCAGGATGCGTGGACGCACGAGGTCAACTGGAGACGACGGGTGGGGGGCCGTGGAGTCAGGGCCTGGACCCCCAGCTTCAAGGACCCTCTCTGGGATGATGGTTCTCCCGGCTCCATTTCGCATATCTCCAGTCTCCTGTCCCCTCCGCCCCCACCCTTTTCCCACCCTCTACTGGGTAAGAGGCGAAAACCCAGACTTCTTTAGGAATGTGGAGACCAAGAACTCAACAAACGAGGGTGCTTGGAGCGGGTGGAGCCGGGACTCAGCAAATCCTAGTCTCTCCTTTTAGGGGGCGGAGCTAATATGCAACCCTCCAATCGGTAGGCGTAGATCAACGACTCAGCCCACGGACTCCACCCCCAAAAGAGGTGGAGCTAGGATTGCGCCCGCCCTTGCCCCGCCCCTGGGGTGGAGCCACGAGTCAGCTCCACCGACCCCACCCTTAGGAGGCGGAGCTAGAATGCAGCTCCCTTGGTCCCGCCCCTAGGGGTGGAGCCAGCGTGTAAGTTCCACCCGCCCCCCAACACCCTGGTCCCCATCCTCCCCCAGGGTCAGAGCTGGAATTCTGCGCTCCTCGAGCTCACCCCGCAGAGGGGTGGGGCCAGGCTTGTCCTGGCCTGTAGTAGGGTGGAGTCTGGACTCAGCGCTCCCAAAGAGGAGGAGCCACAGCGCAGCCCGCTCTGATTCCCCGACTAGGGGCAGAGTCAGGTCCTTGCCCTCGGGTCGCGCCCGGTGGGCTTGGAGCTAGGAGTCACCCCTGTTGTCCCGCCCCGAGGGGCGTAGCCAGGCCTTGGCCCCTCCCTGGGCCCGGCTGGCCCCGCCTCACAGTGCTCAGCTTGCTGGAGGTGAGCAGGACCCTTCGTTCCGCCAGGAGCGCGGCGAACAGCCCCACGATGTTCTCGTCGGTCACCGCCACCACCAGCTCCGTCAGGTTCCTCTGAGGAGCAGAGAGGAGCGCTGGGAGCGGGGGACCACAGGATGCGACAGCCCCCTCCGGGTTTCGGGACCTCTCCCCGCCCCCAGATGTCCCCCTCCCAGGTGTCCACTCACGTTCTCAGGAATGGACGGCAGGCGGCCGGAGTCGGGGGCCACGAAGCAGGAAAGCTGGTGGGCGGATTGGCGGGGAGACCGATCTGTCAGGGGGTGGCCTCACCTGGGTGCCCCACCTTCCCAGGTCCCCAACTGCGCTCACCGGCTTGCTGTTCCCCGGGGCAGGGGGCGGGATGCCGTGCGCGCTGGAGATCGTCACCTCGCCTCCCTGGGGGAGAAGTGTAGCCGTGTGGGTCCTC
The DNA here is from genome assembly GCF_041296235.1 of Equus asinus. Classification (NCBI taxonomy): domain Eukaryota; kingdom Metazoa; phylum Chordata; class Mammalia; order Perissodactyla; family Equidae; genus Equus; species Equus asinus. The sequence goes on from NC_091809.1 coordinate 15,987,682, forward strand.
AGGGCTGGGGTGCAGCCTCCCCATCTGCCTGAGGTTCGAAGCCCAGGCGCTGGGGACTACTCACCAGCTCCGGCCCCACCGAGGTCCCCGGCAGGGGCTGCTGCCGCAGATTTAGAAGAAGGTCCTCGGCCTCCGAGACCTGGGTGGGGGTGGGGTGTCTGAGCTCGAATATGGGTTGGGGATTCTGACGGCCTGGACTCAGGCTGGGTGGTCTGGGAGGAGCCGAGGGGCTCTGGCCAGGCCTGGGGATTCTGAGCCTGGCTGGGGGCTTGGTGGGGCGGGGGCGGGGACTCCCGCGGGAGCGGGAAGTGGGCTCAGCTCACTTGGTCCTGGGCCAGGAGGTCCCCCACTGTGTTCAGCAGCTTGTAGAACACCTCGAACCAAGGCAGGTGGCTGTGGAGAGAGGACACAGGTTCCAGGAAGTGCCCCTCGCCGAGGCCCTTCCGGCCCCTCCCCCCAGACCCCATATCCCACACCTGAGGATGCAGAGACAGCTGTGGGCGCCAGCCCGCAGGCGGCAGAAACCAAATCTGCGGGTGCCGGTCAGGTCCGTGAGGGCGAAGGTGAAATGCTGTACAGCGGGGCTGGGGGGCTCCCTGGAGGCAGGACAGGCTCTCAGAAACCTGGCAGGCCCTGCTCCTTGACCCCCACCCTACCCCTCAACAATGCTCCTAGTACTGTGTCCACTGGTCTGGGGCCTTGGGTGTAGAGGTCCCTAGTTGTTGGGGTCCTTGAGTGCCTGAGGCCCTGGATCTGTGAGTCCTAGGTACCTGAGTCGCTGGGTAAATTGGTCCCTGCATGTGTAGGTCGCTAGTTGTCGGGGCCCCCGAGTGTGAGCATCTGAGTCCCTGGGTGTCTGAGTCTCAGGGCCCCTAGGGTCCCTGGGTGTTTGAACCTGGGGCTCCCTGAGAGGTCTGAGTCCCTGGGTCCTTGGGTGTCCGCTTCCTTCCGTACCTTTCCACATCAAAAGGGAAGCAGAATTTAGGCACCATCTGCATAGCGTCCTGGGTGGAGAGAAGCACGCACTGCTTGGCCCCTCCCTGTCCGAGCCATGGAGGCCCCTCCCCCAAGGGGATCAAGGAGCCAGCCTGCGTACCTGGTCCCTGAAGTCGGGGGGGAACTGCCGCAGGATGGGGGGGTCTGCAGGGAGAGCAGGCCTTGACGTTCAGGGCCCCCGGCCCACCCTCCGTCTCCCCGCCCCCACCCGATGCCCCCAACTCACCTTCCTGCAGGGAGGCAGGACAGGCTGCTTCGAAGAACCAGTCAAACACAGCTGGGGGACCCCCTCTGTGGGACAGGAAAGGGCTCAGTGGGTCCAGGGACTCGCTTCTGGGTGTGCGGTTGTGTTTGTGTGGGGTCTGCATGTGTGTGTGATTGTGTGTGCGTGTGTGACTGGTGCAATTGTGTGTGCATGCCCCCTTGGGGTGGCGGCAGTGAGGGTGTAGCTGTGTTTGGCTGTGCATGCAATGCTGTTGAGTGTGTGTGCCCAACTGGGAGCAGGATTGAAGTGAGAGAGTGTGACGGTGTGTGTGTGTGCATGACTTGTGTGAGCATGCAGGTGTGTGTGTATCTGTGTGCATGACTTGTGTGAGCATGTGTGCGTGTGTGTGTACCTTGTATGAGCATGTGGGGCTGTGTGCGTGGCTGTGTGCATGACTTGTGTGAGCACGCAGCTGTGTGTGTGTTTGTCGTTCTCTCCCGTGTCTGCCCGAAGGGATGACACTGTCCAGTGTATGTGTCAGGCGGGACTGAGCCGGTGTGAGGGCGAATAACATCCACGCTTCCTTGCGTGGCTGCGAGTGTGACTGGCTTAATGCGAGCAGACCCCTTGGTCTTAAAGGCAAGAAGCCCTGCCCGTGCGTCTCTGGGTGGGAGACTTCACGGGGGCCCGGGGGTTGACCCTGAATTTCTCATCAGAGAACGGAGGGCGGCATGCCTGCTCCCTCCGTGAGCCTGGCAATCTCTGCCCTCCCCTGTTACCCCCTCCACCGACGGCACAGAGGATGCTGGGAGGCGGGCTCAGAGAGAGCGACAGTGAGACCTGGAGGGCCACAGAGGAAGAGGATGGGGTCTGACTGCTGATACACAGCCCCTGCCATGGGGACCCCCCGGCACTTTGTCCTCAAGCTGACACCAGTCCCACACAATCATGCATGCACACAGACACACGCAGTCCTCCCCCTACCCTGCTGACCCCCGGAAGCCATGCTCTCCATCACTCAGATACACCAAGAGGTGCATGCTGGGAGTTACAAGCTTAGTTACACAGAGCCAGAAAGAGAGAGAGAGAGAGAGAGAGAGAGAGAGAGAGGAGCGGCCGACAGTGGCCTGAGTATCCCTAAGTCCATCCTATAGGCCAGCTGGGAGTCCTGCCCCAGTTCCGGCCACCTGCCCTGTAGCCCTTGGTCCCTCCGGGGCCTGCCCCAGCCCCTTTCCCCTTGGCCCCAGCCCCGGCCTGGTCTGGGAAACGTGGTCCAGAAGATGGGGGAGGGGGCGGCTCTTACTCAGCTTCGGATCCCATGGTCCCTGCAGGCCCGGCCCGGCGGGTCCCTTTCCCCGGGGGTCCTGGGGGCCTGTGCTTGCTCGGGGCTGGGCCCTGAGCCGGCTCAGCTTCCTGTGTGGCTGAGAGAGGAAGTTTAACGGGTGACGTCCCCAGAGGGAGGCCCCCGCCCCCACCGCTGTGAGAGACCCAGGCATCCTGCCTCGGAGCCTTCCCCGGGATGGGTGGGCAATAGGTGATGCAGGCTCCAGGGCAGGCCCCCAGCCCTGTCCTGCCAGCCCGGGCCACCTCTGATGCACCCAAGGTTTCTCCTCTCTATGGCAGCCAAGGATTCAGATTTTGCCTGAAATGCTTCCTCTTCTCTCAACTTTACTTCTTTCCTTTGGTCCATCCTCACTGGCCATTCCCTGTAGGACCACCAGAGGGAGCCGGGCCTGAGAGTGGACACAGGGGAGCTCAGGAGGTGGACAGACAGCAGTCAGAACAGGGACACACAGACAACACACACACACACACACAGAGCCAGGAAGTGACGAACACAGACAGGCTAGAATAGTCACACACAGCAGACAGGCACAGAGACCTACTCTTGGACCTTGCAACAGACTGAATGTGTGTCCCCCCAAATTTATATGTTAAATCCTAATGCCCAAGGTGATGGGATTACGAGGTGGAGGCCTTTGGGAGATGATTAGATCTTGAAGGTGGCGCCCTCGTGTATGCGATTAGTGGCTTTATAACAGAGACCCCAGAGGGCTCCCTTGTCCCTCTACCTGTGAGGACGCAGCAAGAAGACACCATCTATGACCAGGAAGTGGGTCCTCACCAGACACAGAATCTGCCAGCGCCTTGATCTTGGCCTTCCAGACTCTAGGACTGTGAAAAGTAAATATACATTGTTTATGAACCACTCAGTCTCTGGTATTCTGCTGTCGCAGTCTAAATGGAGTAAGATGGGCATGGAGGCTGCAGAGACCTCTGAGGCCCGCTTCATGTCTGCAGTTCACTCCAATTCAGGACAAATACCCAATGGCAAACCCATTGGGTGGGGATAAAAGAATTCATGTCTCTGGTGGGTGACCTCAAAGCAGAATGCTCTCTGCACGTCGGTTGCTGTATCTGTAACATAGGTAGACATGGTGCCTGTTTCAGAGATGCCATAAAGGTTTGATGAGAGAATTCAAGGAAAATGTTTTTGAGAGCAGACCTGAATCAAGTTTTTTTTTTTTTTTAAGGAAGATTAGCCCTTAGTTAACATCTGCTGCCAATCCTCCTCTTTTTTGCTGAGGAAGACTGGCCCTGAGCTAACATCCATGCCCATCATCTTCCTCTGCTTTGTATGTGGAACGCCCGCCACAGCATGGCTTGATGAGCAGTGTGTAGGTCTGTGCCCGGGATCTGAACTGGTGAGCCCTGGGCCACCAAAGCAGAATACGTGAACCTCTATGCCAAGTGGGCCAGCCCCCTGAATCAAGTTTTTTATATGTTCTGTCTATTATTATGGGAGGCAGTTCAGCTAAGTGGTTAAGAGAATGATTTTGGTGTCAGAGACACCTGGGTTCAAGACCTGACTCAGTTCTTTAATGTCTGTGTGACCTTAGGCATCATTTGGTCTCTCTGTATTAGTAATTTATTGCCATGTAACAAGTTGTCCTGAAGTTAATGGCTTAAGAGAACACAAATATGTTGTCTGACAGTTTCTATGGGTCAGACTCTGGGCACCACACAGTTGGGTCCTCTGCTGAAGGGTCTCTCCGCTGTAATAAGGTGTCCGTTGGGCTGTGGTCTCGTCTGAAGTCTCGACTGGAGAAAGATGTGCTGCCAAGCTCACTCTGTGGCTGTTGGCAGGATTCAGTTAGTTGCGGGCTATTGGACTGAGGACCTCAGGTCCTTGCTGGCTGTTGGCCAAAGGCTGCCCTCCCTTCTTTGCCACGTGGACCTTCCAACACACTGCTTGCTTCACCAAAGTGAGCAAGGTGAGAAGGGAATAGAGACTTCATCCAGACAGAAGTCACAATCTTTTGGAACCCAGTCTTGGAAGTGTCAGCCCATCATCTTTGCCATATCCTGTTGGTCAGAAGCCATCGTTAGGTCCAGCCCACATTCAAGAGAGGGAATCTCAGAGGAACATGACTAAAGGAGATGGGGATCATTAGGGGTCATCTTAGAAGTCCCCTTCTAAACTCTCTAGGCCTCCATTTTCTCATTTTAAAATGAGAAAAACAAAACACCTCCTGGATGTCATGAAGCCTTGTTCATTCACTTGCTCATTTATTCAACAAATAATTACTGAGGGCCTGTGTTACATCAAGCTGTCCTACCCAGGTGGTGACCAAGGTAGACCAGATTCCTGTCCTCATGAAGCTTACATTCCGGTGGGGAAGGAAGGGAACAGATAAAAGAAACAAGTATACAAATGGATAAGATAATCTGAGTTAGCGATGGGTGCTATCAGCAAAATGAAACGAGATAGCTAATGGAGAGCGAGTGGGTGCTAATTCAGAGTTGCAGGAAAGGCTTCTCTGAGGAGCCGTTATTCAAACTGAAACCTGTAGATGAGAAGGGGCCAGCCATGCACGCATCTGCAGAAGGAAGCAGCAGGAACAGCATGTGCAAAGGCCCTGAGGTTGAATCGAGTTTGATATGGTCGAGCACAGAAAGAAGGCCACTGTAGTTTCAGCTTAATGGATGAGGGGGAGGATGACAGGGATGTAGTCAGCAAGGGGTGGAGACCAAGGTGGGAACTGGGTTTCAGTCTGAGTAAGATAGGAGTCGTGGGATGGTTTTGAGCAAAGGAAGGATAGATACTTATCTGCATGTAAAGGCTCCTTTCTGGCTGCTGTGGAAGGAGGACCCTGCACACTGCAGGGGGCAGGGGTGGCAGCAGAGAGCCCAGGGAAGCGATTGGAGGGGTTGTCCTCGTGAGCAATAATGGTGGCTTATACCAGAGTATAGACAGGTAGAAAGAAGAGATCAGATTTGGGATACGTTTTGGAGACAGAGCAACTGGACTCAGCAAAAGATACGAAGAGTGTGTTGGGTATAGGAAAGTAGGAGTCAAGGCTGAACTCCTTGGTTTGGGATTTGAGCAATGGGGTGGTGCCATTTATCAGGGGAAGGGGATGTTTTGGGGGCAGAATAGGGAGTTCTTGTGTGACCACGTTAGGTTGGAGATGATAAAGAGAGCCAAGTCCACTGCCTGGTCCGTTGTCTTTCTGCTCTCCCACCCAGCGCTGTGCTGGGCCTGCTGAGAGGACAGTTACTGTGGGATGGATGTCTTCCCCAGGCTTCTCCTTCCTCCTGGCTGCAGTGGGATCCACTGAGGGTGCTGGGACCCCAGTCTGGGTCTGGTGGTCTAGCCTAGAGTGTGGTGGAAACAGTCGATTGGCTCTGAGCATCTCTCCTCTCCGCCTTCTAGCCTTTCTGATTTGCCTTCCTTGTAGGGCAGAAGCTGGGAAATGGAAAAAAAAAAAACTACATCTCCCAGAATCCCTTGCAGCTCTGGTCCCGGATGGAGAATTGGTTCCACCAATCAGAAATGCTCCTGAGAGATCTGGAAGGTAGAAGTGAGGCAGAACCCTGTGTGTGTGTGTGTATCCTGCTGGATATTTAAGTAAATTTGTTTTATGTTCATTCTAGTAATTTCTGTTCGGCATTCCAGTGGACCTATCTCGGCTCTGTTGGTGTTGGGAGGTGTTCTTGAACTCCTTAGCTCTGGTAGCATCCTCCTGATTCTTCGCCTTTCTCACCGAGCAGGGGAAGCAGCTCCCTGGTGGCTCAGCTCCATGGCATTTTGACCTATTCCAGGGCTACTCAAAGTGTGGTCTCATAGGCAGCATCATCAGCATCACCCGAGAGCTTGTTAAAAATGCAAAGTCCAGGGCTGTCCCCATGGCGTGGTGGTTAAGTTCGGCGAACTCTCCTTTGGTGGCCCGGATTTGCAGGTTCGGATCCCAGGTGTGGACCTACACCACTCATCAGCCACACTGTGGTGGTGACCTACATACAAAGCAGAGGATGATTGGAACAGATGATAGCTCAGGGCTAATCTTCCTCAGCAAAAAAAAAAAAAAAAAAAAAATATATATATATATATATTTAAAAAAAGCAGAATCTTGGGCCCCACTCCCCACATCTACTGAATCAAAAACTCTAGGGTGGGACCCAGGAAGCTGTGTCCTGGGTGATTCTTTGCACACTAAAGTTTAAGAAGCACTGGCCTTCAGCCCACTCTCTCAGCCCCTGCAACGATAGTGTAAGTCCATCAATCCCTGTATTGAATCCTTTTCTGTTTAACATGCTTCAAATTGTCCCCACACTGAACTCTGGCCGACAGAGTTGAATCAGAGTTCTAGAATGAAACTGTCAGGGTTTGAACCCCAGCTCACCACTTGATAGCCATGGGACCGTGGGCAAGAGACTTTGTGTGGCAAATTGTGATTTCCAAGGATAGCCACAGCCTATCTCCCACCCCACATGCTCTTCTGGAGTCTTGCCTCTCTACCTTCAAGAGGCGGAGTCTATATCCCATTCCTGTGAACCTGGACAAGCCCTTGTGACCCCCTTGATCAGAAAGCCAGAGGACACTATGTGGCTTCTGGAGCTAGGTCAGAAAAATGCAATGCATTCCTCCTTGCTCTCCTGGGATATTTGTTGTTGGGGAACCTAGCTGCCAGGTCATGAGACTGTGGAGAGATACTGGTGCCCTCCTTCCACCTGCCCCCGCTGAGCCCCCAGCCGATAGTTGGCATCAACTTGGCAGCCACGTGAGTGAATCCCCTTGAAAATAGATCCCTCAGCCTCCAGATGAGGTTCTCCAGCTGATGCCACGGGAAGCAGAGACAAGCTGCTCTGCTGAGGCCCTGACCGAGTTGTAGCTTTGGCAGCAAAATAAATAACGGTGGTTGGTTTAAGCCCCTTGACTTTTGGGGATACTTTGTCACGCAGCGAAAACTAACTGATACACTTTGTCTCTCTAAACCTTCATTGAAAGGAGATAAAAGCTCAGAGCTCACGGGGTCGGTGTGAGGTCTCATGAGATGAAGCATGCACCAGGCCATCGAAACGCTCCCTATGTGTTAGTGACTGTTATTCTGCTCCTCGGCTGCTGGCCCAGGCTGCCATCTCCCAGCATCCTTCCTTAGACATTCGCCCCTCCTGCTTTGCATACTTGCAAGATGCCCCATAGAGAATGGTAGCAGCTTCGTCGCCAAGCACCCACTCCATGCCAGGCTGCGTGCCCACGAGTTTTCCAGAATCCTCACAAACATCCCGGAGGTGGGTGTGTGGGGATCATGAATGATCCCCTGTGACCCCATTCTCCTGGTGAGAAAATCGAGGCTCCAAGAGGGCAAGTGGCTTACTCAGCACCAGAGAGCTGGCCTGGCCTGTCTGACTCTGAAATCTCTGCCCCGCTTCCCCCCAACCCCCAGATTAGATGTCCCTTCAGTGTCCACCTCCATCCGTAGGGGGCAGCTCTCACTTGCCAGCCCTCCCACGGGGGGATGAAAAATGCACTCCACGGAAACACAGCAGGACAACAGTTAATTTCTTTATTGAAGGTGAGATGGGGGGGAAGAGAGAGGGTCGGGTCGGGGGTACGGCCTCTCCTGCCCACATGCTCCAGGGTTTCTCTTTCTCCCAGCTGCAACCTTCCACCAGCCCTGGAAAGCCAAGGCCGGTGGGAGCTCAGGGGCGTGGGTTCAGGGAGGAAACAGGGGGTTCAAACAAGCCAGGGAGAAGGTGGGGTCAGAGGGGAGGTGGAGCCCAGGGGTCAAAGGGGAGGCAAGGCTGGAGGCGAAGGGAGGCTCAGAGGGAGGGGTCAAAAGTAAACTAGGTCTTCTAAGCCTGCGGGTGCCATGGGGTTTGTGGGGCAGGTCAAAGGTGATGGGGAGGTCAGGGGTGAGGGACAGTTCATGGAGTTAAAGGCGGGGTTTGCGGGGTCAGAGGTGAAGCAGGGTTCACGGGGACGTGGAAGTTGGAACAGCTCAAGGGGGCTGGAGAGAAAGTGGGGCTCAAGGGTGAAAGGTCGGTCAAGGTCGGAGGAGAAGTGAAGGTCATAGGGTCAGAGGGGAAGTGGGGTTCACGGGGTGGGAGGGGGGCTCTGGGGGGTCAGAGGTCGGCAGCCTAGCAGGGGGGCGGACACGAAATGAACCGGAGGGCCCTAGGCCACCTCCTCCTCGGCCTCCTCCTCGAACTCGCCCTCCTCGGCCGTGGCGTCCTGGTACTGCTGGTACTCGGACACCAGGTCGTTCATGTTGCTCTCGGCCTCGGTGAACTCCATCTCGTCCATGCCCTCGCCCGTGTACCAGTGCAGGAAGGCCTTGCGCCGGAACATGGCCGTGAACTGCTCCGAGATGCGCTTGAACAGCTCCTGGATGGCCGTGCTGTTGCCGATGAAGGTGGCGGCCATCTTCAGGCCGCGGGGCGGGATGTCGCACACGGCCGTCTTCACGTTGTTGGGGATCCACTCCACGAAGTAGCTGCTGTTCTTGCTCTGCACGCTCAGCATCTGCTCGTCCACCTCCTTCATGGACATGCGGCCCCTGAACACCGCGGCCACCGTCAGGTAGCGGCCGTGCCGGGGGTCGCAGGCGGCCATCATGTTCTTGGCATCGAACATCTGCTGGGTGAGCTCGGGCACCGTCAGAGCCCGGTACTGCTGGCTGCCCCGGCTGGTCAGCGGGGCGAAGCCGGGCATGAAGAAGTGCAGGCGAGGGAAGGGCACCATGTTCACGGCCAGCTTGCGCAGGTCGGCGTTCAGCTGGCCCGGGAAGCGCAGGCAGGTGGTGACCCCGCTCATGGTGGCCGACACCAGGTGATTGAGGTCCCCGTAAGTGGGGGTGGTGAGTTTCAGGGTGCGGAAGCAGATGTCGTACAGGGCCTCGTTGTCGATGCAGTAGGTCTCATCGGTGTTCTCCACCAGCTGGTGCACGGACAGGGTGGCGTTGTAGGGCTCCACCACCGTGTCCGACACCTTGGGCGAGGGCACCACGCTGAAGGTGTTCATGATCCTGTCCGGGAACTCCTCCCGGATCTTGCTGATGAGCAGCGTGCCCATGCCCGAGCCTGTGCCCCCGCCCAGCGAGTGGGTCAGCTGGAAGCCCTGGAGGCAGTCACAGCTCTCCGCCTCCTTCCGGACCACGTCGAGGACGGCATCCACCAGCTCCGCGCCCTCTGTGTAGTGGCCCTTGGCCCAGTTGTTGCCGGCTCCGGACTGGCCTGGAGGGGGAAGGCGAGGGGACGGGCGGGCAGTTATGGGGAGAGTCCGCCCTCAACGGCACCCACAGCCATCCTAGGAGTGGCATAAGGTAACTGTTCTCTCTGCTTCCATCCTTGCCCCGCTTCGCCCAGCAGCCAGAAGGGTCCTAAATCGAATCATGTCCCGCCTTAGCTCAAAATCACCCCAGGACTCCCATCTTCCAGCACAAGCCCACCAGGCCCTGCCCTCTCTCCTCCCTCTTGCCCCCTCAGTCCCTCTGCTCCAGCTACACAGGCCTCCGCGCTGTTCCTCCAGCATACCAGACATGGTCCTGCCCCAGGGCCTTTGCACAGGCTGTTCTCTTAGCCTGGAATGCTCTTCCCCCAGAGACCCACACGGCCCCTCTCTTATCTCCCTCAGGACTTTGTCCGCCTCAGCGAGGCCTTCTCTGATCACCCTACACACAACGGCACCCCCTCCCGTTTCTTATTCCTCTTCCTTGCTTTATTTTTCTCCTTTGCCCCGACGAACCTGTGTCGTCTTACTAATCATGATTATTGTCTGTAATCGCGCAGGGGAGCACAAGCTCCAGGAAGACAAGGATGAGCGTGAGAACATTGGCTGGTATTTTTGTGAACAGGTAACATTTCTTCTCGCCCCTTCGTCTGCCTCCACTCTGGTCAGGCTCCATCGTCCCTCACCTGGACTGGCCCCTACCATGGTCTGTCCTCCCTGCAGCCCCCACCAGAGGGCGCCCGGGAGCCCTGGGTCGGCGGCCCTCCTCTGCCCACAGCCCTCCAGGCTCCCCCTCCCGTGGTGGGGAGAAGCGAGTCCTCCCTGTAGCCCCCCCAGGCCCGGCATGACCTGCCCCGTCCCCTCCCTGCCCTCCCTCCTCCCTTGGTCCCCCTCACTCCCTCTGCTCCAGCCACACGGGCCTCCTGGCTGTTCCTCCAACATGCCAGGCCCGGTCTGGCCCCAGGCCATTTTCACTGGCTGTTCCCTCTGCCTGGAATGCTCTCCCCCCAGGTACTCACATGGCTGACTCTTCCTTCAGGTCTCTGTTTAACGTCATCTCCTCAGAGAGAACAGTTTGAACCAGGTGGTCTGGCTCCTGAGTCAGCACTTTCATCACCACCCACCCCAGCCCTGCCTCCCAGAGGCCCAACTGGGGTCACCCATGGTCACCCTAGGAGCCCTCACATCCTTTGGCCAACCTCATTTAGTCTTTCCACATCCATTTCTTGAGCACCTATTGTGCACCATATGCACACAGCAGCGTCATTATCTTGCTGAATCTTTGCAGAGACCAGAGACGGGAAGTCACTTGTCCAAGGTCACACAGCTTGTCCCAGCAAACTCTAGACTCCAGACTCTAAACTACCGTGCTCCAAGGAGGAGAGGTGCTGGGGTGCTGGGGGAGGGTGGAGCCTGGGGCCTGAGGCCAAGTCGGGGAGTGCAGCCAGCCTGACCTAGCAGGCCCAGAAAGGGTTTCCTAGAAGGACGTTCATAGAGTGTGCGTGCCCCTTGAATCTGAGTGCTGCAAATGTGCTCATTGTCTTCGCATAGGCTGTTCCCTCTGTCTTGCACACTTTCTTCCCTTTAATGTCCCCTGGTCAGCCCACGTCCTACTCATCTTCAGGGCTGCAGACATTGATAATGATAAGGATAATAAAAACGACAACCAATGCTCATTTACCTTTTCCCCTGGGCTAGGCCCAATTCTAAGTTCTTCACGCGTATTAACAGGTTTAAGCTGTGCAATCCTGACAAGAGTAGGCCTTTTTGTAATTTTTGTTTTAAAGGTGAGGAAACTGAGGCACACAGCGATTGAGGAGGCCACCCAAAGTCACCGAGCTCACTCAATGGCTGAGTCTTACTTATGTCTCTTCGCATCTCATCTCCCTCCACCGGGCTGTCAGCTGCAGGAGGACAGACGGCTTTGTCCAGGTCGTTCTCGGCTGTATCCCCAGGAGATACAGTAGGCATGGTATACAGGAGGTGCTCAGTAAGTGTCGAAGGCATAAACGGGCAGAGGTGGCATTTGCATCCGGGCAGTCTGGCTCCTGTCCATACTGTTTTATTTTATTTTAATTTTGTTGAGGAAGATTAGCCCTGAGCTAACATCTGCTGCCAATCCTCCTCTTTTTGCTGAGGAAGACTGGCTCTGAGCTAACATCCGTGCCCATCTCCCTCTACTTTATATGTGGGATGCCTGCCACAGCACGGCTTGCCAAGCGGTGCCATGTCCACACCCAGGATCCGAACTGCCGAACCCCGGGCCACCAAAGGGGAACGTGCGCACTTGACCACTGCACCACCAGGACGGCCCTTGTCCTACTGTTAAATAAAATGCCATCTCCTCCAGGAAGCCTTCCCCCCCCATCAGATGTCTCCCCTGGGCTCCCACAGCGGCCTGTGTGTGTGTGCCCCCCATCACAGCCCTGACTGCCCGTCCCGCCTCCCGCACTGGGCCCCCGCGGTCGCTGTCATCTCGGATGCTGGGGGTAGAGAACTTTCATCAAGCATTCGGAGGTGAAAGGAACGAGGGCCCACCCATGCCTGTGCTCCACGCTGATGACTCACCGAAAACAAAGTTGTCAGGCCGAAAGATCTGGCCGAAGGGGCCGGAGCGGACGGAGTCCATGGTGCCCGGCTCCAGGTCCACCAGCACGGCTCTGGGCACGTAATTTCCTCCTGCAGGGAAGCAGATGGCGGCAGCTGGGGCGAGCGCCAGGAACCAGCATCCCGTCCCCTCCCAGCCCCGCAGATGCCCCTGTGTCTTACCTGTGGCCTCATTGTAGTACACGTTGATCCTCTCCAGCTGCAGGTCACTGTCCCCGTGGTAAGTGCCGGTGGGGTCGATGCCATGCTCATCACTGATCACCTCCCAAAACTAGACAGGGTGGTGGTGGTAAGGATGGAGAGACGGGGACCGCCACCGTCAGGCCTGCCCCTGCCTCCCTGGGCCCGGGACCCCCAGCCACCTCCCTAGCTGCCACCTGCCCCCCAGCAAGGTGAATGGGGGACTTAGAGGCAAGGGGTGGAGGCGGGAGACAAGGATGAGGCAGCAAGAAGGGAGAGGTGGGGGCGGGGTGGAGCAGAGTCACCACCCCAGCCAAGTGGGCTGGTGTCAGCGCGCCCTGACTGCAGCCGCGGGGAGGGGCGCGGTCTCTTTGTGCGTGTGCAGGGGACAGAGGGCCAGCTGTGAAGCCAGCTGCGGCCAGCGGACAGGAGCCTGGGCCCCACCCCCATCGGCCTCTTTGTTCCCAGTCTGGCCTTCCCCCCGCGCCCCTCCCCCACCGTCCCCGGGGTGCTAGCCTCCTGGGGACCCCGTCCCCCAAAAGGCCCAAGGTGGGGGAGCTCTGCGGGGCTCGAGGGCTCCGCTCTGCTCTCCTCCGTCGTCTCCCCGGGCCCGTCCCCCGCGCACCTTAGCTCCGATCTGATTGCCGCACTGGCCGGCCTGCAGGTGCACGATCTCCCGCATGGCGGTGGCGCTGGTGGGGGACGCGTAGGCGGGGATGCGGATGCTGGGGCTGCGGCGGCGGGGCTGGTGGTGGACGCGGCGGCGGCGGCGGCGGCGGAGAAGCACGGTCCCTGCGCCCCGGGGCCGCCTCTATATGAGCGGGCGGGGCCCGCGTCACGGCCGGTCGCCGGCCCGCTCCGCCCCCTGGTCCCGCCCCCGGACGGAGGCGGCGGGGGCGGGGGGTGGAGGGACCTCCCTCCCCAGCAGCCTGGAGACCCCCGGGGTCGCAGGCTGGGGCTTGCTGGTGTCCCATGCGCCCCCAACCCGGGCCGTGGGGGTGAGCCCCCTCAGGCGCCGTCAGTATCATCTCCCCCTGCCCACCGCACCCCTCCCCGACCCCAGCCTGGCTTGGCGACCCGGGATTTGCAACAATCGGGCGGGGGAGGGAGAGCGCCCAGTGAACAAGCCGCCGGGCGGTCCTGCCTCTCTTCCACACCTCCCCCCGCCGCCCCCCTCGGCGGCCCTGCCTCAGTTTCCCTGTCCGCAGCAACCCTCCCCATTCCATTTAGGTCTCATTCGCCAGAACCCTTGCGTTAACTGGGAGGGCTCCTCGTGGAGCCCAGCTGGGAGCTCTGGCGTTGCGATCTGTTTTGGGGGGAGGGGTCCTCGATTTTCCTTCCCCGTCTGGGGATGCTTGTGGGAGCCGATGGCTCCCCCAGGACACCTCTGTTGGGCTTGGGGGTCCACGGCGGGTGGGGTCACCTCCAGCCTTGCCTGGGGTCGAACATCAAGGCTTAATGCAGACATAGGGCTGGATGACATGTTGGGAGGGGCTGCCCTGCTCCCCTCGGATCGGCGTCTCTCTGCTCCAGTGTTGTAATTTATTCCAAGTCATCGCCCTCCCTTCGCGTTTATTAGCTCTGTGACCTTGCTGGGCCGCTTTGCCTCTCTATGGCTGAATTTCCTCTTCTGCAAGATGGGGCAGCCAAGGATGCCCGCCCTCTGGGCCGGCTGGAACCGTCCAATGAGGTGGCCCGGTTATCAAGATGGGCCCAGTTCCCCCTCGCCGGGAATAAACGATAAATTGTAGCTGCTAGGGTTACAATTATTATCGGGGGCTGGATAAAACTTCCCGTGTTGCCCCTGAACCAAAGGCCAGGCCTCTTGGGGCCACCTTTTGCTGGCAGCCTCCAGCGCGCAGCCCGGGAGCTTCCTCCTCATTCCCCGTGGCTACTGTGGGGTGGGGGTGGGGCCAGCCCGGTCCGCTCTGTGGCTGGGACAACACATTCACCAGTGACCTCTTAATTTTGACCAGTGTTTCCCAACCCCGGGGGTGATTCTGCCCCCAGGGGACACCTGGCAATGTCTGGAGACATTTTTGGTTGTCGTGCCTGGATGGGGTGCCTGCGTGTGCTCCTGGCATCTAGTGGGTGGATGGTGCTAAACATTGTACAGAGCACAGGACAGCCTCCAACGGCAAATAATGATCTCACCCCAAATGACAACGTCACCAAGGCCAAGGTCGAGAAACCCTGATTTGGACTTTGGCGGTTATTACCCAACGCACATGTTACAATTGACCCGTGAGGCATGATGCCCAGATGGAAAAACAAGGTCCACCCACCCATGTTAATATATATCGAAAACTCGTAAACGCTCTTCATTTTTTAATGTATCAAGAGTCAGAAAGATATAAAAGTGCAAGTGGCCCTGCTGGGAGGGGCTGATTTGGGAAAATGGGGTTCCCTGTGTCACTCCACTAGAGCGGGGCTGATGTGGGGCGTGGGCTAGCTTCAGAGAGGTGGAGCTTCTTGGGTTGCGTCTACTGGGAAGGGACCGCTCCTGGGAGAGTACAGGCCTTGCCATGGGGACCCTCTATCTTTCTCTGCCTCAGGGCATCGCTGTGTTCCCCTGATGGCCCTCAGGGGAGGAATCCAGGGTGGGGGAAGCGGGAAGAGGTTGGCGAGCAGGAGCCAGGCGGCCTTCTAGCATCTGGAGCTGCTGGGACCTGGCATCGCCCAAGATGTAGAAAGGCTGGAGATGTAGAAAGCCTTTGGGGATGAAAGGGGGAGGGGTTTGGGGTGGGCTGACCTTACCTGCACCCCGTGACTGGCCCCTCCCTAGTCTGGCCTTTGCTCGGCTCCTAACCTGGCAGGTGGAGGGCCAGGTGTACCCATGGCTCCCAGGCAAGCAGACCCTCCCTGGTACCCAAGCGCCACATAGCATCATCTACCCCAGAGAAAGCCATCAGGGCTCCCTGTAGGAATCCAAAGATCGTATCAGAGGGGTGGTGCTGATAGTCCGAGATCCAGGGTGAACAGAGCCAGGGACAAGAAAAGGAGCTGGATGGTCCCCATCCTAGAGCTGGGGGGCAGGCGGGCAGCTCCTTGAAGCACTGGGAGCCAGTCACCAGGGACTCCACCCCGGGGCTGCCTTTTTGTGCCCCCCTGCCTTTCCGACCTTGGGCAGCCATGGCCTGAGGTAAGACATTCTACCTTGCCAGTTTTGTATAGAAACGGATTTCAGCCTCTATAGAGGGTATTGGCTGTGGCCTCCACAACCATCACCATAAGAGAGCTTGATGCCATTGACCACGTGCTAGTGTCGGGAGAATGGTAAGATGTCGAAAGATTTCCCCAGCAGTGCAAGCGAGACCCTGTGCGTGGGAACTGGGGAGCCCTCAAAAAGCAGGGGCTGGGCTCCTGATTTTGAAATGGAAAACAGAAAAAAGAAAAGTCTCATTTTGAAACACCGGGCTAAATTTACTTCCTCGGTACGAGCAAGAAGAATGGGCGAGGGGCTGCTGTGTGCTCTAGGGAGAGACCCGGGGAAGACTCAAGATGCAAGAGAATTCCCCGAGACACACAACGTTCTGCTCGTGAAACTGCCACCTTTTCCGGGGTCTGCAAAACTGGGGGAAGACCCGTCTCCTAGCTGTGTGTGGTCTGCCACACGGGGAGCCACATTGTCGCCCCATCTGTGTGCCTCTAGGCATTGCTGACATGCACCCCATCCCCCAACCCCCCCAGGGGACAGAGGGAGTCTGTCTTGCCTGTTATTAATCACAGTGACCTTTAAGCCAGATCTATGTGCTTCGAGTATATCAGCTTGTTTATATTTTAGCTCATGAAACCACAACCCTGGGAGACGGGAGCTGTTTGCACACCCATTTTACAGATGAGGAAACTGAGGCCCCAGGAGGTTGAATATCTCACCCAGTGTCACACGCAGTCAAGGCTGGGAATGGAGCCCTTACATGCCAGCTTCAAAGATTCTGCTCTTTTATCGCTACAGGAAGCTGAAATTATTTTGTTACTTGGTCTTAAAAAAAAAATAGGTTGGCAGTTGAATGGGTCATCTTTCAGGAAGAAAATGTTGCTGTTGTGAAGGCAGCCGGGTGACTGTCACGTGCTCCGTGGCCTGGGCCTCTGTCTGTGTCATTGTGTCTGCCCACCATGGTGCGCGGGTGCTCTGGGCTGGCTCCAGTGTGTGCCATCTGCTTCCACGAATCTGTGCTCTCTTTGTCCACTGGGTCCGTGGGTCATCAGCTACTTCCCAGAGGCTCCCTCGCTCCTCCGGCCACCTCGCCACCCAGACCTTAGCCTTACACCTCTACTGGGTCCTATTTCCCTTCCCCTTGCTCCTGGCAGAGCCTATCCCTAGGCATGGACCTAGCCTGGCACGGCTGTCTCCAGCTGCAAGGAGGGGGAGACGCAGGGTTCTGGAAGTAGCTGTTCAGAGGCAGAGATGCTGAATAAGTCTTAAGAGAAGATAGGCCCTCCCCGTTCTTGCCCTTCCAACTCTGGGAGCACACAGAAGCTCTCTGGAAGCCGTGCCCAGCACTGCTGGCACCAAGCATGGGGGGTGGGTGGTGGGGGGGACAATGGAGCATTCTCTGGCCATGCTGAGTATGTGGCCTGCCTCCCGCCAACACTCCTCACCAGATACACCATGGAGTACATCCCAAAGGAGGCATGCTCAGAGCAGAAGGATTTCCTGGGGGATGGGGGGTGGGCAGTGCTGACATCAGCTGGGGTTGGGAGCTTCCTGGGTCTCCCTCCCCGCCCATCCTGCTCGCCTGCCATGGAGGACATCTTCGGGGTGCCCGGTGCAGGTGTAACTGGTCATGCAGGTGCTCTGGAGGCCGGCTCTGGCAGGCACACGGCCAGGAAGTGGGGCCGAGGGTGACCTGTGGTCCTCTTGGTGATGTCGGTCAGGGAGGAGGTGGCCATGCCACCAAACAGGAAGGCTCCCAGCTGCTTGTAGACCATGGCCATGGAGGCACTGCTCATGGAGGCCATTGTGCTCAGCTGCAGGCTCGGGACACGGATCATCTCTCCCAGGCTGATCTGTGGGGCCGCCTTGGAGGGGGCAGGGATCGCTGCTGAGTGCTGGGGGGAGGGGCCGCAAGAGTGGGAAATCCCCAACCCTCACTCTCAGACAGGTTGCATTTCCCACTTTGTGTAGAAAGGACGGTATGGTTTCCCACCAAGTGGGGCACAAGGGTGCAGCTTCTCATTTCATCGCGCCATCAAAATGGGCGACTTCTCCCACCGCTGTACCTGAAATGGACACATTTCCTATTTCACCAAGGCGAGGGACATAGCATCCCATCTCACCAAGGAAAGGGGTGGGACATCCCCCTATTTTATGTCAGACACAGGACTTCCTATCCCATATCTAAAGGGGCGGGACTTCCTGTTATCTAAAGAAAAGAGGTGGGACATCTCCCTAGTTTATGTCAGACACAGGACTTCCTATCCCATATCTAAAGGGGCGGGACTTCCTGTTATCTAAAGAAAAGAGGTGGGACATCTCCCTAGTTTATGTCAGACACAGGACTTCCTATCCCATATCTAAAGGGGCGGGGCTTCCTGTTATATAAAGAAAAGAGGTGGGACATCTCCCTAGCTTATGTCAGACATAGAATTTCCTATCCCATATCTAAAGGGGCAGGACTTCCTGTTATACAAGGAAAAGAGGTGAGACGTCTTCCTAGTTTATGTCAGACATAGGACTTCCTATCCCATATCTAAAGGAGCGGGACTTCCTGTTATACCAGGAAAAAAATGGACTTCCTCTTAAATGCCTGAAAATGGTGGGACTTCCCTTTCCACCAGGAGAAAGAGGCAGGATGTTCCCTGTGTGTTTGAAAGGGGGAGCTTTCCCAACTCCCCAGAAAAGGGGCAGGACAGCTTCCTGCTTTAGGAATATAAGGGATGAGGGCTCCCTGTCCACTGGGGGAAGGGGCTGGACTCCCTCTGCTCCAGGCCCAAGGCAGAGAGGCGAGGGTTTCTTCTAGTCTATGCCAACAAGGGGTGAGCCCTATGTCTTCCTCAAGGAAAAGAGTTCTTCCACGCCATCGAGCAACGAGATTTCCCATTTCAGTAGGAACTGGGGTAGTCCTTCGTCCTTCCTTAGGCCTACAGTGGGCAGGGCTTTCACTCTGCCAGAAAAGGGGGTGAAGCTTGCCCATGGCATGGCACCACCATGTGTGGTAAGAGTGACCAGTCCTCACCATGAAGATGGAGATGAAGAAGCTCATGGTGATGGGGGCCGAGTCCTTGATGATGTAATGGGCCACCAGGGAGGTATTTGATGGTGGTGTCATTGCAAAAGAAGCCACCGACCGATGTAGGGGGCTAGCAGACGGCTCTCGCTCAGCACAGTGGGGATGCTGACTGTAGGGTCAGAGAAGACCATGCTCATGGTGGGTCACTGAGGCTTACTCTCCTTAGGTCTTCTGGCCAGGCTGTCCTTCCTGTGTCTCCACAGCCTGGTCATGGGGGGAGGGCAGCAAGGCTGTGATGGTGGCTCTGTGTGTCTCTGCATCTGTGAATATGTGTGCATGTGTGTATGTGCTTATGGATATCTAAGTCTATGTCACCTGCTACGTGAGTATGTCTCTGTGCATGTATGTTTCCTAGTGTAGATATACGGGTGTACGTGGATGGATGTTTCCTGGTGCGTGTGTATTTCTGCATAGCTGTGAGTCTGGCTGTGATTTTTCTTGTGTGTCTTTCTTGGTGTGTGTGAATCTTCATGTCTTTGCACGTATGTGACCATGTGTTTGTGGAAGTGTGTGTGTGTGTGTGTGTGTGTATGGCGTGGTACGTGCACCTGTGGGCTCGGGGATGTACGTGAATGGAGATGTGTGTGTCTCGGTGCATGCACATATCATGCACCATGTGTATATGTGGTGTGAATAGGCGTTTGTGGTACACACGGGTACACGCCTGGATGGGTGTGCATCTGTCTGTGATCCGTGCGTGTGTGAGATTATGCAGTGTGTCCACGGATGTGTGGGTTGTGCTGGTGTGCATGTGTGGTTCTGTCTGGGCTCTGTGTGTGTTCATGCCTATATCTAAGGCTCTGTAGCTGATTGAGCTGAGAGATATTGGTGCGAATGTTGTGTTGAGCAGGGGCCGGGGCCCCTCACCAGACATCACCATCCTCAAGTCAGGAGGGCAGGGGGGCCTGTATTCAGCGGGTGCCGGGCTCTCTGTCAGGTTCACACCCCTAAAAGCCTACCCCAGGCCTCCCACCCTTCTCTTGACTCTGTCATTCTGTCACCACTGAAGTCTGGTGGAGCTAGGCAGCTGGAACCCAGCCTCCACAGCCCCCAACTCCCTTCCTACACTGAAAGGACAATACTAGTGTCCCAGCCTGGCCTCCCGTCCCTGGCTACGGGGCTTTGGTCACTAGCTCTGCCCACTGGGGAGTTGGCGGGTGCTGGCATATGCCGGCCACACATCTAGACCCTAGGCAAGCTCAGGCCACACAGATACACACACACAGAGTCTGACATACACAATTACACAATACAACCGCACAGTCTGACCCAGACACACAGATTCAGATAACACACATACAGACACAATGCAACCATATACCCACAATACACAGAGGCCCATACAGACTCAGACACACACCCAGCTACACAAACGCCGTGAGATACACCCCCAACCCAAATGCATAGTCACAGGTTCCCATAGACTAAGTGCACACATAGGGGTCACCCACAGTAAACACACCTCCCCCAAGCCAGTACAACACATAACACAACAACGCAACACAGAGACCCAAAGACACACACACACACAAACACATACAGATATACACAGATATGCTCTACACTCAGACCCCACTACAGACATGGCTAGACCTAAATATAGACTCAGATGCACGCATGCGTGCACACACTCATGCACAAGCACACACACACGGAGAATCATACATTCACATGGATATAAGTACACCACAGACCACCCCCAGACACACAGACACACAGATAGAACCAGGGACTCGCGAACAACATACACACAGTCAAACATACACAGAGATACACAATGCAAATAGACACCCTCCCCACCTGCAGACACACAGACAGACCCAGATACACAACTCCAAAAGACATATCGTAAATACAGTTATGTGAAAGACTGAAAATAAATGGTGGAAGGGAGAAAATAAAGTCATAGGACAGTCTGAAAAAAAAAAGAAAGATGCACAGCCACATGTGGACGTCAGCACCTTCCCAGAAACACGCTGGTGAACACACAGATGTGAAGACACACGGCTCAAGTACACACACCAGGGCAGACAGCCAGCCTCCAGTCCAGCGATCCTCGGATCAAGACAGCCAGGCAGACAGACCTCGCCACGCCCCTTGGGTGTCAGGAGCGGACGGCCCAGGGGTGTCCGTGCAGGTCCCCTGGCCACAGGCACTGGTACCGGATCACCAGTTCGGGCAAGGCCAAGACCGTGTGTGGTGGGAGACGGTGTGGACCGACTGGGATCAGAACTCCTGAGCCAGGCGGGGCCACAGTGGGAGAGGAGGGCCCGGAGGGGGAAGACCCAGGTGGGCAGGGGCGGGGTCCCATTGCACTGCGGTGCTTAGACGGCCAAGGGGCGTGGCCTTCCCCAGGATGGGCGGGGCCGGTGAAGCTGAGGTCTCTCTCCCTCACCTTAGTGAGGGGCCCCCATCCCACACCAGGGACTTGACGGCTTTGGGGTAGGGTCTGATCTTGTGGGTGGGGCCTGGAAGAAGGTAGGGCGGGACGAAAGGGGCAGGGCCTAATGGAAGGAGACAAAATGGCCAGAGACCCACGGGTCGTGAAGTCCCCAGGGAAGTCAGACTAGGGATGGGGATGGGTCGAAGGCTTGGACTGGGAAGGGGGTGCAGGGCTCTGGAAAGGTGAAACCCAGGAAAGGGGCGAGGATTTTACATAGGAGACGACAGAAGGGCAGAGCCTGGGGAGAGGGTGGTGCTCAACTGAGAAAGATAGAAAGTGGGTGGGGCAGGAGAGTGGGCAGGGCCTGGGAGGCTGATAGATGGGGGTGGGCGGGGTCTAAAGAGAATGATGGGAAAATAGGTGGGGCTAGGGAGTGGGGGGTGGGGAAGTGGGCAGGGCCCAGGGAGATTGACAGGGAAGTGGGCAGGACTGGACAGTGGGCAAGGCCTGGGAGGCTGATGGCTGGGGGAGTGGGCGGGGCCTAGGGAGGATGATGGGAAAGTAGGCGGGGCTAGGGAGTGGGCAAGGCCTGGGAAGCTGATGGCTGGGGAAGTGGGAGTGGCCTAGGGAGATTGACAGGGAAGTGGGCGGGGCTGGGGAATGGGCAAGGCCTGGGAGGCTGATGGCTGAGGAGTGGGCGGGGCGTAGGGAGGATGACGGGAAAGTGGGCGGGGCTAGGGAGTGGGTAAGGCCTGGGAAGCTGATGGCTGGGGAAGTGGGAGTGGCCTAGGGAGATGGACAGGGAAGTGGGCGGGGCTGGGGAGCAGACAGGGCTTGGGAGACGGGGGTCTGCCCGGGAGGGTGCAGGCCACTTTTCTCAGGGTCCCGCGGGTCAAAGTCACATCGGAGTTAGTGATAATCCTCCTGGGCCGGCGGTCTCCGTGCGGGGCGATTCCCTGGTGGTCATTTTCTGGCTGAGAGCCCT
Organism: Equus asinus; assembly: GCF_041296235.1. Classification (NCBI taxonomy): domain Eukaryota; kingdom Metazoa; phylum Chordata; class Mammalia; order Perissodactyla; family Equidae; genus Equus; species Equus asinus. The sequence goes on from NC_091809.1 coordinate 16,009,786, forward strand.
GGCTGGGTGGGCGGGGACCCTTCCCTCTGCGTCAAAGGCCGCCCCGCCCCGCCGGGCGCCGACCAATGGGAATCCACCTCGCCGCTCACTGCAGCTTTTGCTGTCCCGGGAGCTGCGCGCTTAGGGCGGGGACGCGGAGCTGCACCGGTGGAGGCGGGTGAGGGTCTTTCGTTCCAATCTCGCTTCCCAAGCTCTGTCTCCGAGTCCGAGGCGCTGCCTGGTGCGGCTCCGACCGCCCTTCTCTCCGCTCCGCTTTGCATTTGAGGCCAAAGACCTGGAAGCACCTTTTCCTCCCTTCAGCCTGGACCCCCAGCCCCCGACTCCGTAAAGCCCTGGACTGAGGCGCCTGGTCCACCAGGGGGCGCCCGCGGCCTCCACCGGGGCCGCTGCCAGGAAAAGGGACCCAGAGGTTCTTCAAGGGAGGGAGGGACGGGTCCCCCGAAAGAAAGCCAGAGTCCCCTCTAGGGGGTGGTGGATCTTGGGCGATTCGAAGGATGGGGCCTGGGTTTCCGTTGGTTGTGTTCCCTTGTACTTTTTTTTTTTTTTAAGATTGCCACCTGGGCTAACAACTGTTGCCAATCTTTCTTTTTTTTTCTGCTTTATCTCCCCAAACCCCGCCTGTACACAGTTGTATATCTTAGTTGCATGTCCTTCTAGTTGTGGGATGTGGGACGCCACCTCAACATGGCCTGACGAGTGGTGCCACGTCCTCGCCCAGAATCCGAACCCTGGGCCGCCCGCAGCGGAGCGCGCGAACTTAACCACTCGGCCACGGAGCTGGCCCCTGTTCCCTTGTACTTTGTGTCTTCGTTTCAAGTGCTCTGGGTGTCTCTCCAGGTCAACCTGCTTTAGCGTGTGACATGGGTGCCTTCAGTGGTCTCTGGGTGTCTGATGTTGTGTGTTTCTGCATAGCCCAGGGCGTTTGAGTCTCTCCGAAGCTGTTTATGGGTTAGTGGGTGTGAGTGACTGTGGCCATGGGTGTGTCCACGTGTGTGCTCTTGTGCACCTGTGCTTGTGTTTCAGTGTGCGACTATATGTGCCAGTTGTGTATCTCCACATCTGTTTTGGTAGGTGTGCGATTGTGTGTCTGCAGTTGTGCTTCTCGTCTCTGTGTGTTTGGTCGTATATGCCCAGAATATGTATCTCTTGTGTCCCAGTGTGTGTCCTTGTGTGTGCCTGTTGGCTAGCTTTTGGTGGCTGCTGTTGTGTATCTATGATTATGTGTTCAGTTATGTCTCTCTCTGTGTGTGTGGGAGAGTGTGAGTGTGTATCTGTCTCAGTTTGTGTGATTGTATATGGGGGGTGTCTTTTGGACCCCTGTGTCTAACTGTCTGTCTGGTGGCCTCCCTGGCGGAGTCGGAGAGTCCCTTCCAGGTGGCAGCCAGCCCTGCTGGGACTTCCTCCCCTGAAGTCTGGCTTGCTTCCCAGCAGAATGAGCTGACTTCTCATGCTCTGGCCCCTGCGAGGTGTCCCCAGGGCTCCGCCCTGGTCTGCTTGGGTCTTCCCCATTCCTACGTCCTTCCACTGCCCCTTATCAGGAAAACACTATTTCCTGCCTTTGATGTCACTGGTGCTAAATTTTCCCTTCTTCCACTCAGCTCAGGCCACTGGTTTCTTTCTTTATGTGTGCACACCTGATTCTGCGCTAGGCATCAAAAAACCAAAACAATGCAAAACAGCAACACACGGAAAATGCAAGTGAGCAAAAAGTATACATAGTGAAAGGACCACGTTCTCTCACCCCCGAGTCCCCCAGTTGTTTATATCCCTTCCACCAATGTGCTGTGCAGATATATCTCTGCTCTGAAACAAAAGCCGCATTCTATGGTTAGCATCCTGCATCTTTGTTTTCTTAGTTCTTAAAGATCTCTATCGAGCCCCAAAGAGATGACTCAACCTATTCCACGACTGATCGCAGAACTGATTCTGCGAGCCATCATATGACTATTTCTCTTTCGATGACTGTTTTGCTCGTTTTATTTCTGAACATTTTGGCAGCAGACATTCCTGCCTGTCTATCTTTTTGCCCAGATGTCCACAGTAGTTTCTGGACACTGGTGGTCCATTCACGAGATCAACCCCTATGCACGGTCACACGGAGATGCCAAACTGTTACAGTGTCACACCACACTGCAGCAAGGATGGCTCACCCTTGAGAGCACTACTGTGTGCCAGGTGCTATTCTGGCTCTCTGTTCTCCCTGTGATCCTGTGAGGTGGTCACTGGTGTTAGGCACGCTTCACAGATGGGGAAACTGAGGCACACACAGGGGAAAGAATTTGCTCAAGATCATGCAACTAGCAACAAGCAGAGCTAGGATTTGAAGCCAGGTGGGTTGGATCTCGTGCTATGGCTGTTCCTCAACTAGAAACACAGCTGTGCACGTATGGACCCCCGTTCCTCAACCCTGAACACGCAACATCGCATTGGAAACACACATCTCCAGGGCAGCCGAGTATGCACCCCAACTCTGCAAGGCTTAATTGCTCTGCACCTCCATGCCGTGCAGCATTTACACAATACTGCACAAGGGTGCACACACTCACATGCGAGCCTGGATTTTCCTGCCCTTTCCAGGGCCCAGGAGACTCGGGATCCGGCTGTTCCAGCAACTCACTTAACTTGACCACACAATCCCCCTCTCTGTATCTCCTTCCTCCTTCAACCCTTGTTAACCCTCCCACAGCTCAAGACCGATCTCCCTTGATTCTTTCCTTCCCTTTTTTCTTCTTTGCTCAGTTCTCACACCCCCATTTGGCCCCTCGCTCACTCGCTCACTCGCTGGCTCTCTTTTTTGTGATCTTACTCAACAAACATCACTGATGTCCTCCATGAGGCTTGCCTCTGCCCTGGGGGAGCCAGAGGATCCAGGCCAGCTAAGGGTTGACACTGGGGAAGGCCGCATATGGGATGGGGGACAGTCAGGAACCCAGAGAGAGGAGATGAGTTTTGCTAGAAAAAATCAAGGCATACCTCCCGGAGGAGGCACCTGTTCCCTGGGCCTCCGAGTGGGAGAGGGGTGCTCTCCCCTCCAACTGCTTCCTGCCCAATGGCTCTCTTGAGCCCTGTGGTGGGGAGGGTGAGGACCCAGCCCACGCTCGCCTTGGGGAGACAGCTGAGTACAGAGGTGTGACTCCACAGAACGTGGGGGTGCTAGAAGGATGATGCTGAGAGCTTTATGGTGGGTGGGGCCACCTGGCTCATATGTGCCGACCACAGCAGCGCGTCATGGTGCTCCCTGGCTGCGGCCTGAGCCTTCCGCGGGCTGCTAGGCCTTGTTTCCCCTCGGTCGAGGGGGCGTACAGAACTCTGCCAAGCCTTTCGGAGGACAGAGAGCTGTTCAGAACAGTTGCTGTGAGTCCCCGGCTAAGTGACTTCAGCTTTTGGAGTCTTGGTTTCTGCATCCCCATTTTGGGGGTGCTGGTGTACCAGAGATATAGAAAAGATTCAGTGATCATAACCATGCCAGCTCACCTTTATTAAGCATTCACTACATGCCTGGCTCTGCCCACAGCAAGCTCTCAACCACTCTTTGAGATCGACTGTTATTCCCATTGAACAGATGTGAGCAGTGAGGCTCAGAGAGGTGAAGCAGTTTGCCCAAGATCACACAGCAAGACATTTGAGAACTGAAATTCAACATTCTAGAACAGAGGTGGCAAATATTTTCCTGAAAGGGATCAGAGAGTGTAAATACTTTTGCCTTTGCTGGCGAGACAGTCTGTGTGGCAGCTACTCCACTCTGCTAGAGTATTGTATATGTAAATGAATGAGCATGGCTTTGTGCCGATAACATTTTATTTACGGAAATGTGAATTCCATATACCTTGCAGAGGTCATCAAATATTCTTCTTTTGACTTTTTTTTCCAGCCACGTAAAGCCAAAACCAGCCAAAGGAAAAATTCCTAGTTCAAGAGCGGTAGTTCACTGACGTCTGGAGCCCATGCGGTTAACTATTATGCTAGATTTCATTGATTCATTCATTCCTCGATGATTATTATTGAAGTCTGCAATTTTCTAGGCACTGGCGGTCGAGTGGGAACGTGACTGACTAGGATGCTTCTCTTCAGCAGTTAATTTCGTGGTGGAAAATGATTGTAAGCAAGTAAGCGAATGAACAAAAATATTTTAGATGGTGGAAACTATTAGTAAGGAAATTTGATGGTGTGACCAGGACCTAAGGGAGCGACACTTTCATTTTTGTCTTTTTGGCTGTCACCTACTGTATGGTGGGGCTGAATAACCAACAGATTGGCTGGTGGCCTGTGAGCTTCTTGGCAGCGTGATAAAGCAGGGGAGGGTCCTTTGGCCTCAGCATCTTTAAATCTTTCTGCCTCGTTGGTCAGATTTCTTGGGGGCGGGGAGAGTCTTTCTCCATGCCATCTTCTAGGTCCTGGATGCTGAGTGAGGATGAGGGTGGAGGTACAGGAATTTTCAGCTCCTGCATTCAAATTCACAATTTTGCTTAACATTCCTGCTTTCTACCCTACACACCACTCATCAAGCCACGCTGTGGTGGCGTCCCACATACAAAATGGAGGAAGATGGGCACAGATATTTGCTCTTCCACAATCTGCCTCAGGCAAAAGGAGGAAATTGGCAACAGGTGTTAGTTCCGAGCCAATCTTCCTCACCAAAAAACAAAACAAAACAAAAAACAAAAACAGAAAACCAAAACCGGACAGCTCTTTTCCACCCTGATGGAAAGAAGAGCTGGTGCGGCTATTGGGTAATTACTTTCAGACAAGTCTTCTATTTTTAGCTGCCACCTACCACACTCTCTTTCGGAGCTGGTGGAGGTCACTAGTAGCCCAGTCTTCACCGGTATCGGTGGTAGGATTCTGCTAGGAAAATTTTTCTGGCTTTCCGCCCTGCTGGCTTCCAATTTTGGTTTAGGCTTGACAACAATGACTTAACTGTCACTGCAATGGGGTCTCAGGAGACAGTGAAAGTAGACGCTGGTGCCCAATTCATCGTCTTCATCTAGAAGGGCGGTCGGAACGGAGACGTGAGCGGCAAGAGGGTGTCCGTTGGCCGCCCGTCTGGGGAAAGGACATCCCAGGCAGGGGGACAGCAGGTGCAAAGGAATAACCTTGGTACCATGCAGTGAGTTCTATAACTTGAGGGAGCCTGAGAACCTTCTGGAACGCTCATTCAAACAAAGATCCCTGTCAGTAGGTCTAATTTAAGGTGCTAGAAATTTGCGTAGTTAATAAGTCCCCAGGCGATGCTGGCTTGGGGCTCACGCTTTATCAACCCTTCTGATAACGGAAGTACTTAACACCTGTGTATCAATGTCATCATGGCTTTCTCCCGGTAATTCCCCAGCGAGGCCTGATACAGGATCTACCACAGGGCCAGCATCCATACTTGTTTAGTTGAACCAAAATTCCCCCACATTTCCTGGGCTGCTGGCGGAGGGTTGACATCGATTGCCTGGTCCGCCCTCCAATTTTCCAAAGGGAAAGTAAGACCTTGAGAGAGTCAGGCTGTGGGCCAGTATCCACCTGGGTGGTCTAGGCAGAGCAGGGCTTCTGCGGGAGGCCAGGACTTTTCCAGGGCTGCCCATCTCTCAATCTAGGGTTGCTTCCTCTTTTGGGGCCAAGTTTTGGCCGCTTCTCTGCCTCTCCTCCTCCCCGCCCCCGCCTCCACCAGGGGAGAGCAACGGGAAGTTTGAGTTTCCTTTGCCTCATTCAAGACTGTCCCTTTCCTGCGAGGGGAATTTCTCCACTTGGACTCTCCAGCCTTCTGCTCGTGGGGTCCAAAGGGGGCTCCTGACGGGAAGTGTCTGGGTGGGTGGGTGTGGGCAGGCCTGGGAAGGCCCAGGGGTCCTGGAAAGGTGGGGGAGGGTGGGGGGAGGACTGAGCATGGCGCTCAGGGTTCCGCTGCGGGGCTTACGCTCCGGAGGAGAAGGGGTTTGTCCTCTGAAGACCCCTTTGCAGAAGTGCTGGATTTCGGGGCTCCCAGGGGTAGCCCCAGTGATGGGGGGCTAGGGAGTTACAAAGAGGGGAAAGAGACAAAGAGAGTCACAGAGACTCAGAAAGTGAGAGTCAGAGACATAGAGAGACAAGGAGAGACACAGAGAGACAGAGACAGGGAGGGTCAGAGACAGAGTCACAAACACAGAAACAATGAGGCAGAGGGACAGAAAGATTCCTGCGACCCAACGCAGAGACAATCAGTAGAGACAGAGCGAGACACGCAAGAGAGAAAAGGAAAGACACAGAATTACAAAGGGGCACCCCAAGGGACAAAGAGGAGGAGACGGAGAGAGAACTGGGGAGACGGGTAACTAGTCGAGACCAAGGGGAAGCAGTGCGCCAGAGCACGGAGGGCGAGAGGGAGAAAGGAGACGGAGAGTTGGAGAAATCCAGAGAGAAAGTCAGGGAGAGTTCGGACGGAAGGTGGAGGGGGCTGGGCGGGGCGCGCGGGAATGGACCAGGCGGGGCGCCCGCATCCCCACCAGCTCCGCCCCGGAAAGTGGGGCTTCCGGATTCGCTATAAAGCGAGGAGCACCCGACCTTGGCTCCAGCCCCTTGCCGCCGGCCATGGTCTCCAACACCAGCGCCAACCCGGATCCCGAGGCCCAGCGGCCCCCGGCGCCCCCGGGCAGCGCCTGGCGCTCGCTGCCCTGGGCGGTGAGCGCCGCGCTACTGCTGTTCGCCGGCGCCTGTGCCTTCTGCGCGGTCCGCGCCTGGGCTCTGCCCGGCGCCCCCGCCTCGTCCGGCCCCAGCCCGGGCCCCGCGCCCAGCTCGAGACTCCCCGAGGTCCCCGAGCTGCCGCCGGACGCCAGCGCCCGCCTCCCCAACACGCTGCAGGTGAGACACGCTCCGAGCTGGGCCTCGTGGGGAGACCCCCTATTCCCCGTCTGGGACCCTTTCTCCATCCCGCACCCCCGGGGCCAAGGGTGGAAGGACCCCCCGAGGGCTCCTTTTCTTTATCCAGGACGTCAGGGGGCGCCCTTTTCATCCCACACCCCTGTGAAAGCCCATCTGTATCCCGCGCCTCAGAGGGGACCCCTTTCTCCATCGCGGAGCCCGCGGCGCACTTCTCCGAACTACTGAGGGGACTCCCGGAGAGCCTCAGTTTTCTTCCGGACCCCTGGGGTCTCCCCTTTGCCTCCCAAGATTTCCCTGTTCCAAGGGCCACTGGAGGGAATCTGTCCTCTTTTCCCTCCGGAATCCTCCGTGTGCTGTCCTTGCAGACGGCACGGGTTGGGGCTAGCTGGGCTGCCACCTTCGGGTGTGTGTGTGTGTGGGTGTGTTCTTTTGGAGGGGAGCGAAGGCTCAAGGTCTGCGCAGACCCCGGGGACCCCCCCACTTTCCAGGGGATGCGGGCGCGGGAAGGGGGAGCTGCCACTCACTTTTTGCCTTTCCTCCCTCCGCAGGGCGTGTTCGCGCAGCTGGTGGCTCAGGATGGTGAGTGTCCTGCGCTGTTTCCTACAGCCTGGGTTGGGGGGGGGGGCCCTAAGGAGGAGTTCCGGGAGAGGGAGACCCCCCCAATCTGACCCTTTCTCCCCTCTCTCTGAAAGCTGTCCCCGCTCTTCTTTGAACTCTGACCCTCTCTGGATGTCCTCCTCCTCTGACCCGCGTCTGTGCCCACCTCAGACCCGGGCTTTCTCAGATCCCGCCGCGCGCCCGTCCAGAGATCCGGGTCCTTCCCGCCATCCTCTCTCACCTCCTTCTTTCAGAGTCCCTCCCCTAACTCCCTTCATCTCCCCTTTCTTGAGACGCTCCCCCCCCCATCCCCTTCCCCCTGCCTTTCTCCTTTTTGGAGACTCTCGACTCCATCCCTTCCCCTCCCCTCTACTCCTCCGCTTTCTAGAGACCCTCCTCCCCACCCCTCCCCCTCCCTCTTCCTCTCCGTCAGACACCTCTTCCCCATCCTCTCTTCTCCTTCGGGAGTCCCCTCCTCCCCCCCTCTTCCTGTCCCTTTTCCTTTCTCAGTGTTCTCGCAGTTCTCTCCCCCCCGCCCCCTCCCCAAAGTCCCCTAGTTTTCCAATCCTTCTTCATGAAATTTTCCTCCTTCCTGGCAGCCTCCGTGACCCTCCCTCTGACCCCTCCCCCAGCCTGCCTCCCTCCCCTCCCCCGCTCCCCCGCTCCCCCATCACCCACACCTCCGTCTCCAAACCGCCTCCTTCCTTCCATCGCTAGGAGTCCTCTGACCCCCTCCCTCAGCCCCTCCCCCGTCAGACTCGCCTCTCTCCTTCTGCATGGCATCATCGCATCTTCTCTTGCTCACCTCCTTTCTGCTTTCCTGGGTCCCAGGGATCTCTCCCTCTGTCCCCTCCTCTCCCCACCCTCTCTTTTCCTCACAGTCCTCTCTCGAAAGCCCTTCTTCCCTTCCTCCCTTCTATCCCCTCTTTTCATTCCCCAGCCCCACCTCCTCCTGGGAACCTCTTTCCTCCCTCAGAGACCCCTCCCCACCTTTGCTCAGAGCCCCGTCCGCATCCCCAGGGCTGCATGCGCCCTGTCCCGCTGCCACGCTCAGTGCACCCTCCTTTCCTTCCACAGTCAGGTTGACCAAAGGGCTCCTGCGCTGGCACAGCGACCCGGGCCTGGCAGGTGTGTCCCTGGCACCTGGCCTGAGCTACGACGAGAGCACGCAAGAGCTGGTGGTCGCCGAGGCCGGCGTCTACTATGTCTTCTTGCACCTGGAACTGAAACCCGTGGTGGCCAGCGCTGGCTCCGGCTCGGTCTCCGCTGCTCTGCGCCTGAAGCCGCCGCGCACTGGGGCCGCCGCCCTGGCCATGACCTTGGACCTGCCACCTCCCTCCTCGGGGGCCCGGGACTCGCGGGCTGTCGGTTTCCGGGGCAGTCTGTTGCATCTGGGCGCCGGCCAGCGCCTGAGCGTCCACCTGCTGAGCGTCCACCTGCCCGCGGCGGCTGGGGCGCCCCCTACCTGGCAGCTTGCACAAGGCGCCACCTTCTTGGGCCTCTTCCGCGTGGCCCCCGCTGGACTCCCCTCACCGCTGCCCACGTGACACCGGGCCTGGGTACCACCCTCTGGACGGAGACTGAATCCTGTCTGCCTTTGTTGGGGCCCCTGGTGATGGGGCCCAGCTACTCTACCTCACCAGGCCGGGCAGGGACTTCCTGCTGCTCACCCCTCCTCGAGGACTCTGCAGATCACTTTATCACCCCTGCCTCATTCTTGGTATTTATTCTGAGCCTGAGCTCAGACGGTGTACTTTATATTAATCCATTCGGTTTATATTTATTGAGCGTCTGCCACATGCTGGGCACTGTGCAGGGCTAGAGAAACATCAGCCCCCCCCATCCTTATTTATGTTAATATATGAGAAATAAAGACTCATTCCCAGCCCCCCTATGGGATTCACGGGCTAGCTTTTGGGGGTCTGCGTAGCTCTATGCTGTGTGAGCTTCATTCATTCATGCAACTTTTACTGAGCAACTACTGTGTATCAGGCACTGTTTTAGGTGTTGGGGACACAGCCGTGAACAAGAGAGACAAAAACCCCAGCTTTGGCCAAGCTGACAGTCAGCTAGCTGGCTTGACACTGATTGTGTGCAACCCCTTGTGTCTGGGCCAGATGGGAGAGCATGAGATAGTGCAAAGTACTGTATAATAAAATATTTATAAACCTAATGACCACTCTGTATTGACTATTTATTTACTCTGTGCCAGACAATGTCAGTTATCTTGAGACTTCGTAACTACCCTATGCCTTCGGGATTTTGTTATTTATTCTCATTTGTGATTTGCCTCTGTCATACCTGGTTCTGGAAATCCTGCCTAATGCTGTTCTGCAGGACATTGATGGCCAATGTGCGTTCAGTGACATCACGCTGGCCACTTACAATTGGCCATGGTGAGTATTTACACCCTGGGAACCAAGTCAAGTGATTTATTGTTTCTTGATCGCCTATATTCAAAGTGCTGGAGAAAAGGATGTTATTATGGAGATCAGACTTAAAAGTGTGTCTTGTCTGTAGCTGTTGCCTTGTGAATAGCACATGAAAAAATTGAGGAAGTCCTCATCTAGAGTTTTCAAACCATCATCTGATTTAGCAAAGAAGTGCCTCATGTCGTTGACAAGCAAGTGAATACGGACATCCATCTTTGTTGTTCCATTTCTTCTTAGTCTTTAAGGAAAATATCAACCTACCTTCACTCGTTTGTCAGTTGCAATTACAGGTGGGCTCTGGGTACAAAAGGAGGAACAATCAGAAGGCCGTCTGTGAGAATCAGTTGATTGTATGGAATTTGCAATGCAGAGTATTTCACGTTTTATTTTTGGAAATTGCGTCCTACACGTCACTTATGCCAATAAATTTGTTCCCCCACCCCCACCAGAGAGAGCTGGTTGTTAAACATTTACCAGCACACCACTGTCCCTCTTTGTCTCCAGATGGGGCCAGTTCCCCCAGCCCCATAATTTCCCTGCCATGTGGCTCTTCTGCCCACTGGCCCATATAAACCAGCTGGACTTAGCTCCTTACAGACATAGGACAAAAGGGGCTGGGGTGGACAGAAATCTCCATGGAGCCGGGGACCTTGATGGGACTTAGGAGGGATGGGGATGAGGGAAGCAGCGGTGGGAGAGCTTGGCCTGCACTGGCGAGACAGGAGGGTATGGGATGGGGAATGAAGATTTCGATGTGGAGGTAAATGTCATTTGCCTGACCCATCGCTACCCCTTCTCAAAGAGTTTCTTCCCTACTCCCTCTTGAGTGGGCAGAGCTGACACTGAGCTGACACCCATGAGTATGGACATACCGGTCATTAAGTTATTAAACTAGCCCCATACTAGTTGGCAAGTGCCCGTTACTCCCTGCCCCCATTGCTGGAGGCTTCCTCTGGACCCCTAGGATGGCCCTGTGACCCAGCATCCAAAGCCTTAAAAGCCAGTGCACCTGCGGGGTTGATGGAGGCAGAGTGGTCCTCAGAACTCTTGGTCCAGGGGCCAGCGTCAAATCTGATTGGTCAGTGACTGGCTACACTGTGGTTGTTGCCTGTTTTGCATAGCATCCTTGGCACCAGGTGATGCTACTCCTCTGGTGCAGCTGATTGGACCGGGGGGACACATGATTCAAGCTGGGCCAATCGGATCTCCTCTGCAGGAATGTGGGCAGGTCTGGCCTCAGAGACGGTATTAGTCAGGAATGGGAAGGTGTATGTGAGAGATAAGCGTGGAATGTCCCATGTGCAGAGAGAGAGGAGAGGAGGAAGGTGTGCAGGAATTCACAGATGAGACCACAGAGCTCTAGGGAGACCGAGGAGCGACCTAGTTTCTGACCTGCCTCTTCCCAGTGACATGAGATACCTATGCATTAGTTTCCTATGTCTGCCCTAACAAAGTGCCACAAACTGAGTGGCTTAAAACAACACACATTTATTATCCTACAGTTCTGGAGGCTGGAAGTCCAAGATCAAGGTGTCAGCCAGGCCGTGCCCTCTGCAAAGGCTCTAGGAAAGAATCCTTTCCTGCCTCTTCCAGCTTCTGGTGGGCGTTGGTAATTCTTGCATGCCTTGCAGCTAGCTGCTTCACTCGCATCTCTGCCTCCATCCTGTCATGTGGCCGTTTTCCCTCTGTGTGTCTCTGTCTGTTTCTCTTCTCTTCTTCTTATAAGGACACTGATCATATTGGATGCAGGGCTCACTCAACCCCTGTATGCCTGCTTCTTAATTCAATTAATTATATCTACAAAGACCCTATTTCCAAATAAGCTTACATTCTGAGGTTCCAGGAAAGATGTGAATTTTGGGAGGACACAGTAAGGATGCTTGGGCCCCATAATGTAGGATATTACCAAGACCCAAGGTGTGCAGATGGAATTCTACAATAGTGACAATAACCACGGTTGACATTTATTCATGCTTATTGGTCCCACACACTGACTGCTTTTCAGCGACTCCATCAGGTAGGTATGATTCCATTTTTAGCCCCAGTTCACAAGCAAGGAAACTGAGGCCCAGGGAGGTCAGCCCAAGTCACACAGCCAATAACGGGTAGAGTGACTGGCAGTGTGAATTCTACAGCTGGACTTCCTGCAACCCTGGTCACTTCCAGGCGACCTCATAGAATACACAAAAATTTGGGTTGAATTGTGTACCCCTATTTGTATGTTGAATTCCTAAGCCCCAGGACCTCAGAATGTGACTGTATTTGGAGATAGGGCCTTTACAGAGATAATTAAATTAAAATGAGGTCATTAGACTGGGCCCTAATCCGATATGACTGGCATCTTTGTATAAAGGGGAAATTTGGAGATGGACACACACATGCAAACACAGGAAGAACGCCACGTGAATGTGGAAATGACCATCTAAAGATCAAGGAGTCGGGCCTGTAACAGATCTTCCCTCACAGCCGTCAGAAGGAGCCAACCCTACCAACACTTTGATTTTGGGCTTCTGGCCTCTAGAACTGCAAAAAAAAAAAAAAAAACATTTTCTGCTGTTTGAGCTGTCCCATTTGTGGCACTTTGTTATGACAGCCCTAGCAGACCAATACGGAAGGTTGCAGAAGTTGATACCTTTAATATACCCTCAGCGCACAGTGCCTGGCTCTTGATAAGCACTCAGTAAATTTTGACTATTATTAGAGGGAGCCTCAAATAGACAGAAATGATGTTACGAAAACACAGGGATACAACTGGGATGTTGAAAAGTTGATCGACAAAGCCAGCAATAGAGAGACAGTATGTAGTGAAAATAGGAGGGTGTGCTAAGGAGTTGTAACAAAAAGAAAACAATGCAAATGCGGAATTCTCAAGTAGTGACACACCAATATTCAGACGGAGTTCTACAATGACACACGGGTGTGTTACAAAGAAGCAACAGTTCACAGAAGAGAGGGTTACGATGACACAACTGTGACGTTGGGAAGACACCCTTGCCAAGATGGGGTTTATAAAGTAACAAAGGCAATTACACCAAGATGAGGTGTTGTAAAGACAAGCACAGCTTCATAATCCTGCATCCACGACTCTAAAAATCCCCAAACAGAAAAATTTGCATGACTCCATTGGAAGCCCAAATTAACCGAACCCGTGTGAATGTGTTTATGGTCGTTACTTATTCCTGAGTCTGAATATTCATATAAGCAGGGATATGAATATGCTTGATTATTGAGTGCTATCCTAGAAGCTCTTGGAGGGGCTAATATATGCCTCTTGTAAATTCTGGATTCCAAAACACGTCTGGTGTCTGGAGGTTGGGATCAGGCAATGTGGACTTGTATGAGGGGTTAGCATGCGAATTAAGATCATTTATAAGACGTGGGGGTGTTATGGCGCCATGACGCGCCCACACCATCAGAGTGGGTGTACTCCTCTGGAGGGGGCGTTTCCAGTCTGAGGTTTCTCAGCGGGCATTTCCCATGCCCTTTTGTCCAATCCTTCTGCAAAGAGTCAAGGCTGCTTCTCGTCCCTCTCTTGCTACCCACAGACTCTGGCTTGGTCTACTCAGGAAACTCCTGGTGCCCAGGATGGGGATGAGTCTGGAGCCGCTCTTAGCTCCTCCCATCCCAGCATCCCTGTAGGATGAGTCTCCAATGAGGGAGGCAGAGCGGAAGAGCCCCAAGCCTTGCACCTGCTTCTCATGTGCGTATGTGTGTGTTGAGAGCAGTACAGTGAGGAAGACATGGAGACAGGTCAGCAGAGCATGGTTTTTTTTTAATTGTTTTAAGGACACTTAACATGAAACCTACCTTCTTAACAAAATTTTAAAGGCACAGTACAGTATTGTTAACTTGGGCACAATGTCGTGGGGCAGATCTCAAGAACTTATCCATCTTGTATAACTGAAACCCTATACCCATTGGACAACAACTCCCTATTTTCCCCTCCCCCAGCTTCTGGCAACAACCATTCTACTCTCTGTTTCTATGAAGCTGAAATTTTAGATACTTCATATAAGTGGAAGCATGCAATATTTGTCCTTTTGTGACTGGCTTATTTCACTTATCATAACGCCCTCCAGGTTCATCCATGTTGTGGCATTTGGCAGCATTTCTTTCTTTTTTAAGGCCAAATAATATTCCATTGTATGGATGGACCACATTTTCTTTATCCATTTATCTGTCAATGGACATTTAGTTTGCTTCCATATCTTGGCTATTGTGAATAACGCTTCAGTGAACACGGGAATGCAAATATCTCTTTGGTATCCTGATTTCAATTCTTTTGGATATATGCCCAGAAGTGGGATTGCTGGATCATGCAGAGCATGCATTTTAGAGTCACGCAGAGCTGAGTTCAAGCCCTGGTTCTGCCAGTGCTAGCTAAGCTGTGCATCATTGGGCAAGTGACTTTATCTCTCTAGGCCTAGTGTCTTCAATTGTAAAACTGGAAAAAATTTTGTGTCTCTTGGGGGTATTAAGTCAGCTAAAGGGTTATATAGCACAGTGCCTGGCACTTGATTCAATACGTGGAGCTGATGTTATTATTACATCGATAGGGTCATGGAGAGATGGCATCTAAGGTTGGAAGTGCATCAGGTAAAGAGAGGGTTTGGGGAAGTGAGTCCTAGGTAGTGAGTTCTGGCACGTGCAAAGGGCCAGAGGTAGGAGAGTGATTTGAGTGGTGTGAGATGGGGATAAGGGAGTCAGCCCATGCAGGCTCATGGATGCCAGCCCAAAGCTTTATCCTGAAAGCAATGGAGTATTATGAAGACAAGAAACCAGAGTAGCTTGTTAGAACTAGATCGATCTGGCAGGGGTGAAGAGTTTGTATGGGAGGTAGAGTGGAGACAAAGAGACCCATGGAATTACCCAAGTGAGAGATGGTGGGAGGTTTGGGTTGGAGTGCTGGCTTTGAAGATGGAGAGGCAATGAATGCATACAAGAAATAAATAATAGAAGGAATAGGCATTGGCCATGCTTTGAATATGGACAAGATGGAGAAGAGGGGGGGAGCCTAGACTTTTGGCTCATACAACTGGATAGAAGGTGGAGGCATTTACGGATTGGGGATCCTGGAAGATCATAGGCCAGCTTGGGATATGTGGACTTTCCAGGTGCCATTGAAGTGACCACGTGGGAATATTGAGTTGATTCTGTAGCTATGAAAGCTCTTTGGCTGGGATGGAAATTTGAGAGTTGTTGCTATATTTATAGAATGAACGTTTTGGGCAAGGATGAGATCTCTTAGAAAAACAAGTAACAAGGTAGCAGAAAAGAGGGTCTGAGATGAAGCCCCGAGGAACTCCAATATATGTAGTTTCCGTGGGAGGTCAGGTATGCCCAAAACCCTGCGAAGCGGCAGCCAGACAGGAAGGAGGAAAGTCGGATTCCAACGACTCTGTTTCAAGAAGGAAGTCGTGGTCATTGGTGTCCGGTACTGCTGAGAGTCAGTTGAGATGGAACTGAAAATATTTACCGGATTTTGAATCATCAGAATCACGAGTGATTTTATAAGAGCTGCTTTCAGGGGCGTGAGTGGATCAAGTTGCATCAGAGTGGTCTGAGAAACTAGTGACAAGTGAAGAATTTGAGATTGCCTATAGACACAGCTTTATAAAAAAAATAGTTAATATTTGGAAACAATTTCAGATTTAAAGAAAAGTTGCTTGAGTGACAAGAGTACCAAGAACACCCTGATATCCTTTATCCAGATTCACCAGTTGTTAATATTTTGCCCCATTTGCTCTGTCATTTGCTGTCTCCCCTTCCTTCCTCCCACCATGTTGTGAATGTAAATTGGAATCGTTCATTTAAGATGAGTTAGGCAAGATGAGGATGACTAAGAATGAAAGCAGAGGGAAGCACAACCTGAGAGGCTGGGGCAGTTCTAGGAAATTCCAAATGTAGCATGAGTGGATTCAAGAAATGGGAGGAAGTTTTGGGGCATTTATCAAGGTGATTACATAGAAAAAGACATGGAAGGTGGGTGGATTCGCTTTACCCTATTCTCTGGTCCATCTTTTAAACAGATCCAACGATATATTTCACCCTCAGGCTAAATCAGTGGATATAGAATGTCAGGTTACCAGTATTCCTCTCCTGAGTCAAGTTATAGTAAATAGCACAGAGGAGAGAACTGGAATTTTCAAACACAAAAATGAGCAGACAACAAAGTATTGCCAGGCATGTGACGAAATCAACACCATGAACGAGACATTCCAAACTCCACAACCGCAGAAAAGAACCGATACCTGAAGAAACAGAGCTAATACAACAAACAAAAGACCCCAGAATAGATTTAACTCATTTCCCTAGAAAGGTTTTATATTATTTTAGGTTGAGTGATATTTAAAAGCACCAATAATAAAATCTGTTAGGACACTCCTTGAAATCTGAGTAAAATCCTCCATTATCAAGCTTTCAGGGACATTATGAAAGTTTAAAGATTAAATACCATTGCTCATTAAAGTTTAAAGATGTCAAATGTGCAAAGGAGTTGACTCGCCAGAGAGAGATTAAAGAATACTTTTTCATTCACTCATTTATTTATTCAACACATGTTTACTGAAGGTTTTTAATGTGCCAGCATTTTTGTAGGTGCTGGCAATAAGGGTAAAGAAGAGAGACTTGGGGGGCCAGCTCAGTGGCCGAGTGGTTAAGCTCATGTGCTCCACTTCAGTGGCCCGGGTTTGGATCCTGGGCACAGACCTACACACCGCTCAGCAAACCACGCTGTGGGGGCTCTCACATAGAAGAACCAGAAGGACTTACAACTAAGATATACAACTATGTACTGGGGCTTTGGGGAGGAAACAGATGTTAGCTCAGGGTCTATCTTTATCACCACAAAAAAAAAAAAAAAAAAAGGAAGAAAGACTTGGTGTTCTCAGGTGGTTTAATTCTGGAGTTGGTAAGCTGTAGCCCATTTTCTGTTTTTGTAAGTGAAGGTTCATTAGAACACAGCCCTGATCATTTGTTTATATATTTTCTGTAGTTGCTTTCAAGCTACAGCGGCAAAGTCGAGTAGCTATGACAGAGACCGGATGGCCCATGACACCTACAAGGTTTACTATCTGGACCTTTACAGAAAAACGTTGCTGATCTCTGTTCTGGATAATCCCTAAATACAATAATTTTAAATTGTATAAGTGCTTAGTCATGGTTCTCCAGAGAAGCAGAACCAATAGGATGTGTATATATAGATAGAGATTTATTTTAAGGAAATGGCTTACGCAACTGTGAGGCCTCGTCAGTCTGAAACCTACAGGTCAGCCCAGCAGACTGGAGACCCGGGGAAGAGTGGATGTTGCCGTCTCGAATTCAAAGGCCTTCTTGGGGCAGAATTCCTTCTTCCTTCCAGAAACCACAGTTTTTTTCTCTTAAGGTCTTCAACAGATTGGACAAGGCCCACCACATTATGGAGGGTAATCTACTTTATTCAAAGTCTACTGATTTAAATATCAATCCCATCTAAAAAAACACCTTCACAATGACATTTAGGATGATGTCTAGCCAAATATCTGGGTGTCCTGGCCTAGCCAAGTTGACACATAAAATTAACTATCACAAATGTTATGAAAGAAATACACAGGAGGATGTCCTAGAGAGTGAAGGAGGTCTGTTTTTAAATAGTGGCATGGGCTATCTTCTCTTAGAAGGAAACAGATGAGCTGAGATTTGAATGATGGCGAAAATTCAGCCAGGGGAATATCTTGGAAGAAAACATTCCAGGCAGAGGGCACAGCAAGTGCAAAGGCCCTGAGGTGGGAACAAGCCAGGTATGTTAGGGGCCCAGAAAAACCAGTGTGGTTAGAGGGGAGTAGTGAGGTGGATAGTGTTAGGGAATGAGGTTAGAGATATTATGAGGGCCTCCTGTGTGAATTTAGGAGCATAGACATTTTTCTACCTTCAGTATAAAGCCAGTGGAGTATTTTAAGCTAGGACTGTGGTGGAGAAATTGGAAGCAAGAACACATTTGGGAGGCTGGTGGAGGCTTTTAGGAGAAAGATTTTGTTGACTTGGGCTTGCATGGTGATTGTGCAGCTCGATAGAAGTGGAGAAATGTGGGCAGTACTGGTTAGCATTAGGGGCTGCTTCAGTGACTTTAAATGGATTTCCATTACCCATAGAAAAAAACTCAGCTCCTCACTTCAGCCCATAAGATCTTGCCCCATTTTCCCCTTTCACCCCCCTGACCTCACCTCCTCCTACGCTCGCCCTCAGTCTCTTCCAGCCACGATGGGCCTCTTGGCTGTTTCTATACATGCCAGGTATATTCCTGCCTCAAGGCTTCTGTTCTGGCTGCTCCTTCTGCCTGGAAAACTCCTCTCTCAGATCTTCCCATGTAGATTGCTTTTCATCATTTAGTCCTCAGCTCCAAAGCCATCTCCTTACTTGATACCCAATTTAAAAGAGCTCCCCCATCAATTCACTATTCACGACTGGCTCTGTTTTATCTTTTTAATGTATACCAGTTACACAATGCTACATACCAAATCCCTCCAACTTAGTGGCAGAAAACAACAACCATTTTATTATGCTCAGGGATTCAGTGGGTCAGGAGTCAGGGCAGGGTAGAGTGGGAATGACTTATTTTCTTCACCACAATGTCTAGGGCTCAGCTAGGATGATTCAAATAGTTGGAGGTGACTTGAATTACTGCCAGCTGGAATCATCTGGTAGCTTGTTCACTCACAGGTGTGTTTCACCCAAGCTGGATGGTGTGAAGGCTCAGCTCAGCTGGGAGTATCAAATGATGCACCCACCCTTGTCTTCTCTATGTGACTTGGGCTTCTTGCAGCATCATGGGCTCGCCTTGCAGCTGGATTCCAAGAATGAGGAAGTGAAAGTCTCCAGAACAGTTCAACACTATACTCAAAAGTCACTTTCACCTTCTGCTGTTGAGCTAACCTTCTTCAGGGCCCTCCCAGATTCAACAAGTGGAGAAATTGGCTTTGGAGGGGTAAGTTCCAATCGCAGAAAGGCCCGTTGGCATGGGAGATGTTATGGCGGTCATCTTTGGAAAACACCATCTGCCATACTACCCTGAAGAGTTGTTAGGAAGATTTAATGAGGTGATTCATCTTGTTGTTCTAGGAGGTGACAGAGTCTAGTATGTAGGATGAGCTTTCTACCAGCTAGACCAACCTTTGACTTGCTAGAGTGTGTGTTCTGTGAGGGCAAGAATTTCTGTTCACTGAAGTTCACTGGTGAATCCCAGGCAACAAGAACAGTGCCTGATGCATCTCAATAAATATGTGTGAGTAAGGAGAAAAACATCAAGCTCGAGCACTTCAGGGTGTCACCCTAGGGAAAGCAGACAAGAGGCTCTCAGTGCCTGGACTGGCTTGCAGGACCGAGAGAAGGCATTGAATCTTAAGAATCCACCCCCACCCCCCAAGAGGGAACACAAAGTGGGGAGTGTGCACATCCAAAGAAAAAGTCTGAGAAAGCCTCAGAATCCTTAATTGGGCTGACTAGTGAAGGTATTTCTCTCCTGAAGCCAGTCAGTAAAGATTGGAGGAGGTGACTCCATCTACAAATGTGAAGATAGCAATGCAAGACTTCAAGGAAGCATGACACCTCCAAAGGGACACAATAATTTTTCAGTAACCAATCCCAAAGAAATAGAAATCTACAAATTGCCCAACAGGGAATTCAAAATAATTGTTTTAAGGAAGCTCAGTGAGCTACAAGAGAACAGAGATAGAGAATTCAATGAAACTGGGAAAATAATACATGAACAAAATGTGAGGCTCAACAGAGAGAGAGAGAGAGAGAGAGAAAGAGAGAGAAATCATAAGAAGGAACCAAACAGAAATTCTGGAGCCGAAGAATACAATATTTGAGATGAAATAATTCAGTAGAGAGCATCACGTAAGACTTGATCAAGCAGAAGAATCTGTGAATTTGAAGACAGGTAATTTGAAATTATACAGTCGGAGGGTAAAAGGGAATGAAAAAGAGTGAAGAAATCCTATGTGAAATACAGGACACCATCAAGTGAAACAATTTATGCGTTATGGGAGTCCCAGAAGGAGAAGAGAGGGAGAAAGGGGGAAGGAAGCTTATTTAAAGAAATAGTGGCTGAAAACTTCCTAAATCTGGGGACAGATTGGACATCCAGGTACATGAAACTCACAGATCCCCAAACAGATTCAACCCAAAAAGGTCTTTGACATGACACACTATAATCAGATTCTCAAAAATCACAAAGAGAGAATGTTGAAAGCAGCAAGAGAAAAGAAACTCATTACATACAAGGGAGTTCCCAGAAAGCCATCAAAAGGTTTCTCAGCAGAAAACTTGCAGGCCGGGAGAGAATGCGATTATGTAGTCATGACATGACACACTATAATCAGATTCTCAAAAATCACAAAGAGAGAATGTTGAAAGCAGCAAGAGAAAAGAAACTCATTACATACAAGGGAGTTCCCAGAAAGCCATCAAAAGGTTTCTCAGCAGAAAACTTGCAGGCCGGGAGAGAATGCGATTATGTAGTCAAAGAACTAAAAGAAAAAACTATGAACCAAGAATAATTTACCTGGAAATGCTGTCCTTCAGCCATGAAGGGGAAATACAGGCTTTCCTAGACAAACAAAAGCTGAGGGAGTTCGTCACCAATAGAACTGCCTTACAAGAAATGTTAAAAGGAATTCTTCAAGCTGAAGTGAAAGGATGCTAATTAGTAACATGAAAACATGAAAATATAAAACACACTGGTAAAGTTAAGTATATAATGAAATTCAGAATGCCTCAGTACTGTAATGTTTGTATGTAAATCACCTAACTCTAGTGTAAACGTTAAAAGACAAAAGTATTAAACACAGCTATAGCTACAATGATTTGTTAATAGATACACAATATAAAAAGATGTAAATTGTGATATCAAAACATGAATATGGGGGCCGGCCCTGTGGCCTAGTGGTTAAGCTTGTGCACTCCACTTTGGCAGCCCAGGATTTTGCTGGTTCGGATCCAGGGCACGGACATGGTTATGCTCATTCAGCTATGCTGAGGTGGCGTCCTACAGGCCACAACTAGAAGGACCCACAACTAAAAATATACAACTTTGTACTGGGGGGAATTGGGGAGAAAAAGCAGGAAAAAAACCCCATAAATATGGTGAGGGGGAAGTAAAAGAATAGAGTTTTTTATGTGATTGAAGGCAAATTGTAATCAGCTTAAAACAGACTGTTATAAAATGTATCATGTAAGCCTCATGATAACCACAAAGCAAAATCCAATAGTAGATACACTAACAATAAAGAGAAAAGAATCAAAGCATAGCGCTAAGGAAAATCATCAAATCATGAAGGAAGACAGTAAGAGAGGAAGAAAGGAAGAAAGGAACTGCAAAACAGCAAGAAAACAATCAACAAGATGCCAATGGTAAGTCCTTACCTATCAATAATTACTCTAACTGTAAATGGACTAAATTCTCCAATCAAAAGACATAGGGTGGCTGAATAGATAACAATGAAAAGACCCATCTATGTGTTGCCTACAAGAGGAGGGTATAACAATTATAAATATAATTGAACATCGAAGCACCTAAATATATTATGCAAACATTTAAAAGTCTGAAGGGAGAAATAGACAGCAATGCGATAATAGTGGAGGATTTTATACCCCACTTTCAACAATGAGTGGATTATCCAGACAGAAAATGAATAAGAAAACATTGGACTTGAACTATATTTCAGCCTAAATGGACCTAACAGAATATTCAAGATATTTCATTTAATAGAATAGGTGAAATACACATCCATTGTGCAGAATCCACATTGTCCTCTAGCATACACAGATAATTCTCCAAGACAGATCATATGTTAGGCCAAAAAAATAAGTCTTAACACATTTAAGAAGATTGAAATCATATCAAGTACCTTTTCCAACCACAGTGGTATGAAACTAGAAATTGGTAATGGGAGGAAAATTGGAAAATTCACAAATATGTGGAAACTAGTTAACACACTCCTGAAAAACCAATGATTCAAAGAAGGAATCAAAAGGAAAATATAAAAATATTATGAAATAAGTGAAGATAGAAATATAGAATACCAAAACTTACGGGATTCAGAAAAGCAGTTCTAAGAGTGAAGTTTATAGGGATAAATATTTACATTAAGAAGAAAGATCTCAAATAAACAACCCAACTTGGCATCTCAAGGAACTAGAAAAAGAATAACAAACTAAGCCCAATGTTAGCAGAAGGAAGGAAAAAACAAAGATAAGAGAGAAATAAATGAAACAGATGAAACAGACACTAGAAAAACAATAGAAAAGATGAACACAAATGAGAGGTAGTTTCTTTAAAAAGACAAACAAAATTGACAACCTTTATCTAGACTGACTTAGAAAAAAAGAGAGGAGACTCAAATAAATAAAATCAGAAATGAAAGAGGAGACATTATAACTGATACACAGAAATATAAAGGATCATAAGAGACTACTATGAACAATTGTATGTTAATAAGTTGTATGTCTTAGAAGAAATTGATAAACTCCTAGACACATACAATCTATCAAGATCGAATCATGAAGAGATAGAAAATCTGAGCAGACATCCTGTCAAGATGGCAGCATAGGCAGACTCTGAACTCACCTCCTCCCATGAACACAACCAGGTTACAACTATTATTGGAAAAATTGCCCCTGAGAGAGAACTGAAAACTGGATAAAAAGAACCCCCACACCAAGGGACAGTCTTGACCGAGGCAGAAAAGGCAGAAATTCTTTTCTGGAGAGAAAAAAAGCCACCTCCGTGAAGCATGGAGCTTCACAGCCAGCTAGGAGCAAACCTAAGTTACGCAGCCCTCCCTGGAGGAGTGGGGACCTGAGTGGGGACACATTCCTGCTATAAGCATCCTTTGGACTCAGCACAACTGAGACAAGTCTCATAGTATCTGGCTTTGCTGGCTATTAACTGCAACAGGGAGACCCCCAGAAAAGCTATCCGACATAAGTTGAAAAACCCAGCTCTTATAGGGCCCATGCCCAAATTCACCCATCTCAGAAAGCAATCTAAAATCACCAGAAAGAAAGGTGCACAGTCCTTTGGTGAAAAGAGATTCACCTGGTAGGCTCTGGGTGCATCTCAGTGAGAGGTGAGACCTCCCCAGGGACTGAGACATTGGCAGTGGCCATTGTAGTGACCTAGTACAGGTGTGCTGACACAGATGCTGGCAGGCGCCATTGGAGTTCTTCCCCTGGCTTGTTAGCCCAGGGGTCTGCCAGACCCACTAGAACACTGATTTAATCCAGCCAAGCCAGGGAAGGCGGCCTACCCTAGGGACTGGCCCCACCCAACAGCAAGCCCTCAGACTACTTTTTGGCCTGCACAGACTGGGTGCCTGGATCCTCTGCAGGCAGGTGAGTGAGTCCACCTCTGTGTGGCAGGGCCTGCATGAGGAACAGATGGAGTAGGGGGGGCATTGGTGGAGAATGTGGGGGCTTCTGCAGTGGGGCAACTGGGTACACTCCAGGGGTTCAGGAAGTATGCACAAGCCAAGACTGTGTTGACAGTGTGTGGACCTGTGAGGAGTGGGGCTTATCAGTGGCAGAAAACTTGTGCTTCTCAAACAGTCACATAGGGGATTGGCCCCACCTTCCAAAGCCTGAAACAATTGGGTGCTCTTGTGCCTGGGGCCAGCCCCACCCAGCTGCAATCCTGAGAGAGCTGACAACAGCCTTGCAGGCCTGAGGCTTATAGCAACTGTAAGTAAGCCTCTGAGCCTGACAACCAGACATGCTGGGGGCCTACTCACTCCAGCATGCAAATTGCAACAGAAGTGTGCTATTAGACATTGCAGCCTACTGTGCTGGGGCTTCCCCAAGCCACATTTACAAACAGTTGGCCAGGGAGGGAAAGCCTAGCCTGCCTGTGCACCTGCAGCAAGAGCAACCCAGCACAGCAGGCCACATGTAACCCACACAGGGATCACTCCTGGGACATTTGGAACTGGTGACAAGAGGGAAGCAAACTGCTGGGCCTCAAAAGACATCTCTCACATAAGGCCACTTCTCCAAGATCAGGGGACATAGCTGACCCACTTAATGTGTAGATATAAGCACAGAGAAAGAGGCAAAATGAGGAGGCAAAGGAACACATTCCAAGCAGGGGAACAGGACAAAACCCCAGAAAAAGAATGAAATTAAACAAAAATAAACAATCTACCTGACAAAGAGTTCAAACAAAAAGTCATAAGGATGCTCACAGACCTTGGAAGAAGATTGGATGAACACAGTGAGAAGGTCAACAAAGAACTGGAAAATATAAAAAAGAAGCAATCAGAAATGAAGAATACAATACTGGAAATGAAAAATTCACTAGAGGGACTCAATAGCAGAGTAGATGATACAGAAGAACGGATCAGTGAGCTGAATGAATGACTAGAGGAAATCATCTGAGATGGACAGATAAGAGCAAAAAGAATTAAAAAACTGAGAACAATCTAAGGGAACTCTGGGACAATATCAAGCACACTAACATTTGTATTATAGGTGTCCCAGAAGGAGAAAAGAGAGACAAAGGGGGCAGAGAATCTATTTGAAGTAATAATAGCTGAAAACTTTCCTAACCTAAGGAAGGAAACAGACACCTAAGTACAGGAAGCACAGAGAGAACCAAACAAGATAAACACAAAGAAGCCCACACCACGCCACATTGTAATTAAAATGTCAAAAATTAAAGTAAAGAGAGAATCCTAAAAGGTGCAAGAGAAAAGCAACAAATGACATACAAAGGAAACCCTATAAGGTTATCAGCTGACTTCTCAGTCAAAATCCTTCATGCTAGAAGGGAGTGGCACAATATATTTAAAGTGCTGAAAGGAAAAAACCTACAGCCAAGAATACTCTTCCCAGCAAGATTATCTTACAGAAAGGAGAAAGAGATAAAGACTTTCCTAGACAAGCAAAAATTAAAGGAGTTTATCACTAAGAAAACAGTTCTACAGGAAATACTAAAGAGACTTATTTAAGTGGAGAGGACAAGACCACAAAAAGGAATAAGAAAGTTATTTTTAAAAAGGCAATAAAATCACTGGTAAAGGCAAAAATACAGTAAAGGGAGCAGATCAACCACCTATGAAGATCATATGAAAGTCAAAAGACAAAAGTACTAAAATTACCTATTCCAATGATGAGGGTAATAAATACACACACACAAAATAAGAGGCTTGATATGATATCAAAAACAAAATATGGGAGGAAAAGAGTAAAAGAGTAGAGCTTTCAGAAAGAGGTCAAATGAAAGAGACGATCAACTCAATACAGACTGCTACATATGTAGATTAGCATATATGAATCCCATGGCAACCACAAACCAGAAAATCATAGTAAATACACAAGTAAGTAAGAGGAAGGAAGGCAAACATATTATTAAAGAAAGCCATCAAACCCCAAGGGAAGAGAGCAAGGGAAGAAGAAAGGAACAGAGAAGAGCTACTAAAACATCCAGAAAAAAAGTAAAGAAATGGCAATAAGTACACATTTATCAGGCTATGGACCAAATGTCAATGGACTAAATGCTCAAATCAAAAGGCATAGGGTGGCTGATTGGATAAAAAATAAGACCCATATACATGCTGCATACAAGAGACACACTTCAGACCTAAAGACACTCACAAACTGAAAGTGAAGTGATGGAAAAAGATACTCCATGCAAACGGCAAAAAAAAAAAAAAAAAAAAGGAAGCTGGGGGGCTGGCCCCGTGGCCGAGTGGTTAAGTTTGCACGCTACGCTGCAGGCAGCCAGTGTTTCGTTGGTTCGAATCCTGGGTGTGGACATGGCACCGCTCATCAAGCCACGCTGAGGCAGCATCCCACGTGCCACAACTAGAAGGACCCACAACGAAGAATATACAACTATGTATGGGGGGGCTTTGGGGAGAAAAGGGATAAAAAATAAAATCTAAGGAAAAAAAAGGAAGCTGGAGTAGCAATACTTAAACAAAATAGACTTTAAAACAAAAACTGTAACAAGAGACAAAGAAGGGCACTACAGAATGATAAAGGGAACAATCCAACAAGAAGATATAACACTTGTAAATATCTATGTACCCAACAAAGGAGCACCTAAATATATAAAGCAATTATTAACAGACATAAAAAAGGAGAAATAGACAGTGACACAATAATCGTAGGGGACTTTAACACTCCACTTACACCAATGGATAGATCATCCAAACAGAAGATTAACAAGGAAACATTGGCCTTAAATGACACAGTAGACCAAATGGACTTAGTAGATATATATAGAACATTCCATCCAAAAAACACAGAATATACATTCTGTTCAAATGCTCATGGAACATTCTCCAGGATTGGTCACATATTAGGCCACAAAACAAGTTTCAATAAATTTAAGAAGAAATAATATGAAGCATCTTTTCTGGCCACAAAGGTAGGAAACTAGAAATCAGCTACAGGAAGAAAATCAGAAAAGCCAGAAGCTCAGACCAGACATGGGGGCCTAGGGGACAGGAGCCTAGCCCCCCAAGTTTGGGACAAGGAGTGAGGGGGCAGTTGTGGTCACTGTCTTACAGTCTCAAGGAAGTACCTTCCTCATAACACCCAGAAAAGTGTCCTTGAGGAGGTGGGCTCACTTGAGCCCCTTGACAAGGCACCTCCTCCATCCTGGGGTCTTGCTCACCAAAGAAATAATGACTAAAAAGCCACTGAGTGTCCAGGCCTCATTTCCTCTCTCTCTCTGTGCCATCCCCTAGGGCCAGGGTGCTGTTAGGGTGGTCAGTGGGGGACTCTGGAGGCATCTAGGGGAGACACAGGGGCATATGTCCTTGGGGCAGCTGTCTTATGGCTCTGGGCCTCAGTATCCACTTCTGGACAGTGGGCAGCAGCCAGGGAGAGGGCTGTGGCGGGTGGAGAGAAAGGAGGCCTATATAGGACAGTGGAGGGAAGTAGAGATTAAACAAAATTCTACTGGACAGCTATTGGGTCAATGATGAAATCAAAGGTGAAATAAAAAAATACCTGGAGATAAATGAAAATGAAAATATGACATGCCAAAATTTATGGGATAGAGAAAAAGCTGTTCTAAGAGGGAAGTTTATAAAAATTCAGGCCTACCTCAATAAACAAGAAAAATCCCAAATAAACAATCTAACAGTGCACCTAAAGGAACTGGAAAAAGGAGAGCAAACAAATCCCCAAATCAGGAGAAGGAAGGAAATAATAAAAATCAAGTGGAAATAAATGAAATAGAGACTAAAATAACAATGGAAAAAATATCAATGAAACCAAGAGCTGATTCTTTGAAAAGATAAACAAAATTGACAAACCTTTAGCTAGACTCACCAAGAAAAAGAGAAAAGCCTCAAATAAATAAAATCAGAAATGAAAGAGGAGCGATTACAATGGACAACTCAGGAACACAAAAGATTATAAGAGAATACTCTGAAAAGCCATATGCCAACAAATTGGATAATCTAGAAGAAATGGATAAATTCTTAGAATCATAGAACCTTCCAAAACTGAATCAAGAAGAAATAGAGAATTTGAATAGACCAATCACCAGTAAACAGATCAAAACAGTAACCAAAAACTCCCCAAAAATAAAAGTCCAGGACAAGACGGCTTCCCTGGTGAATTCTACCAAACATTCAAAGAAGACTTAATACCTATCCTTCTCAAACTCTTCCAAAAAATTGAAGAGGAGGGGAAGCTTCCTAACTTAATCTATGAAGGCAGCATTACCGATACCAAAACCAGACAAGGACAACACAAAAAAAGAAAATTACAGTCCAATATCACTGATGAATATCAATGCAAAAATCCTCAACAAAATACTAGCAAATCAAATACAACAATATATTAAAAAGGTCATACACCATGATCAAGTGGGATTCACATCAGGGATGCAGGGATGGTTCAACATGTGCAAATCTATCAACGTGATACACCACATTAACAAAATGAAGAATAGAATCACATGATCATCTCAATAGATGCAGAGAAAGCATTTGACAAGATACAGCATCCACTTATGATAAAAACCCTAAATAAAATGGGTATAGAAGGAAAATACCTCTACATAAGAAAGGCCATATATGACAAACCTACAGATAATATCATTCTCAATAGAGAAAAACTGAAAGCTATCTGTCCAAGAACAGGAACCGGACATGGATGCCCACTTTCACCACTCTTATTTAACATAGTATTGGAAATCTTAGCCAGAGCAATCAGGCAAGAAAAAGAAATAAAAGGATTCCAAATTGGAAAAAAGAGGTGAAATTGTCACTATTTGTAGATGACATGATTTTACATGTAGAAAATCCTAAAAAATCCATTAAAAAACTTTTAGAAATAATAAATGAATATAGTCAAGTTGCAAGATACAAAATCAACATACAACAATCAGTTGCGTTTCTATACAATAATGAAGTAGCAGAAAGAGAAATTAAGAATACAATCCCATTTACAATTGCAACAAAAAGAATAAAATACCTAGGAATAAACTTAACCAAAGAGGTGAAAGATCTGTACACTGAAAACTATAAAACATTGTTGAAACAAATTGAAGAAGACACAAAGAAATGGAAAGATATTTCATGCTCCTGGATTGGAAGGATTAACATAGTTAAAATGTCCATACTTCCTAACGCTATCTACAGATTCAATGCAATTCCTATCAAAGTCCCAACAACATTTTTCACAGAAATAGAGCAAAGAATCCTAAAGTTTATATGGAACAACAAAAGACCTTGAATAGTCAAAGGAATCCTGAGAAAAAAGAACAAAGCTGGAGGTATCACACGCCCTGATTTTAAAACATATTACAAAGCCATAGTAACCAAAACAGCATGGTACTGGCACAAAAACAGACACACAGATCAATGGAACAGAATTGAGATCCCAGAAATAAACCCACACATGTATGGACAGCTAATTTTAGACAGGGGACCCAGGAACATACACTGGAGAAAGGAATGTCTCTTCAGTGAATGGTGTTGGGAAAACTGGACAACCACATGAAAAGAATGAAAGTAGACCATTATCTTGCACCATATGCAAAAATCAACTCAAAATGGATTAAAGACTTGAGTGAAAGATCTGAAATTGTGAAATTTCTAGAAGAAAACAGAGCAAGTATGCTCTTTGACATCGGTCTTAGCAGCATTCTTTCAAATAGCGTGTCTGATTGGGCAAGGGAAACAATAACAAAAATAAACAAATGAGACTTTATCAAACTAAAAAGCTTCTGCACAGCAAATGAAACCATCAACAAAACGAAAAGGCAACCTAACAGTTGGGCAAAGATATTGGCAAACAATATATCAAACGAGTGCTTAATATCCAAAATATACAAAAAACTCTTACATCTTAATGATAGAAAAACTAACAACCCAATTAAAAAATGGGCAAAAGATCTGAACAGACATCTCTCCAAAGAAGATATACGGATGACCAACAGGCACATGAAACGATGCTCAACATCGTTGAGTACAAGGGAAAAGCAAATCAAAACTACAATGAAATATCACCTCACTCTGGTCAGAATGGCTATAATTAACAGGACAGGAGACAATAAATGTTGGAGAGGATGTGGAGAGAGGGGAACCCTCATACACTGCTGGAGGGAGTGCAAACTGGTGTAGCCACTATGGAAAACAGTGTGGAGTTTCCTCAGAAAATTAAGAATAGATCTACCATATGATCCAGCTATCCCATTGCTGAGTATTTATACAAAGGACTTGAAAACACAAAGGCATAAAGATACGTGCACCCCTATGTTCATCACAGCATTATTCACAATAGCCAAGACTTGGAAGCAACCTAGGTACCCATCAAGGGACGAATGGATAAAGAAGATGTGGTATTTATACACAATGCAATACTATTGAGTCACAAGAAATGATGAAATCTGATCATTTGTGAAAATACGAATGGACCTTGAAGGCATTATGCTAAGTGAAATAAGTCAAAGGGAGAAAGTTAAAGATAGTATGATCTCACTCATAAATAGAAGATAAAAACAATGACAAACAAACACATAGCAACAGAGCTTGGATTGGTGGATACCAGGGGGAAGGGGGGAGGAGGAGGATGAAAGGGGTAATTAGGCACATGTGTGTGGTGACAGATTGTAATTGGTCTTTGGGTGGTGAACATGATGTAATCTACACTGAATTTAAAATATATTACGATGTACACCTGAAATGTATATAATGTTATAAACCAATGTTACCACAAAAAAGAGAAAACCTGAACAGACCAATTCCTAGTAAAGAAATTTAATCAGTAATCGAAAGTTCAGGACTATACGGTCTCATGGGTGAATTCTTCCATACATTTAAAGAAATATTAACATCAATCCTTCTCAAACTCTTCCAAAAAATTGAAGAGGAGGGAATGTCCCCCAATTCATTTTATGAGGCCTGTATTACTCTGATACCAAAGCCAGACAAGGAAAAGAAATGTATAGACCCACATCCCTGATGAAAATAGCTGCAAAAATCCTCAACAAAACACTAGCAAACTGAATTCATCAGCACATTAGAAGGACCGTACACCGTGATCAAGTGGGATTGATCCCTGGGATGTGAAGATGGTTCCACATATGCAAATCAGTCAGTGTGATACACCACACTAACAGAAGGATGGACAAAACTTCTTCAATAGAAACAGAAAAACATTTTACAAAATTCAACATGCATTCGTGAAAAAAAGCTCTCGACAAATTAAGTATAGAGGGAATGTATCTCAACAGAAGAAAGACCATATATGACAAGCCTGCAGCTGGAGGTCATTCTCAACGGTGGAAAGCTGAAAGCTTTTCCTCTAAGATCAGGAACAAGACAAAGTTGCTCGCTCTCCCCATTTTTATTCAACATGGTACGGGAGATCCTAGCCACAGCAATTAGGTAAGAAAAAGAAAGAATGCCACAACTAAAAAAATATACAACTATGTACTGGATGGATTTGGGGAGAAAAATCAGAAAAAAAGGCCGAGACAGCTCTGATGGCCTATACGTTGTTAAATTTCGGCACTCACCACCTCGGCGGCCTGGGTTCTCTTCCGGCTCACAGAACTACACCACTCATCTAGCAGTTGATAGAAGAGCTAGACTGACCGACAACTAGGATATGCAACCATGCACTTGGGGCCTTGGGGAGGAAAAAAAAAGAGGAAAATTGGCAACAAATGTTAAGTCAAGATGAATCTTTACTTGCCAAAAAAAAAAAAGGAGAGAAATTGAAGGCATCCACGTCAGAAAAGAACTAATAATGTCTCTGTTTGCAGATCATATGATTTTATGTTATTGAAAACTTCACCAAAAAACTGTTAGAACCAAAAACAGATTTAGTAAAGTTGCAGGATACAATAGCAATCTCCAAAAATCAGTCACTTTTCTATACACTAATGAACTATTTGAAAGAGAAATTAAGAAAACAATCTCATTTACCATAGCATCAAAAACAATAAAATACTAGGGCCAGCCTGGCGGCATACTGGCTAAGTTTGCATGCTCCACTTTGGCGGCCCGGGGTTTGCTGGTTCGGATCCTGGGCACGGACCGAGCACCTCTCATCAAACCATGCTGTGGTGACGTCCCACATAAAGTAGAGGAAGAATGGCACAGATGTGAGCTCAGCGACAATCTTCTTCATAAAAAAACCAAAAACCAAAAAAATAAAAAACCCCACAAGAAACAACAAAATACTTAGGAAAACTTACCAAGGTGGTGAAAGACCTGTACAGTGAAAACTATGAGATGTTGAAGAAAGAAACTGGAGAAGACACATATAATTGGAAAGACATCCCATGTTCATGGATTGGAAGAATTAATACTGTTAAAATGTTAGTATTACCCAAAATAAACTACAAATTCAGTGCAATCTCTATCAGAATTCCAATAAAACTTTCCACAGAAATAAGAAAAACAGTACTAAAATTCATATGGAACTGCAAAAGACCCCAAATAACCAAAGCAATCTTGAGAAAGAAGAACAAAGCTGGAGGCATCACACTTTCTGATTTCAAACTATATTACAAAGATACAGGCATCAAAACAGTATGGTACTGGCATAAAAACAGACACATAGAATAATGACACAGAATAGGGAGCCCAGAAATAAATCCAGGCATTTACTGTCAACTAATCTTTGACAAGGGCGCCATGAACACCAATGGAAAGAGAATAGTCTCTTCAATAAATAGTGTTAGGAAAACTGGACATTTACATGCTAAAGAATGAAACTTGACCCCTATCTTCTACCACTCACAAAAATTGACTTGAAATGGATGGAAGATTTAAATGCCAAGACATTGGTCTTGGCAATGATTTTGGATATGACACTGAAAACACAGGCAATGAAAGCAAATATGGACAAGTGGGAGTACATCAAACTAAAAAGCTTTTGCACTCAAAGAGAACAATCAGTAGAATGAAGAGGCAACCTATGGGATAGGGGAACACGTTTGCGAGCCATATATCTGATAAAGGGTTAATTTCCAAAACGTATAAGGAACGCCTACAATTGAATAGCAAAAACCCAGATAATCCATATAAAAAAATGGGTGAAGGACCTGAATTGATTTTTTTCTGAGGAAGAGGTACAAAGGGCCAACAGGCACATGAAAAGGTGCTCAACATCACTAATCATAGGGAAATGCAAGTCAAAACCACAGGAGATATCATTTCACACCTGTTAGGATGACTTTTATTAAAAAAAAGATAATCGTTGAGGAGGATGTGGAGAAAAGGGAAGTCTTCTATACTGTTGGTGGGAATGTAAATTGGTGCAACCACTATGGAAAATAATATGGAGGCTTCTCAAAAAACAAAAAATAGAACTACCTTATGATCCAGCTATCCCACTTCTGGGTATATATTCAAAGGAAACGGGATCAGTATCTTGAAGAGACATCTGCACTCTGGTGTTCATTGTATTATTCACAGTTGTGAAGATATGGAAATAACCTAAATGCTCATCAATGAATGAATGGGCAAAGACAATGCTATATATATATATGTATTTCACATTTATATATGTATAATATATACATAATACATGTGTAATGGAGTATTATTGAGCCGTAATAAAGAAGATAATCCTGCTATTTGTGACAACCTGGATGAACCTGGAGAACACTATGCTAAGTGAAATAAGCCAGACAGAGAAAGACAAACACTATACGACTGCATTTATATGTAGAATCAAAAAAATAAAAAAGAAGTCAAACTCAGAGAAACAGAGGAGAACAGTGGTTGCCAGGGGCTGGTCAAAGGGTACGAACTTTCAGTTAGTTGAATAAGTTCTGGGGATCTGATGTACAGCACCATGACTATAGTTAACCTACTGTATTATACACTTGAAATTATACACTTGAAAGCATTCTTACCACACACCACAAAAAGGTAGCTATGTGAGGTGATAGACATGTTAATTGACTTTTTTGTGGTCCTCATTTCATAATGCATAGGTATATCAAATGATTGTGTTGCACACTTTAAATATATACGATTTTATTTGTCAATTATACCTCAGCAAAGCTGGGGAGAAAAAGTCCCTTTAAGTTATAGTTGCTCATTTGGACAAAATACTAGGTCTTTCAACTGCTTGCCTCCATCTCTGTTTGCCTCCCTAAAAAGTTGACTGGGGGGATGGCCTGGTGGCAGAGTGGTTAGGCCCTGCTTCAGTGGCCTGGGGTTCGAGGTTCGGATCCCGGGCATGGACCTACACACTGCTCATCAAGCCATGCTGTGGTGGCATCCCACATACAAAATAGAGGAAGAGTGGCGCAGATGTTAGCTCAGGGACAGTCTTCCTCACCAAAAACAGAAAGAAAGTTGGTGTTAATTCCCCATCTTAAAGAAGTATGTGCTTGAATTGAATATAATCACAGACACTGATTCTGCAGACACTACTACTTAAACTATTATTTGTGAATATCTAAACCTGTTTAGGAGGAAGAAAAGGAGTCAGGCTGCATTTTGGAGATTATCAGATGATAAATATTGCTGTTTGGATTTTTCTTCTTTGGAAAAAAAAAAGATTCACGGAATATGCTACTATCGATATCCAGACACGAACCTGTTTATGGTCAAAAGTATTACCAGAAAAAATTTTGTTCAGGTCAGCATTGTCTGCCTAGGTAAATATTTTGCTGTCTAATATAATGAAATGTTTTCTTCTGAAGATAAAATAATTTATCCTTTTAAGATAAGCTTTCCTCTTTCTAATATTGAAGAAAAAATCCAGCCTTGCTTTGACGGATCATATCTGGGGGATGTGTACTGATCAAGTGAAATAAGGCTTGAGATTGTTACAATCCATGTCATGTTTGTTTAGATGGTGTTTTGAGAGTCGACTCAAACTGTATCTTTTTCCTTCATAAAATCAAGCAAAGCTATAAAAATGGGGAGTCAGCAGTTGAGTCACGGTGCAGAAAAAGTAAGTTCCTACTGATAGCAACATCCGTCCAAAATCTAGAGACTCTTCCTCCTTGGGACCACATAAAGGGTGATGGATGACACTTCCATTTTTGTCTTATTTCCACCACACCTAATAAACGGATGGTGGTGCTTTCCTAAAAATATGCGGGTGAAGAAATAAATATGCTGAACCCTGACTCTGCCATGTGGGGAGAGAGAGAGACCAGAGCAGAGAAAGGGGGGACACGAGGGAGGAGAAAGGGGGAGAAGGAAGCCAGAGATGAGAGAGGGAGGGGAGAGAGGGGAAGGGTCAGGAAAGGAGAGAGAGGATGAGAGGAGAGAGGGACCGAGGAGCACCAAGGCACAGACCTATGAGTGGAGAAGTCATTTTGGAATTGGATCCTTCAACTCCAGCTTCTCCAGTAGGTACCCCTTGAATCAGAGATAAACCTCACAGTCAAGTCCTTGTCAAATTCCTGACCTTTAAAATTTTAAGCAAAATAAACTTTTTTTCTTTAAAAAGCCAGCACTTTTTAGGGTATTTTGCTGTGTAGCAGTAAGTAAACAAAACAGTTGTGGGGATACGACTCTTATTCCACCAACAAAGAAGCTGAGATTAGGAGCTTTATGAAGGAATTTACCCAAAGTGGGGGCTCAGGGTTTGAACCCAGATTGTTTAACTCCAGAGCTTGTCATTAAACTTCCCCCAAATCTCTAGATGAGTAATTCTCAACTGAGGATGTGCTATTTTGTGATCTATAAGAAATATATAAATTTGGTCATTTAGGTGACCAAGATATCATTCTCATATATATGTGGTTTTCATCCAGAGTTCATGGCTCACGGTTTCCAAAACCCTTGGAATTTCCTAAGTGATGAGAACAATAAGGTTGTCTTTTTTATGTGAATGAGGTGACTTTTGGAAAGCACCTAAGGATCAGAGCTGGTGCCAGTGGAGCCAACCATGAGATTTAGAGAGTTGGAATTTCAGTCCACTCCTGACCTCCGGGGAAAGGAGAGGGATGGCAGGTGGAGTTCAAATGCCAGGGGTCAACGATTTAATCAATCATGTCTACATAATAAAGCCTCCATAAAAACCCAAAAGGATGGGGTTTGGGGAGCTTCTGGGTTGGTGAACACATGGAGGTTTGGGGAGAGTGGTTCACCTGGAGAGGCCGTGGAAGCTCTGAGCCCCTTCCCACATATCTTGCCCTACGCGTCTCTTCCCTCTGGCTGTTCCTGAGTTCTATCCTTTTACAGTAAACTGGTGATCTAGTAAGTAAAATGTTTCTCAAAGTTCTGTGAGCCACTCTAGCAAATTAATCAAACTTGAGAAGGGGGCTGTGGGAAGCTCTGATTTATAGCCAGTCAGTTCAGAAGTACAGGCAGCAACCTGGCTTTGCAACTGGTGTCTGAAGTGGCCGGGTCGGGGGGACAGTCTTGTGGGACTGAACCCTTAACGTATGGAGTCTGATGCTCTCTCTGGGCAGACAATGTCAGAATTGAGTCGAATTCTTGGAAACCCTGCTTGTGTTTGAGAATTGTTTGTTGGGGTGGGGAACCCCCTGTGTTGGAGATTGGGTCTTGGGACACTGAAAAGTGGGTGATTCTGCTTCCTCCTCCAGGGGACACTGGGCAACGAGTGGAGACATTTATGGTTGTGTAGGGGTGGAGGAACTATTCCTCTATCCTCTAGGTTCTTCTGGCTGATCTAAGAATTAAATTGACAGGAGACAGAATAACAGGAGAAAATCAAACAAAGTTTAATAGCACGTATACATGGGAGAAACCGAGGAAAACTGAGTAACTCACCAAAATGGTGGAAGCCACTATCTAAAATACCATTTTCAGCTAAGGACAAAGGAGTATGTTGGGGGTAGTGGTTTGGGACTTCAAAGGGGAGGAAGGCAACTTGCATGGAGACGGAAAAGCAAATGTTTGATAAACACTTGTTGACCATGCCTTGCAAAGACAATGAGAGATGGAGAGGACTTTGATTAAAAGGCCCTTGTTAGGTTCCTCTCTGTCTATCACACCTAGTTTACATTATACTATAGTTATCTTATGGTATTAGCTGCTTCCTGGAACAGGCTTTCTATCTTAAATTCTTTTAAGCAGTCGGAGGCGGGGGAAGATCACAGATTCAAAAGACAAATTTTGGGTGGCAAATTTCGATTCCCCACAGTTGTCACATGGGGGGAGGTGCTCCAGGCATCAGGTGGGTGGGGGCCAGGGATGCTGCTCAACACCTACAGTGCCCAGGACGGCCCCACTCTAGAGAATGGTCCAGCTCCAAATGGCAATGGTGCTGAGTTTGGGAAACCCTACTGTAGACTCTGGAATCTGGATATCCTGCTAAAGGGATATTCTGTATCACGTGTTGGTTGTGGGTTCAGAGCACAGACCACTTTTCTGAAGTGTAGCATCCAGGCTCAGGAGGGCTGCCTTAGTTTGCACAGGCAGCCATAACCAAACACCACAGGCCGGGGTTGCTTAAACAACAGAAATTAATTTTGTCACCGTTCTGAGGCTGGAAAGTCCAAGAGCAAGGTCCGGCAGGGTCAGTTGCTAATGCGGGCTCTCTTCCTGGCTTGTGGGCAGTCACCCTCTTACTGTAACCTCACTTGGCAGGAAAGAAGGGGCAAGCTTTCTGATTTCTCTTCTTATAAGGGCGATAATCCTATCACGAGGTCCCCACCCTCATGACCTCATCTAATCTTAATTACCTCCTAAAAAAACCCCACCACTCTGTTTCCTTTACTAAAATAAAACTGTTTCTCTACAGCAGCGACTAAATGAAAACTCTTTCCT
This sequence comes from Equus asinus, assembly GCF_041296235.1. NCBI lineage: Eukaryota > Metazoa > Chordata > Mammalia > Perissodactyla > Equidae > Equus > Equus asinus. The sequence goes on from NC_091809.1 coordinate 16,046,870, forward strand.
TCTCCCCACCCCTCCCCCAGTTTTCTTGAGATATAGTTGACATATAACATTGTATAAATTTAAGGTGCACCACATCGTGATTCGATAGACATATATATTGTGAAATGATCACCACAATAAATTTAGCTTTCATGTGTTACCACACATAGTTACAGAATTGTTTTCCTTGTGATGAGAATTTGGAAGATTTACTGTTTTTAGTAACTTTCAAAGACAGTCATGCACCACATGGTGTCATGGGGTGGTGGGGCTGAAACTTTAGACCCTCTAATCATGTAGTCCATATCACTGGCAACCAGTTCCAATCCTTAGGGGCTTTCCAAAAGTCACTTCATTAACATAGACTTAGGTTGGTGGAGTTTGAAAAGGGGCTTTTTATGAACAAGGGGCTTGAGTTTTAAAAAAATGGTCTTATTATGAATAACATAAGATGCTCCTCTCAGCCAGCCACTCAGGAAATCACAACGTTTTTGGGAACTCTGTGCCGGCGACTGGAGACAAAGAAAAAAAATATATATTTGTTTATTATATCACAATATCACACCTCCCAAAGGCCTCATCTCCAAATACCAACACATTGAGGGGTAGTCTTCAACATCTGAGTTTTGGGGGGGGGGGACACAAACATTTAGTCTATAACAAGGGTTTTATTTTCCACTTGATACTTCACCTCACTTCTTAGCAGTCTGTTCTACTACTTTACAAGCCCAGCTGCTTGCAATTTCTGATGTTTACTTGTTCTTTCTCTCTCTCAACTCCCCGCTCTGTTTCTCATGCATGAGTATAGCACCGGGGGCCACCTGACTTCCAATTTGTTAGAAGAAAAATATTTTAACTGCTAGCAATTTAAGAGAACTGGCTAGGGCACGTGAAATAAATTATACTAATTCTAAAACCCAAACCACAGGGTTTTAAAAAATTGAGATATAACTGACGTAATTACAAGTTTAGCTCAGCGAGCATTGACAGATGTTTTCGCCTGTGTGACTCACATTTCTATCAAGATTTAGACCATTTCCATCACCCCAGAAATCTCATATCTGCCCTCCCAAGACAATACACTACCCTCAGCTGTAATCAATGTTCTGACACCTATTACAATTCATAGAAATTGCTTGCTTTTGAACTTCTGATATATGGAAGTATAGTGTGTATTCTCTTGTGTCTGGCTTCTTTCCCTCAAAATAGTGTTTCTGAGGTTCATCCATGTTCTGTGTAGCAGTAGCTCATTCCTTTTCTATTGTCAAATAACATTTCATTGTATGAATGGAGCACAATTTAGTTATCTGTTCCCCACTTGATGGATATTTGGGTTGTTTCCATATCACTCCCACGATTATGTTATGTAGGATAAGGGATTCTGCAGGTTTTGCTTAGTTGGCTTTGAGTTAATCAAAAGAGAGATTGTCCAAGGGGCCTGATCTAACCACACAAACCCTTTCAATCGGGATGTAGAAGTCAGAAATATAGAGAGTCAAAAGCCTAAGAGATTCAGAACTTGAGAAGGATTCAGCCTGTCCCTTTGTTGGCTTTGAAGATGGAGGGGATCATGTGGCAAAAAGTTGAGAACATCTTTGAGCTGAGAGTGACCCCTGGCCAACAAGGAGCAAGAAAGTGGGGACCTCAGTCTTACCACACTGCAAGGAGCTAAATGATGCCCTAAACATGAAAGAACTTGGACATGGTTCTTCCCTAGTCAAGCCTCCAGATAAAAACACAGTGTGGTTAATATCTTGATTGTGAAACCCTGAGCACAGAATCACGCTAAGCCTTACTGGGTCTCCTGACCTACAGACATCATGAGATAATACCTGAGTGCTGTTTTAAACCATTAAACTTGTGGTAACTTGTTATGCAGCAGTAGCTGACTACTACACCTCCTTGCTTCTATGTAACCAACGTGTTGATTGGGATCACTAGTGCTGTGTGCAAAGAGATTTCAGAACCATGGACAGTGGGACATGTGCCACGGAAGAGCTGATTGGCTGAATTAATCACCTTCCAACATGGTGTGACCCTACTGGGCAATCTCCCACTTGAGCCTTGACCCCTGTCCAATCAGGTCTTGTTAGGGTCTACAGACTTCTCTTTGCCAGCCTGAGTGAGCTAGGCTCTGGCTAGTTCTCCAGAAGGATCTTGCACCACCCTCTTCCTCATCCACATTAGCCCCCTTTTGGCTTCTTCTCCCCACTTCCCACCTATTGCCCACTGCTGGTCCTGCAGTCAGGAACTCCCTTCCTTTATCCCTATGAACCTCCACCCCCCTTCTCCTAGGCAATTCCAACTCCTGTGCCTTCTTAGTGTTTGCCTTAAATGTCACTTCTTTGAAGATTCCCTCCTTAACCCCCACCGCCAAATTAAGCAAGATCTCCCTGTTATATAATCTTATCAATCTCTGAACTGATGCCTTTATAAATCTTGCTACAACGACCTTTAAAAAACTTTGTTTATTTTTGGTAATAATCTGTTTGCTGCCTGCCCAGAGACTAGCTAGCAGTTCACCAAAACTGTTCCCTTTTCTTCTTGGGCAGACACGGCTCTTAGACAGTGTCTCCCAGTGGCCTTTGCTCTAGGTTGGCCGAGTTCCAGCCAATGGGCTCCAAGAGGAAGCTAGATGCTGCAATTCCATTCATGGCTCATAAAAACCCCTAAAAATAATCCTTTGTCATCTTTCCTCTTTTGTGGATGAGCATGTCAGAGAATGGTAGAAGCAGAGCATGGAAAAAGTCTGGATCCCTGAGTCACTGCTTGGAGCAGAGCTTCCTGACAAGCAGGAGACATCTGTTTTACACTTTATGTGGGCAAAGAGTAAGCTACTATTGTGTTAAGTGATTGGGATCTTGGGGTGTATCCGTTCAACAGCTAGAGTTGTTTTAATATACTCTGTCTCTCAGGCTGGTGTTTCAGCTCACTGAGTGTCCAGATATCTTCTCTTTGTGCCTTCAGATGTGCTGTTCACCATTTTCCACCTTCTTGGAGGAAGACCTTTATTGACGGCATCGACAGGTTCCTTCCCAACCCTGGCTCCCAGTTGGGTTCAGTCCGTCGGAGGCACTAGAAAGGGATGGAGGACAGGAAGTCATTGAGGGCTGGGTATTTATTCCCTTCAGCTGCCTCTCTGCCAGGTCACCTTATGTTAAGAAAAAATTATCTAAAACTTGGGGAAAGGCAGATGGGTGGCTGTATGTCCTTTCAGTTTCATTGCTTAACACGTGTGGCAGTTGGACACACTTCTAAGGAAGTGGATGCTGAAATTGAGAGGTACATATGAGAGTTAATGACAGAGAATGACTCACAGATGGAAAGAGGAAGGAAGTGGGAGTGCACAAAGAAATCTCAGGCAAATATGTAAAAGAATGAAAATGGACCATTCGTTTTCACCATTCACCAAAATAAACTCAAAATGGATCAAAGACCTAAAGGTGAGACCTGAAACCATAAGGCTTCTAGAAGAAAATGTAGGCAGTACACTCTTTGACATCAGTATTAAAAGGATCTTTTCAGACACCATGTCTTCTCAGACAAGAGAAACAATCGAAAGAATAAACAAATGGGACTTCATCAGACTAAAGAGCTTCTCCAAGGCAAAGGAAAACAGGATTGAAACAAGCAAAAAAAAACCCCACTAACTGGGAAAAAATATTTGCAAGTCATACATCTGACAAAGGCTTAATATCCATAATATATAAAGAACTCACACAACTCAACAACAAAAAAAATCAAACAACCTGATCAAAAAATGGGCAGGAGACATGAACAGACATTTCTCCAAAGAAGATATATGGATGGCCGATAGGCACATGAAAAGAGGCTCATCATCACTGATCATCGGGGAAACGCAGATCAAAACTACACTAAGATACCACCTTACACCCATTAGAATGACAAAAATAACTGAAACAAATAGTAACAAATGTTGGAGAGGTTGTGGAGAAAAAGGAACCCTCATACACTGCTGGTGGGAATGCAAACTGGTGCAGCCACTATGGAAAACAGCATGGAGATTTCTCAAAAAATTAAAAATAGAACTACCATACAACCCAGCTATCCCACTACTGGGTATCTATTCAAAAAGCTTGAAGTCAGCAATTCCAAAAGTCCCATGCACCCCTATGTTCATCGCAGCATTATTTACAATAGCCAAGACATGGAAGCAACCTAAATGCCCATCAACAGATGATTGGATAAAAATGATGTGGTGTATATATACAATGGAATACTACTCAGTTGTAAAAAAGAACCAAATCGTCCCATTTGCAACAACATGAATGGACCTTGAGGGAATTATGTTAAGTGAAATAAGCCAGATATAGAAGGACAATCTCTGTTTGACTCCACTCATAATAGGAATTTAAAAATGTAGACAAAGAGAACAGATTAGTGGCTACCAGGGGAAAGATGGGGTGGGGGGTGGGTGCAAAGGGTGAAGGGTTGCACCCACAACACGATTGACAGACAATAACGTACAACTGAAATTTCACAAGATTGTAAACTATCATTAACTCAATAAAAATTAAATTAAAAAAAACCCCTCAGGCTACAATCCAGATCTGGCCAAGTTCCAGACAAGCCAGTGTGGAAACTGAAAGGGAAGGAGTCATTCAGGAATCCTGCCTTGGTCAGAAGTCCTAGTGCTCTTGCTGTGCTCACTGTGGCTGGGCTGCCCAGGAAAAGAAAGATCTAGGACCAATCCTGAAGGTGTTGACAGCTGGAAGCTCTCAGCCAGCTTCATTTCTTGCAGCTGGGCATATTCTTTTTTTTTTTTTTTAGTGAGATCTCTGGGGGTATATCTCAACAGACCTATTCAACATTTGTTGGATCATCTCAAAAAACGCGTCTTCTAAAAAATTCGTGAGCTGAGATTTAATTTACGTACAGTAAAATCCATGCTTTTTAGGCGTACGGTTTAAAAAAATACTTTATTTTTTACAGCAGTTTTAGGTTCATAGCAAAACTGAACAGAAAGTACGGAATTCCCATGTACCCCCTGCCCCCACACATGCACAGCCACCCCAATGTCCCCCATAACTGATGGACTTACACTGATACGTCATTGTCACCCAGAGTCCTTAGTTTATATTAGGGTTCACTCTTGGTGTTGTGTGAGTGTCTGACACACACCCACCGTTATAGTATCAAGCAGAATAGTTTCACTACCCTAAAACTCCTCTGTGCTCTGCCTTTTCGCTCTTCCCTCTTCCACAGTGTTTTGACTATACAAACGTATACAGTTGTGTAATCACCACCACAATGAAGGCAGGGAACATTTCCACCACCCTACATGGTTCCTTCGTTTCCTTTTCCTCCAGTTACTGGCAGCCACAGACCTGATTTCTGCGTCTTTAGCTTTATTTTTTCATAACGTCATAGAAGTCGAAAATGTGCCTGCGTTTGAATGAACTATTTTCTCCTTTATGAGAGTTCAGAGATTGTAAAATTATATGTGAACACGTAGATTTTTTTCCAAGAGAAAAGACAAAAGCCACAGTTTGTGTGTGTGCGTGTTTGATTCTCTATGACATTATTAACCAGTTTGTTTTCTTGGTAATAGCTTGATTGAGATAGAATTCACACACCATTTAAAGTGTGCAACTCAGCGACTTCGAGTATATTCTGAGTTGTGCAACCGTCACCATATCAATTTTAGAATATTTTCAACACCTCTCCAAAAAAAAGCTCCATGCGCTTTAGCTGTCACCTCCTCATTCTTTCTCCCCTCTTCTCAGCACCTGGTAGTGATTAATAGCCTTTTAGTTTTGCTTATTCTGAGTATTTCGTATAAACTGAACCCTACACCATGTGGCCTTTTGTGTCTGGCTTCTTTCACTTGACATTATGTCTTCACGGTTCATCAACACTGTAGCACGTATCAGCACTTCCTTCCTTTTATGCCTAACTAATTTACATTGTATGGAATGAGTACATTTTGTTTCTCTATTCATCACTTAATAGACTTTTGGGTTGTTTCTATGTTTTGACTATTACAAGTAACGCCTCCCACGGGGTACGTGTGCAAGCATTAATCACTTTTGTACCTATTAGCAAATTGGTTTTGGGATTTCTTTGACTATGTAAATTATGTTCTTTGAATTTAAACGTGCCTTACCGTCTTATCGGTTCCTCCTTAACGGAATGAATTGAATAAAATCTTTGACACGTATTCATTTTATGTTAATGTGACCGTCTATGTTAGTGTGACCGTCACGGTTTTCACATTTTGAAAATTGCTCCTTAACACTTCACTGAAGGCCACAGATCCTCTCCAGTGGCCCTTTTAAAACTAGAGCTATTCCTTTTGGGTTCCACTAATTGCTTCCTCCTCTTGCCCAATGCGGGCTGTGGCTAGCCCTGGGGATCCATATCATTCCTGGTGGGTTCTCTTAACCCTGTCCACACTGTTGAGCATGGCTCCTTGATTGAACACTGTGCATGTGCTCTCTGTTTCCTGGCTGGACCTGAAAATACTGCCAAATCAGCAAACACTATGCAACACGGTTCACACTGCATCCCCAGCAGACACACCATGGTGCGTAGCAGGTTCTCATTAAGCATTTATAGAATGAATAAATCAGAGGGCACACCAGAGCACTCGATTTGCAGGTCCTTGACAGCTTCTTATTTATCTGCTGCTATGAGATGACAATGTTGAATTTACCAGAAGTTTAAGAAATCCCCTTACCATTTACCCTTTTTAACAAAAAAACACTTCTTGCAGGGAGCCATCTTTCCGGAAATGACTAAGACTTACAGGTCCCCCCCCCTTGTTTATCTGTAACGAGGCCAGGCACAGACCCCGCAACTTCCCATTCTTTGTCTCATAAAGGCTTAGCTGAACTGCTTGTCCCCACTGATCAAGCGGAACAAAATGCTTGTTAACCAAACTTTGGTTCAGCTCCTCTCTGTCCTCCAGGCCCCTGAACTTGGGGCCCCCCTCACCCCGAGCCAGCAGACAGCCCCACCTGAGAACAGCCTGGCTTCAGTAAGACTTCCTCCGATCTGCTGTCCCATCGTGCTGTCCTTTCACCTCGCTTTCTCAGTTTTACAAAGCTCTGTTCTTTTTAGCATTGTTTATTCCTCTCTATAAAAGAAAACCTTCTTTTGCCTAACTCTCTAGATGCTTGAAGATTTTATGGTCAGAGTGTTCTCTTATTGCAGTCATCCCCCTGACCTATTTCGATATCTCCCCTTCCTCCTTGCAAGAATTCTTTTGAATAAAGTCTCTCCTTACTGAAACAGGGTTTGTTTTTTACTTGACAGAGTTAGGGTCTATGTGCCCAGACAGACATATACGATGCAGGGGAGAAAAACTTCTCCTCTACTCTCTTTGGGGAATTATTTCTAGTAGTTTTAATTACATATGTTAATTAGAAGTCTTAGCTCTCAGAAACCTTACTTTCTAGTGAAAACTAGGAAGTAAGCAACTGTGAGCTCTCTGTTACACACCAACGTTCTGTCAATTGGCAAATTTATGAATACACCATTGTTGCGTAATGGTGTGATATGATTTCTTTTTTTGTTTTTTTGAGGAAGACTAGCCCTGAGCTAACTGCTGCCAATCCTCCTCTTTTTGCTGAGGAAGGCTGGCCCTGAGTTCACATCCGTGCCCATCTTCCTCTACTTTCTATGTGGGACACCTGCCACAGCATGGCTTGTCAAGATGTGCCATGTCCACACCCGGGATCCAAACCGGTGAACCCCGGGCTGCCAAACTGGAACGTGCAAACTTAACCGCTGCGCCACTGGCCCGGCCCGGTTTGATAAGATTTCAAATGCACCTGTTTATGACTTAAGTGAAGTTGTTTGAACCCACTTGTTCATGACCAAGACAAAAATTGTTGGTAAGAATGAAGTTAAGTTGTGTCAGGATGTCATCGTCTCATCTGTTGTCATTGATAAGAACTCAGTAGCTCGGCTGATGATGAACACTGCTGGGGGTTCATCACTATGAACATGGGAAGAAGCCATTATGGCAAGGGGACATTTAGACTATAAATAATCAGAGTTTTCAAAGAATATTTGAGAGTTTTGGTCTGGGCAAGGTGACTTTTTGAGGACCTAAATAATCTCTCCGAAGACTGTGGGGCGTTAGCTCCTGCCATGTGAAGGGCGACTCCCTTATCAATAGTGATAACAAAAAGTGCAGCAGCCTCATGGAGACCAACCTGCCCACCAGCATCAGCACCATCTTTCCCTGGCAATGTGCTCTAGCAATGGGCAGCTTTTCACTTTCCTGTTGTCCTGGCAGCTGGACTTCAGCTCTTGGTTAAGCCATTTTTCTTGAGTGTCTCCTTGTATAAGAAGGAACACTTTGATTAAATTTAGACTTTATTCCTTTCATCTCCTCTTGCCTGGAACAATAGTGTGATTAATCTATCACTGCGTAGAGGATGTTATTTCCTTATTGGCTTATTAAGAAACATTATTCTGTATGCTATTGGCCTGTGAAACTATTATAAATCCCACAGTGAATCTGTGTTAAATAAAATAGTGGAAAAGACAGTCTCTGAGTATAATTTTGCCCCCCAAAACGAAACAACTATTTCATTACTTCTAGAAGCATATGCTACCTCATGGTACAATTTTTCCATGTGGTACAAGATGTGTTTACTTACAGACCCAAAAATCTTTAGCTCAAATAAGCCAAATCAGGTAACCTTTTATGTTTAGCAACTACTGTTTCTTTCAAAAAGATTTTGGAAACTACCTGAAAGTAGACGTATTTTAGAAAGCATAATCATTGTTGAAAAGTTTTTTTATAAACCTTTATCTCACTTGCATTTATGGAATTCACTTGTTCTTAACAAATTATGTTCAGATTACTCACAAAAACTTCGTGAAACATTAGACAAAGTCAGCCATCACCTTGAGTTTTTTTTTTTTTCCTGACACTTTTGTAACAGGTATATATTAGGCGCGCATCACATGTTACAGGCCCTCCCAGGAGCTTTTGAAAGTCTGTGTGTGTGTGAGGAGCAGGTGTGCATGTTCTGCTTGTGTATTTTTGTTACCGAACCCAGCTCGTTTTGCCCGCCCAATGGTGCACCAATCACCGAGATGACAAGTTTGCAGCAGAGAAAGGATTCATTCACAAGGCAGCCAAGCAAGGAGACGGGAGAACAAGTGTCAAATCTACCTCCCCAAAAATGGAGATTAGGGATATTTATGGGATAGAGAAGCAGGGCAGTCTGAAGCATGGGGATAGAAGATTGGGGGTAAGGAGGAGTGAGGAGATTGATGATCCATGCAAGAGTGGTCAAGCTTCATGGCTCTTCATAGGACGCACGTTCACAAAATGGCGGCATTAACACGATCTGAGAGTGGAGTTTTCAGCCCCCTGACATCAACGGGTTGCCTATTGGCCATTCACGCAGGCCCAGTGGATGAATCAGTAGTCTTAACTGGCCCGAACGGGACAAGCAGTCCCTCTCAGTCTCGGAAAAACAGCTTAAGCACCCGTCACCATGGTGACCCAAGTGTCAGAGATGTTATCTGTAGGGGGCTTTGGCAATGGGTTCTGTAACCACTTTTGCATACAGACAACTGTTGACTGAGTATAGTTGAAGAAAGTTTGCCCCGGGTTTCACTTTCGGCCCCTGAGTCCAGGTGGCACCTCATTCTAAAGAAAGCTGGGGCATGTCTGGGCCTGTCTCCTGAGCAACGAGGCACAGTCTATCAGGACCTACTTGCAAAATGATAATGAAGACTCCTTACAACCATCGAGCTGATGCTAAGGGAGGAAAGAGTCGTGCAATTCTATGATTATCTTGGGGCAGGGGGAGAGAAGAGAAGGGCCTGCCCCAGATCTGCCAGCATGTATTTTTGGCCTTTGCGGGGTCTCATGTGACCACCGTGGGAAAGAGTTGGAACCTGAGGAAGAATGGATGAGTCAGTTTAATTAAGACTGAATGATCTTGCAATACTCGCTAGAATGCAATGTTAGGGGAAGTCCCACCATCAGATAGCTTTAAGCCCCACAACTTTTAATTCCTCCAGGACTGTGTCATTCTGAACACCGATGTACTTGCCAAGGAAGTGACAGTTCTCAAAGGTACCTCTCAGTAGGGGACAATACCCCAGAATCAGAGAAATGCAGAATGGGGGGCCTCTCTCTGGACCCTTGCATCACACCCAGAGATGCAGTTGCAACAACTGGGGGAAATTTGAGCCATTTTCATCCCTTTGGGTCCTAGGGCTGTTAAGGTCTAGGGGAAACTCAGTTCTTGAGTCTCGGTGTAATTTCAAAACCACTTGTTTATGACAAGTGAAGTTGTTTGAATCTTGAACCTACTTGGTTCTTTTTTTTTTTTTTAAGGATTGGCACCTGGCCTAACAACTGTTGCCAATCTTTTTTTTTTTCTGCTTTATCTCCCCCTGCCCCGCTGCGCCCCCACCCCCGTACACAGTTGTATATCTTAGTTGCATGTCCTTCTAGTTGTGGGATGTGGGACGCTGTCTCAACATGGCCTGATGAACGGTGCCATGTCCGAGCCCAGGATCTGAACCCTGGACCGCCACAGCAGAGTGTGAGAACTTAACCACTCGGCCATGGAGCCAGCCCCTCTACTTGGTTCTGACAAGACGAAAGTTGTTGTGCTGATGTAAGAATGAAATAAGTTGTGTTGGGATGTCAGCATCTCACCTCTTGTTGCTGGTGAGAACTCCACTGGGGGCTTATTGCTACTAACGACGTGAAGAAGAAATTATGGCAAGGGAAAATTTAGGCTATAAATAACCAGAGTTTGTGAACAATATCTGAGAGTTGCAATCTGGGCAGGCAACCCTTTGCTGAACTAAATAAATTTTCTGAAGTCCTTGGGGCATCAGCTCCCACCGTGCAAACGGAGACCCTTTCATCGGTAGTGGTGAGAGACCACACTTTGTCCCCATGAAGCGGGTCAGCCTCCCACCAGCACTGGTGCATAGCAACCAGGGTTTTCTCACTTTCACTTTGCTTTAGCAACGGGATGTTAGCTCGGCTCTCACATGGTTAAACCGTCTCTTCCGACAGCCTCCTCGTATGCAAAGGTACATCTCAGTTATATTTGACTTTGTGGCTTTCGTCTCCCTTTGCGTGGAGCAATACCATAATTAATCTATCCTTTGGAGTGTGTTATTTCTTTATTGGCTTATTAACTACTGGCAAAGACGGTCTTGGTCTCTGAGTATAATTTTACCTCCCAAAACGAAACCCCAGAGCACTTTTTAAGTTGGTGTTTGGTGAATTTTAAAGAGAGACAGGTTTTTCTTCCTTGGCTTAACATACTTTCAGGCTTTTATTGTCATCTGCCAAAAAGAACATGCAGAGAACGTTAAATTCATGAGTCACAGACTCAGAGAACTTGGATTCAAATCTTGGCACTGTCAGTTACTCACTGGTGACTGCGGGGAAGTCTTTAAACCCTCTCTGAGCCTGTTTCCTTTTCTGTAAAATGGGGGAAGATAACGGCAGCACAATCACCAGGTTGTTGTAAGGGGTGGGGCATGGACTGTGGAGGCCAAACGCTTGAGTTTGAATCGCAACTCTCCCTCTTCCTGGCTGTGTGACTTCTGGGAAGTTACTTAAGCTCTCTGTGCCCCAGTTTATCTGCAAAAAGGTAGTGAGCAGACAAACACATACCTCATAGGATTGTTGTAAAGATTAAAGAGGATAATGTACATAAAATGTCAAACCCTAGCATAATGTGTAAGTCTCGCTATTATCATAAGGCATGTAAAGTTTTTACCTAGTAGCACTTAAATAAATGTTTGAACAGGACCGAGGGCTGGGCTGAAAGGGCAGGGTCGGAGAGAGAAAAGGGAACTGGGGACAGTGGGGAAATGGTGTCAGTTCAGGAGACAGCATAGGCAGGGCAAATAGTCTATAGGACAACTTCAGAAGCTGAGTTTCATGAGAACTTCAGGCTGGAGACCTGAAACTTGTCTATTTTCCCTCAAGGGACCTGAGTTCCATCTCTCTCTTGCTCTGCCCCTTGTTTCCCCAGGGCTCTATTCCTCTTGCATGGATTTTTCTGCTTTAATACTCTTCTTTCCTTCCTTCCTTCTTTTATTTTTGGAGCAGATTTATTGAGATATAACTCACATGCCACACCATAAAATCCACCCGTTTAAAGTGCACAATTCAATGCCTTTTAGCACATTCACAGAGCTGTGCATCCATCACTATAATGAATTTTAGAACATGTTCACCATCCCTCAAAGAAACCTTGTATCCGTTAGCAGTTACTCCCCAATTCTGCCTCCCTCAGCCCGAGACAACCACTGTGATGGTTACTTTCATGTCTTAAGTGGACTGGGTCACAGGGTGCCCAGATATTTGGTCAAACATTGTTGGTGTCTCTGTGAGGGTGTTTCTGGATGAGATTGACATTTGAATCGGTTAACTGAGTAAAGCAGATTTCCATCCTTATTGTGGGTGGGCCTCGTCCAATCAGTTGAAGGCCTGAGTAGAACAAAAAGGCTGAGTAAGAGGGAGCTCCTCCTGCTTGATTGCCTTTGAACTGGGATATTGTTTTTTTCCCCCTGCCTTCATACTCTTCCCATTGGCTTGAGCCTGTGGGCCTCAGACTCGAATTATACCATCAGCTCTCCTGGGTCTCCAGCTTGCCAGCTGCAAATCTTGGGACTTGTCTGGCTCCATAACCATGTAAGCCAATTTATAATAATTTTTTTCTATATTTTTGTGCATGCTATTGATAGTGTTTCTCCAGAGTACGCTGACCAGTACAAACACTAATCCACTTTCCGTCTCTGTGGATTTGTCTATTATGTACATTTCAGATAAATGGAATCATATGATATGCAGCCTTTTGTGTCTGACTTCTTTCACAGAGCGTTATGTTTTCAAAGTTCACTAACTCCGTAACGTGTATCAGTACTTCATTCCTTTAGCTGACAAATAATATTCCATCATATGGAGGTACCACATTTTGTTTATCCATTCATTCCTTGTCGGAAATTTAGGTTGTTTCCATTTTTGGCTATTAGCAATAATGTTGCAATGAACATTTGTCTACAGGTTTTCGTGTGGGCGGATGTTTCCCTTTCTCTTGGGTACATACCTAGGAGCGGAATTGCTGGGTCATGTGGGAACTCTACGTTTAACTTTTGAGGAACCCCTGGGCTGTTTTCCGGAGAGGCTACACCATTTTAGAAGCCCACCAGCAGTGCACGAGGGTTCCCGTGTTAGTCACGGTTCTCCAGAGAAACAAAACCAATAGGAGATACAGATTCATAGGGAGATTTATTATGAGAAATTGGGTCATGTGACTATGCCCCATGATCTGCCATCTGCAAGCTGGAGAGCAAGGAAAGTTGTTGGTGCAATTCCCGTCCAAGTCTGAAAGCAGGAACGAGGGGAGCTGATGATGTAAATCCCAGTGCAAGGGCAGGAGACGACTGATGTCCGAGCTCAAGTAGGCAGGCAGGACGGCAGGTACCCTCTCTTCCTCTGCTTTTGTTCTGTTCAGACCCTCAGTGGGTTGGATGATGCCCACCCCCGACTGGGGAGGACAACGCTCTGTTGCCGGTACTCAGATTCAAACGCTAATCTCTTCCAGAAACACGCTGACAGACACATCCAGAAATTATGACTGTGGACAGCTGGTCATCCTGTGACCCAGTCAAGTTGACACATAAAATTAAGCATCACAGTTCCAGTATCTCTCCACCCTTGCTAGAGTTTTTACTGTCTGTCTTTCGGATTAGAGCCATCCTAGAGGGTGTGCAGTGGTATCTCATTGTGGTCTTTATTTTTTATTTTTTAAATATTTATTTATTTATTTATTCATTTATTTATTTATGAGGGAGATTAGCCCTGAGCTAACTGCTGCCAATCCTCCTCTTTTCACTGAGGAAGACTGGCCCTGAGCTCACATCCGTGCCCATCTTCCTCTACTTTCTATGTGGGACGCCTACCACAGCATGGCTTGCCAAGTGGTGCCATGTCCACACCCGGGATCTGAACCGGCGAACCCCAGGCCACCGAAGTGGGACATGTGCACTTAACCGCTGCGCCACCGGGCCGGTCTCTCCTCATTGTGGTCTTGATCGGCATTTCCACAGTAACTGATGATGTTGAGTCTTCTTTCCTTCTTTTCTTTCACCAATATTTATCCTTTCTTCCCCATCACTATGACGCTCATTCTCCTGCCAGACGGTGGACACTCTAATGTCTGAAGTAAACAAGACCAGCCTGGTCCTGATGGAGAGAGAGTCAGCAAATATCTCCGTGTGTACCTTTTTAATTGTAAACAGCGCTATGAAGTTACCAGGAGTCAAACGGGTGCAGAAGGAGAGAGTTAGTGTAGTCCTGGGGTAGGGAGAATTATGTAGAAAGTTCCTAGAATGACCTTTTTTTTTTAAAAATTGAGGTCATAATAGTTTGTAACATTGTGAAATTTCAGTTGTACATGCTTCATCAGTTACCATACATATGTGCCCATTTACCCCTTGTGCCCACCTCCCAGCCCCCTTCCCCTCTAGTAACCACTAAACTGTCTCTTTGTGTGTTTGATTATCTTCCACATATGAGTGAAATCATCTGGTGTTTGTCTTTCTCTGTTTGGCTTATTTGACTTAACATAATACCCTCAAGGTCCATCCATGTTGTTGCAGACGATATGATTTTGTCTTTTTTCATGGCTGAGTAGTATTCCATTGTGTGTATATACCACATCTTCTTTATCCATTCACCAATTGATGGGCACTTGGGTTGCTTCCACATCTTGGCTACTGTGAATAATGCTGCAATGTACACAGGGGTGCCTAAGTCTCTTTGAATTGTTGATTTCAAGTTCTTTGGATAAATACCCAGTAGTGGGATGGCTGGGTCATAAGGTATTTCTATTTTTAGTTTTCCGAGGAATCTCCATACCGTTTGCCACAGTGGCTGCACCAGTTTGCATTCCCACCAGCAGTGGATGAAGGTTCCCTTCTCTCCACAACCTCGCCAACATTTGTTGTTTTTTGTCTTGGTGGTTACAGCCATAGAATGACCTTTTAAAACTGCAAATTCAATCAGGTGCCTCCTCTCATACCTTCAATGGTTCTCTCTTGCCTGGGTAATGGATCCTCAGCTCTTAGCCTGGCATTCAAGGCTCTGCACAACCTGGTCCTAGCCTCATTTTCTGCTTCACAACACACTCATGAGCACCTTCTACTTCTGCCATCGTGGGGCTCCTGAGCCCGACAGTGGCCCTTTGCTTTCACGTGGAGTGGTGCAATTCATTTATGGAAGTGGATGATGATCATTTTCTTTGTGAAAACCTCTTGATGGGTCCTGATATATAATCTTTGGTATGATTGTTGAGAAATGTGAAGTTCCCTGGGCATCGATAAAGGCGGAATTCAGGTGCTCTGCATGATAAAGTCAGTGGAATTTTGAGAGAGGGGAGTGAAGTCTCTGAAGAGAGAGGTGAGACGGGGGGAGATGCAGAGGCTAGTGAGAAAATGGAACCCCAGGGACTGCCCAGTGGTGTAGTGGTTAAGTTTGCATGGTCCAGGGTTTGTGGGTTCGGATCCAGATGCAGACCTACACACTGCTCATCAAGCCACACTGTGGTGATGTCCTACATAAAATAGAAGAAGATTGGCACAGATGTTAGCTAATGACAATCTTCCTCAAGCAAAAAGAGGAAGATTGGCAACAGATGTTAGCTTAGGGCCAATCTTCCTCACCCAAAAAAAAAAAAAAAGATAATGGAACCCCTACCACTACAGCAAAGAAGAGGGCGTGTATGAGTTCCCTGTGGCTGTTGTAACAAGTGACCACCAACTTTGTGCCTTAAAATAACACGAGTTTATAATCTTATAGTTCTGAAGATCAGAGTCTGAAATGAGTGTCACTGGGTTAAAATCAAGGTGTCAGCAGGTCTGCATTCCTTCTGGAGAATTCAGGGGGGACAACCTGCTCCCTTGCCTTTTCCAGCTTCAAGAGGCTGCCTACCTTCCTTGGCTCATGGCCCCTTCCTCTATCTTCAAAGCTGGTAGTGTAGCATCTTCCAATCTCTCTCTGACCACGACCTCTGCTTCTGTCATCACGTCTCTTCCTCTGCCCCTCCTGTTTCTCTCTTATAAGAACTCATGATGACATTGGGTCCATCTGGGTAATGCAGGATCCTCTCCCCATCTCAAGACCTTTAATTTAATTACATCAGCAAAGTTCCTTTTGCCATGAAAGGTAACGATTCTTAGTTTCTGGGGATAACCTTTGGCTTACCCCCAGCTCAAATGCCACATCTTTTCCCTCTTCTTGTTTCTGTGTCTTTCAGGGAAATCAGAGCAGAGTACAAGAAAGAGCTGCTTAAATAGTTTATTGAAATGCCACAGGGTAAGTGGTTTGTTCTGTAAGCACAGATGGTCAGCCTGAGTGGTCAGGAGGTGTCAAGAAGAGGCAGAACATGTAGGATGGTTTTCTGGGGGATGACTTTGGTTTTTTGTTTTGTTTTGTTTTGTTTTGTTTTTGCTGAGGAAGACTGGCCCTGAGCTAAGATCTGTTGCCAATTCTCCTCTTTTTGCTTGAGGAAGATTCCTCTATTTTGTATGTGGGTCCCCTCAACAGCATGGCCACCAATGAATAGTGTAGGTCCACTCCTGAGAACTGAACCTAGGCTGCTGAAGCAGAGTGCGCTGAACTTAACCACTAGGCCATGGGACTGGCCCCTGTTGGGGAGTGACTTTGATATCTGACAGACCTGGATTCAAATTCTGATTCCACCAGAGCTATGTGGTCTTAGGGAAATTGCTTAACCTCTCTGAATCTCAGTGAATGATGCTGTCAATACGAAATCGCTGTGTGTCATATAGCTCAACCTAAAACTGTGCCATTGGCAAAAGTGAAAATTTCAGTTCGTCATCTTACAAAGCTCATCCTAGAATGTGGCAATTTTCAACTGGCTATTTTACATAGCTCAGCCTAAGACCCATCTCATAGGTTTGCCATCACATTTGTATAAGACAAGGTTTGTAAAGTGGCCAACTGTGTGTTGTACCTCCCAATTCACATGTTGAAATCCTAAACCCCAAGGACCCAGAAGGTGGAAATAGGGTCCTTGCAGATGTAATTAGTTAAGATGAGGTCACACTGGACGAAGGTGGATTCCTAATCCAGTAGGAGTATTTCCTTATAAAAAAAAAAAAAGGGAGATTTGGACACAGAGGAGAATGCTATGTGAAGATGAAGGCAGAAATCAGGATGATGCTTCTATGAGCCAAGGAATACCAAAGATGTCAACAAACCACCAGAAGCACAGAACAGATTCTCCTTCACCGCCCTCAAAAGGAACCAACCTTACTGACACCTTGGTCTCAGCCTTCTGGCCTCCAGGACCAGGAGACAAGACATTTCTGTTTTCTAAGTCATCAGTTTGTGGTTCTTTGTTATGGCAGCCCTAGGTAACTAATCCACTAGCACATCGAAAGCTCTCTGTAAAAAATAGCCATTGTCTTGGTTGTTAGTAGACGGACCTGCTGAGATTTAAAAAAAATTGCAGCAAAACACACAGAATATGAAATTTACCATCTTAGCCATTTTTAAGCATGTGGTTCAGTGGCATGAAGCACATTCACATTGTTGTGCAACCATCTCCACCATCCGTCTCCAGAACATTTCTCATCTTCCCAAACTGAAACTCTGTCCCCGAGAAACACTGACTCCCCACCTTCTTCCCCTAACCACTGGCACCCACCATTCTATTTTCTGTTTCTTTGAGTTTGATGACTCTAGGGACCTCCTATAAATGGAATCGTACAGTATTTGGCTTTTTGTGACTTGTGTATTTCTCTTAGCATAATGTCCTCAAGGTTCATCCATGTTGTCGTGTGTGTCAGAATTTCCTTCCTTTTTAAGCCTGAATAACAGTCCATTGTATGGTGGACCACATTTTCTTCATTCATTTACCTCTTGATGGACACTTGGGTTGCTTCCACCTCTTGGCTATCACGGATCACACTGCTATGAACATGAACGCACAAAGTCTCTGCTTTCGATTCTTTTGGGTGTACCCCCTGAGATGGAATATGGTAGTCCTATTTTTAAATTTTTGAGGAACTGCCTTACTGTTTTCCACAGCGTCTGAACAATTTTAAATTCCCACCAACAGCAGACAAGGGTTCCCTTTTTTCCACATCCTGGTCAACACTTGTTATTTTCTGTTCTTTTTTTTTTTTTTTACAGTAGCCCTTCTAATGGATGTGAGATGGCACCTCATCATGACTCTGCTGAGATTTTAAAAGAATGACATAATTGCTTTGCCACTAAAAAAAAAATTTCCAAAAAGAAAACATACACGGCAGAAGAAATTCCAACAACGCAGAGAAATATCAAGTAAAACAAGCAGAAAACAAGCCAGAGTTGGTATTATTCCTTCCTCAGCCTACCTTTGGAAGGGCCCCTGCTGACCATTTGGCCTTATATCCTTCTAGACTTTTCCTATTGGACCTGAGTTTTAAAGGAGGACAACTCAGCTAAGAGGGAATGGGAAGTGGCTGCCAAGTTCTGGGAAAACACAAATAAAAGTCTGGGTTTGCCGATCTGTGAGGGTTCTTAAGATCTTTTATTATGACCGGGAAACAAAATCAGCATCAGCCCTTTTCCTTATACATCTCCAGCTCAGGAATATTTCTTCCCCACGAACTTCTCATGGTAACATGGTGTTATAGGTTGAATTGGTGAATAGGTTATAGGTGTCATAGTTTGAATTGTGTCCCCGAAGAAAAGACACATCGAAGTTGTAACCTCAAGTACTTGTGAATACGACCTTATTTGGAAATAGGGTCTTTTCAGATTTAATCAAGTTAAGATGAGATCATTAGGAGGGCCCTTAATTCAACAGGACTGATGTCTTCCTAAGAAGGACATTTCGGACACAGACACAGACACACAGAGAAAAGGCTGTGTGAAGACAGAGGCGGAGATTGGTAGGATGCTGCCACAAGCCGAGGAAGGCGTGGGGGTTACCAGAAGCTGGAAGAAGCAGGGAAGCTTTCTCCCCTAGAAGTCTGGAGAGACCATGCCTCTGCCAACACCTAGATTTTGGATTTCTGGTCTCTAGAACCGTGAGAGAATAAATGTATGTTGTTTGAAGCCTTTCGGTTTGTGGTGCTTTGTTATGGCAGCCCTAAGAAATGAACACACACAGAGATCTAAATCCTTAGAATGGTCTAGACATTCACAGAAGCATGGGCAGTAAGTCATCGGTCTAAGGCCAAATGTCTCGTGTGCCCTTCACTCACCCTCGACCATTATCAACACTTTTGCCAGGTTTTTCTCAGCAACCTTTTGACTTCGTGAGTCCACAATAACAGAAGAAATGTGGTAGAAATACACTGTACCTCTGAACAAAGCACAGCCTTCTCATAGACTGCCTCCATTCTGACTTGACTTATTTCATGTGGTTGGGGAAATTTCTGGTGTTTCCCCCATGTTCTAGAGCTGAGAAGGAGGCTACCTATGAAACAGCTTTAAATAAGGGCTCGAAGTAAGTTGGCTTTGTGATGACACATTTGCTTCAATAGACAGCTTCCCTCCCAGGAGAGGCAGGGTTAACATCAAAATGAGCTCTCATTTAAGATGAACAGCACCAGAAGGATAAAGGTAAGGCCCTGGATAATGATAAAATTCAGTGTGAGAGTTATAAACTTGAATGCAACAGACAATTGCTAGTTAAACACAAAGGGAAAACTGCTAGCAATGAAGATGATCTTGATCAAAATTCAGATATGGTGGGAGATGTTGCCAAACTTCTCTCAGACTTGGGGAGATCTAACAGAGAAAAGTTGAGTTAGAACACAGAGGCCTGAAATGATAGAATTGAGAACTTTAAATCTCTTGAACAGGAAATGTACACTTTTTCATACATCCGGGGAATATTTACAAGAATAGTGATATTCATAGAAAGAATCTTAATTAATTAAAAAAGATTTTATGACGAAGGTCTCTGATCATAGTCCAGTAAAATTGTAAGAAGTAATAGGGAGCTGGCCGAGAGCTTAACTGCTAGGAAAGAAAGAAACATTGCAAGATAATCCTGGGATCAAAAAGAAAAAATGTAAAGAAAAGATTACAAACTCTCCAGAATATAACAGAAAGGAGACTTATATACCAAAACCCATGGGATACCTCAAAAACTGCTCTCAGCAAACAATTGTAGACTTACATGCTTTCACTGTTAAAGAAGATAGATAAAAAAATAATTTAGTATTATTAAAGAGAGAGAACAACAAAATTAATCAGGATATTAATGAAATATTAATAAAATATAAAACAAAAACATTAAAAAGAAGAAACCTAAAGTCAAACTTAACACTGAAAGCTTTGCTTTATGAAAACACAAATAAAATAGCCAAACCCTTTGAGATTCTGTTTAAGGAAAAGAGAGTGAAAAAAATCAAATTAGGACAAGATCATTAGATGCTACTGAAAAAGTCCCCCAAAGGATGGGCAAGCAGGCCAACTCATTTATAATCACAACATGACTGTACTTACCCAAGCCTAATAATTCTGCAAGAGGAATCCGGATGCAAAAACTCTTAAAAAAGTTGGCACCTAGAATCCAGCAAGATATTGAATGTATATTATCTTATGACCAAGAAAGTTTTATTTCAGAAATTCAAAGATGGTTCAACATCAGGAAATCTGTCCATATAATGTTTTCCTCTAATAAATTAACAGAAGAGAAACTGTACCACTATACCAATAGATAGGGGGTGTCAGTCATCCCTCACCCCGCCATTTTTATTGAGCTATAATTGACATATAACATTGTGTTAGTTTTGGGTGTAAAACATGATGATTTGATACATGTATATATTGTGAAATGATTACCACGAGTTTAGTTAACATCCATCACCTCACATAGTTACAAAACCTTTTGTTTTTACAATGAGAACTTTTAAGATTTACTCTCTCAGCAACTTTCAAATCTATAGTACACTTTTGTTCACTCTAGTCACCACGCTGTGCATTATACCCCTAGAACTTATTGATCTAATACCTGGAAGTTTATTCCTTTTGACCATCTTCCTCCATTTGGCCCACTTGCCATCCCCCACCTCTGGCAACCACTAATCTAGTCTCTACATCTATGACTGGTTTTTAAAGATTTCGCATGTGAGTGAGATCATACAGAATTTGTCTTTCTCTGACTTATTTCGCTTGAGTGCACAATGCACTCAAGATCCAACCATGTTGTCACAAGTGGTAAGATTTACTCATTTTTTATGGCTGAATAATATTCCACTGTCTATAGACACCACATCTTCTTTATTCATTCATCCATCGATGGACACTTAGATTGTTTCCATGTCTTGGCTATAATTATAAATAGTGCTGCACTAAAAATGAGGGTGTAGATATCTTTTTGAGATGGTGATTTTGTTTCCTTAGGGTATGTACCAGGAAGTGGAATTGTTGGATCATATGGTAGTTATGTTTTAAATTTTTTTTTATTTTCCGCACAGGCTGCACCAATTGACATCCCCACCAACGCTGCACAAGGGCTCAGTTTTCTTCACATCTTCAACACTCAGCATCTCTTGCCTTTTTGACGATGGCCATTCTAACAGATGTGAAGGGATATCTCATCCTGGTTTGGGTTTGCATTTCCTGATGTTTAGTGATGTTGAGCGCTTTTCACGCACCTGTTAGCCATCTGTGTGTTTCCTTTGGAAAAACGTCTGTTCAATTCCTCTGCCCACTTTTTAATTGGATTCTTTGGGGTTTTTTGCTATTGAGTTGTGTGAGTTCTTTATACATTTTGGATACTAACCCCTTATCATGTATGATTTGCAAATACTCTCTCTCATTCAGTAGGTTGCCTTTTCATTTTGTTGATGGTTTCCTTTGCTGTGCAGAAGCTTTTTAGTTTCATGTAGTCTTACACATTTATTTTTGCTTTTGTTTCGTTTGCTTTTGGTGTCAAATCAAAAAAGCTATTGCCAAGACCAAAGGCAAGAATTTTACCCCCATGTTTTCTCCTAGGAGTTTCAAGGTTTCAGGTCTTATGTTCAAGTCTTTAATCTGCTTTGAGTTGATTTTTGTGTATGCTGTAAGACAGGAGTCCAGCTTCATTCTTTTGCGTGTAACTGTCTAGTTTTCCCAACGCCATTTATTGAAGAGACTATCCTTTCCCCATTGTGTATTCTTGGCTCCTTTGTCATAAATTGATTGACCATATATGTGTGGATTTGCTTCTGGTCTCTCTATTGTATTCCATTGATCTCTGTGCCTGTTTTTATGCGAATATTATACTGTGATTACTTTAGCTTTGCAATTTGCTTGAAATCAGGAATCATGATGCCTGCAGCTTTGTTCTTCTTTCTCAAGATTGCTTTGGATATTTGGGGTCTTTTGTGGTTCCATACAAATTTTAGGATTGTTTTTTCTATTTCTGTGAAAAATTCCATTGGAATTTTGATAGGGATTGCATTGAATCTGTAGATTGCTTTGGGTAATATGGACATTTTGACAATATCAATTCTTCTAATTCATGAGCATGAGACATCTTTCCATTTGTTTGTGTCCTCCTCAATTTCTTTCATCCACGACTTGCAGTTTTCAGTGTATAGATCTTTCATCATCTTGGTTAAATTTATTCTAGGTATTTTATTATTTTTGATGCAACTGTAAATGGGATTGTTTTTTCTAACTCCTCTTTCCAATGGTTCACTGTTAATGCATAGAAATACAGCTGATTTTTGAATATTGATTTTGTATCCTGCAACTTTTTATTAGTTCTAACAGTTTTTCTTTTTGGAGGGGTGTTTAGAGTTTTCTATATATAATATTACATCACCTGCATATAGAAATAGTTTTTCTTCTTCTTTTTGGATTTTGATGCCTTTTATTTCTTTTTCTTGCCTAATTGCTCTGGCTAGGACTTCCAGTACTGTGTTGAATAAAAATGGAGAGAATGGGCATTCTTGTCTTGTTCCTGATCTTACCATTGATTATGATGTTAGCTGTGGATTTGTCATATGTGGCCTTTATCATGTTGAGGTACGTTCACTCTATATCCAGTTTGTGGAGAGTTTTTATCGTGAATGGATGTTGAATTTTGTCAAATGCTTTTTCTGCGTCTATTGAGATGATCATGATTTTTATCCTTTATTCTGTTAATGTGGTGTATCACATTATTTGCTTTATGTTGAACCCTCCTTACATCCCTGGAATAAATCCCACTTGGCCACAGTGTATGATCCTTTTAATGTATTATTGAGGCCATTTTGCTAACATTTTCTCGAGAATTTTTGCATCTATGTTCTTTAGGGATATCCGCCCGTAATTTTACTTTCTTTTAAGCATCATTGCCTGACTTTGGTATCAAGATAATGCTGGCCTCATAAGAGTGTTCCCTCCTCTTCTATTTTTTGGTAAGAATTTGAGAAGTATTGGTATTAATTCCTCTTTAACTTTTGGTAGAATTCACCAGTGAAATCATCTAGTCATGGGCTTTTGTTTGTTGGGAGGATTTTGATTACCGATTCAATCTCTTTACTAGTAATCTATTCGTATTTTCTGGTGTTTTTCATGATTCAATGTTGGTAGGTTGTCTGTTTCTGTGAATTTATCCGTTTCTTCTAGGTTGCCTAATTTGTTGGCTTATAAAAGTCCATAGTAGTTTCTTATGACCCTCTGTATTTTGTGCTGTCAGTTGTAATGTCTCCTCTTACATTTGTGATTTTGTTTCTTTGAATCTTTTCTCTTTTTTTTTCCTGGTGAGCCTACCTAAAGATTTGTGTATTTTGTTTATCTTTTCAAAAGAATCAGCTCTCAGTTTTATTGATCTTTTCTGTTGTCTTTTTAGTCTCTGTTTCTTTTATTTCTCCTCTTATCTTTGTTATTTCCTTCCTTCTACTAACTTTGGTAAAGTTAGTAGAACTTTGGTACTTATTTTGGTCTTCTTTTTTCTATTTCCTTGAGGTATAAAGTTAGGTAGTTTATTTGAGATCTTTCTTGTTTATTATTGTAGGTATCTATTGCTATAAATATACCTCTTAGAACTGCTTTTGCTGCATTCTATAAGTTTGGTATGTTGTATTTCCATTTTCATTTGTCTCTAGATATTTTTTGATTTATCTTTTGATTTCTTCTTTGACCCATTGGCTATTCAGTAGCATGCTGTTTACTCTCCACATTTTTGTGAATTTTCTAGCTTTCTTCTTGTAATTGGTTTCTAGTGTCATACCATTGTGCTTAGAAAAGACTGTGGAAATGATTCACTCTTCTTAAATTTATGAAGACTTGTCTCAGAAAACAAGTCTTTCGTAACTTGGAGAATGTTCTGTGTGCACTTGAAAAGAAAGTGTATTTTGCTGCTTTTGATGAAATGTTTTGTATATATCTGTAAAGTCCAGCTTATATAATATATAGCTTAAGTCCAATGTTTTCTTATTGATTTTCTACCATTGGTGAAAGGGAGGAATTAAAATCCTCTACTATTATTGTGTTGCTCTATTTCTCTCTTCAGGTATGTAAATAGTTGCTTTATATATTTAGGTGTCCCTATGTTGGGTGCACAAATATTTTTGAAGGTTATATCCTCTTGTTGGATTGACCCCTTGATCATTATGTAATGTCCATCTTTGTCTCTTATTAGTCTTTGTTTTAAAGTCTCTTCTGTCTGATATAGGTATAGCTACCCTTGCTTTCTTTTGGTTTCCATTTGCGTGGAATATCTTTTTCTATCCCTTCACCTTCAGTCTGTATGTGTCCTTAAAGCTAAAGTGAGTCTCTTGTAGGCAGCAAATAGGTGGGTCTTGTTTTTGTTATCCATTCAGCCACTTTTGATTGGAGAATTTGTCCATTTACATTTAAAGTAATTATTGATAGGTGTAGATTTACTATTGCCATCTTGTTGTTTTCTAGCTATCTTTAAAATTCCTTTGTTCTTCTCTTGCTCTCTTCCCTTGTAATTTGACGATTTTCTGTAGGCTCCATAAGTTTTTTTTTTTTTTTTAGTGAAGAAGATTGTCCCTGAGTGAACATCTGTGCCAATCTTCCTCTATTTTTGTTTCTTTTGTTTCTTTTCTTGCAGTAACCTTGGATTATAACATTATATAATTTTCAGGTGTACATTGTCATATATTCTGAATTCAGTGTAGATTACATTGTGTTCACCACCCAAGGACTAATTACAATCCATCACCACACACATGTGCATAATCACTCCTTCTGCTGTCCTCCCTCCCCCCTTTCCCTCTGGTGACCACCAATCCAGTCTCTGTTGCTATGTGTTTGTTTGTCATTGTTTTTATCTTCTACTTATGAGTGACATCATACGGTATTTGACTTTCTCTCTCTGACTTATTTCACTCAGCATAATACCCTCAAGGTCCATCCATGTTGTCACAAATGGCTGGATTTCATAGTTTCTTATGGCTGAGCAGTATTCCATTGTGTATATATAACACATCTCCTTTATCTATTCATCCTTTGATGGGCACCTAGGTTGCTTCCAAGTCTTGGCTATTATGAATAATGCTGCAATGAACATAGGGGTGCATGTATCTTTATGCATTTGTGATTTCAAGTTCTTTGGATAAATACCCAGCAGTGGAATAGCTGGATCATATGGTAGATCTATTCTTAATTTTCTGAGGAATTGCCATACTGCTTTCCATAGTGGCTGCAGCAGTTTGCACTCCAACTGGCAGTGAACAAGGGTTCCCTTCTCTCCACATCTTCTCCAACTCTTGTTGTTTCCTGGCTTGTTAATTATAGCCATTCTGACCAGAGTGAGGTGATACTCATTGTAGTTCTGATTTGCATTTCCCTGATAGTTAAGGATGTTGAACACCTTGTTGTGTTCCTGTTGGTCATCCATATATTTTCTTTGGAGAAATCTCTGTTCAGATATTTTGTCCATTTTTTAATTGGGCTGTTGGTTTTTTTGTTTCTGAGACTTCCCCTATTTTGTATGTGGGATGCTGCCACAGCATGGCTTGATGAGTGGTGGGTAGGTCCACGCCCACGATCCCGACTGGTGAAACTCGGGCTGCCGAAGTGGAATGGGTGAACTTAATCACTATGCCACTGGGCCAGTCCCTTCATAAGTGACTTCTTGAGTGACTATATAAATACATATAAGAATTATTGTTTCCTATTAGCATAAGAGATGAGGAGTCATTACTCAAAAAATGCAACCTTTTGAAAATACATATTCGTTTCCTAGTTCTCTTATTGTGGCACTCTCATGGCCTTCTTCATAGGTTCTCTCTAATTTTGTCATCAATTTATGAGTCCTTGTTAGCCCTCCTTCTCTCTGTGGTCAGTGGAACATGTCCCTACCACAGGCTAGAGAAATGGCAATTTGTGGTGCTTAAGGAGTCTGGACACAGTTCCCAAATTGTGATAGTGACGGGAGCAGGGAGGGGCTCAGGGAGATAGGGAAAGGAGTGAAGACAGAGAGGAAAAGATGAGGAAGGCAAGAGAAGCAAAAGGGGCAAAAGAATGAATGCCGGATGGAAAAGAGGACATGTGCAAGAGTAATACTAGCAGCCACACAGAGGGTAGATATCAAAATAGAATATGAAGTAAACAAAATCAGAGAAGCAGAAAAAAATTCAGATTTGTCCATGATGGGCCTGCCCCATTCTCTCCTTAGGGATCTGATGTTATTTTAAAGTGTACTATGAATAAAACAGAATCTCACCTGTGAGTTCCCCCACCTACAGATGGTCCACCTCTGTAATCCATCTCCATGAGGAAATAAACTTTAGAAGACTTGTTCCTTCAAAACCCAAAGGAAAACCATGATGGCAGTGTAAATCTTGAATAATCAAAGTTGGGGTAAGGTCCTAGGATCAGACCTCCTTTGGTTAAGGGGTTGCCATGGTGATGAGAGGCGATGAGGGAAATGATTGACACTTTCACCCCATGAAATAGCTTAAGCTGATGACAGTTTCCAGAGATCTTCCAGCTACAAGTGAACCCGGGGGCCAACTTGCTTTAAGTATACTCAGTGAGCTGCCTATTTGCAAAAACACTCAGATACCGCCTTACTAAAGCCTGCTCTGCAGATAGCACCTCTGACACTTGGGTCACCATAGTAACGGGTGCTTAAGTTTTTCAGGAACTGAGAGTAGACACTTTGTCCAGTTCAGGCCAGTTAAGACCACCGACTCATCACTTGGGCCTGTGTGGATGACCCTTTGACGTCCAGGGGCCGAAAACTCCACTCTCAGATCACGTTAATGCCGCCATTTTGTGAGCATGCCTCCTACAAAGAGCCATGAAGCTGGACTATGGCTTGTGCAGATCATCAGTCACCTCACTTCTCCTTATCTCCAATCATCTATCCCCATGCTTCAGATCACCCTGCCCCTCTATCCTGTAAATGTCTCTAATCCCCATTTTCAGGGAGGCAGATTTGAGACTCATTCTTCCATCTCCTCACTTGGCTGCCTTGTGAATAAACCCTTTCTCTGCTGCAAACATGTCGTCTTGGTGATTGGCATATTGGGCAGCAGGCAAAACAAACCTGGTTCCCTAACACAAGGTCTCTGCCTCTCGCTGAGGAGGAGGATTTACCTAAGACCTGAGAGGACTTTGCAGATCAGGAAAGGGGTGGGTGTAAAATTCTAGTGGAAAGAATTTATTCACTCGTTTATTCAAAAATATGTTCCAAGCAATTCCCTGGGCACAGAGGCTGCAGCTGTGAACAGCACAGACTGCAATTCCTGACCTCATGGGGTCTCCATTCCAGTGGGATGTAGCAGGAAGACAGACAATAACCAATATAAATAAGTGGATGTCTCCAATACATTCCAGGGTGATAAATACGATAGAGGCTTGTTAAAAGGTAAACTGAGGCATATTAAACATTTTAAGGGTTTATTTGAGTAAAAAATTGATTTGAATTGGGCAATGCCAAACTGGCAGTGGTTAGACACATTCCACTAACAGGAGCTCGGGGAAAGAATTTTATAGGGAAAAGGTGGAAAAAGCAAAGTAAGGAAATTATTGCTTGGCTATTGTGTAAAGCCTAGTCAGTTGTGTGTGATCGGTTGTCCTTATCGTTTTGATTTTGTAACCTTGAAGCTTAGATTTCGGTTTGCTTACATAGGCTGCCACGGCTTTAGAGCAACATTAGTCTGATGGCCTCCTTGTTTAACTAATTGAACAGACCAAACAAACAGAGAAAGTGTGTAGAGAAGGCTGGGCTAGGGTAAGTATTGCAGTTTTAAATAAAGCTGTCAGGAAGGGCCAGTCACTACTGGAACAAAGACAGACGGAGGTGCATGCGTGAATCATGCGTCCATCTGAGGGAACAGTATTCCAGGCAGAGGGAACAGGCAGTGCAAAGGCCCTGAGGCCAGAGCGTGCCTGGTGTCTTTGAGGAACAGCAAGCAGCACTGTGTGGCTGGAACAAAGTGATGGAAAATAAGGGAAAGACCACAGGCAGACAGAAAAAAACCCTCCGCCAATTAATACTTCAAAATTGTAGGGGCTGGTCCAGTGGTGCAGTGGTTAAGTTCATACATTCCACTTCTTAGCGGCCTGGGGTTCGCTGGTTTGGATCCTGGGTGCGGACATAGCACCACTTGACAAGCCATGCTGTGGTAGGCGTCCCACATATAAAATAGAGGAAGATGGGCACGGATGTTAGCTCAGGGCCAGTCTTCCTCAGCAAAAAGAGGAGGATTGGCAGCAAATGTTAGCTCAGGGCTAATCTTCCTCAAAAAAAAAAAAAAGTTGCATCCACTACAATATTTACTATATAAATAATGTAATAATATTATTATCCTTCATCTTCTGCCTTAATGAACTGGGTGATCTCACCACCCGGGTAAGCTATCCTTCAATTTCCTCACCTGTCAGAGGTCAAATTGGTTCTGGCACCAATTCCAATGTGTGTGTGTGGGTTCCTCACGCCAACAAGCATAACTCAGCAGCAGCCATAAGGAAGAGATGAAAGTTATAGGGGAAGGGCATACCACTCTTCCCAAATCTCCACGTGTTCACCAGCCCAGAAGCTCTCTGAGCCCTGTCCTTTTGGGTTTTTACGGAGATTTCATTACGCAGGCATGATTGATTACGTCATTGGCCATTGGTGGTTGATTCAACCTCCAGCCCATCTCCCCTCCCTGGATGTCTGGGGGTGGGACTGAAAATTCCAACCCTTTAATTGCATAGTTGGTTCCCCTGGCAACCAGCCCCCATACTTAGGTGACCTAGGAGCTTTCTAAAACTCACCTCATTAACTTAACAGCAGACGCCTTCATGGCTCTCTCAGAAAATTCCAAGCGCTTTAGGAGCTCTGTGCCAGAAATGGGACGAAGACCAAATATGTATTTTTTTTATTATAAATCACAGTATCATACATATTATTTGCATCAGGAAGAAAAGGATTTTCTGAGAAAACGGAAACAAAGAGAAAAAAATATTCTCTCCCATCAAATCTGAGCCAGGAGGTACAGTCGTCAGAGGTGCACCCACTGAACCCCAAAAAAGGTCTCATCCGAATTTCGAGACGGCAGCCACGGCAGAGTGAGGTTGGTGCAGAGAGTGTCCCCTTTGGCCAAGTACGTCAGGCGCTGGGAGGCGACGGTGCAAGCGTTGTAGAAATTGAGGCGAAGCAGGCTGATGCTGTGGGTGGCGGAGGAGCAGATGCCCACAGCCAGGGTGGCCCTGCGGACCGCGTTGGTCCAAGTGGAGGAGCAGTTGGTTAGTGTCACCTGGATGTGCAGCCTATAGATGCCAGGGTGCTGGATACGCAGCTGACCGTAGTCCAGCTCCAGGCCGTGCACGAAGGAGCGGCCCAGGGCCGGGTTGCCCTGCCAGTGCAGCCTGGCGTCGTGTCGTGGTCCTAGAGATAGAGTTGGGGGGGGGGGTGGGAATGATGGAGGTTTAGGGAAATTGAGTGCTATGGACCGAATATCCAAAATTCCTATGTTGACACCTAACGTCCAAGGTGATGGTTTTAGGAGGTGGGGCCTTTGGAGGAGTTTAGATCATGAGAGAGGAGCCCTTGTAAATGGGATTAGTGTCTTTATAGAATGGATCCCATGTCCGCTGATGGATGAATGGATAAAGAAGATGTGGTGTATATATATACAATGGAATATTATTCAGCCATAAAAAGGAGGCCATTTGTGACAACACGGATGGACCTTGAGGGCGTTATGCTAAGCGAGATAAGTCAGACAAAGAAAGACAAATACTGTGTGATCTCATTTAAGTGTGGAACCAAAAAAAAAAAACGAACTCGTGATATAGAGAATGGATTGATGGTTGCCAGAGGCAGGGGTGGGGGTGGTCAGAAGGTACAAAGTTCCAGTTATAAAATAAATAAGTCATGGGATGTAATGCACAGCGTGGTGGCTATAGTCAATAATACTGTATTGCATATTTGAAAGTTGCTAAGAGAGTAGATCTCAAAAGTTCTCATTACAGGAAAAAAAAAATCTTGATTCTGTGTGGCGAGGGGCGTTAACTGGACTTATTGTAATAGATGATCATTCCACAATAGACGCAAAGATCGCAGCGTGATTTGTACATCTGAAATTAATATGATGTCCTATGTCAATTATATCTCAAAAAAAAAAAAAAAAAGAGAGAGAGAGAGGAGGACCCCAGAGAGTTCTCTTGCTCTTTCTGCTGTATAAGGACACAGCGAGAAGATGGTTTCCCATAAACCAGCGGGCGTGCCCTCACCAGACACTGAAACTATGGGCATCTTGATCTTGGACTTCCCCCAGGAGCCTCCAGGACCTTGAGATATATTATCTCTTGTTTTTAAGCTGCCCTAGTCTGTGGTATCCTGTTATCATCGTCTGAACAGAGGTGACAGAAAAAAAAAAGAGGAACAGGATTCCTTCTGCTACAAAATGAGGCATACAGCATGTAAACCTCTGGGGATGAGCGTGGAAGACACAAAGGAGAAGAGAGGCCGGCAGGGGTCACCGAATGGCTGGCTGTCTCACCTCCTTCACGTCTTTGCTCAAATGCCACCTTCTTAGGGACCGAACCCATTGCATGCCCCATTCTCCTCCCTTGTTTTATTTTTCTCCGGAACATACGATAAGGGTGTTTTACTCTACTGGCATGCTACATATTTTACTGGTTCGTTGATTTATTTCTGATCCTCTCCAGAGAAGGGCAGCTCTGCAGAAACAAGGATTTTTTTTTTCTCTTCTGGTCACTGTTGTGGCTCTTAGAACAGTGCTTGGCTGACAGTAGCTGCTCGACTAATGTTTGGGGAATGAAGAAATGTTAGCAATCACCATTGGCGTTGCTTTTGGCTCTCCCAGGGGAAGAGCACGTGGGAAGGATTGAGAGAAAGAGTAAGGTAACAAACACCAAGAAACACACTGCCCCATCTCTCTCTCTCTTTCTCCTTTGTCTCTCTCTTTCTCGTTCTGTTTCTATTTCTCTGTCTCTATTTTTCTTTCTCTTTCTCTATTTCTCTCTCAATTTCTTTCTTCCCTCACTCGCTTTCTTTCTCTTTCTCATTTTCTTTCTCTCTTGATTTCTTTCTTTTTTTCCTCTCCGTCTCTCTCTCCCTTCCTCTCGCCCACCCCCTTTCTCCAGCGCGCGCGCACACACGTGCACCCCGTCTTACCTGTGTGATTCAGCTGGAGCTCAGCGACGGCCCACTGGAAGAAAACAAGAGAAAACACAGCAGAGACATAAGCCCCGAAGTTCTGAGCGCCCCCTAAGAACTCTCTTTCCTCTGCCCACCCTCCTGCCCACCCCTCATTCCATAAAGCCGACATGACTTTTTTTTTTTTTCTTTAAAGATCTCTTAAAGAGGAAGTCGATCTGCACAGGCAGGGAGCATATAGACGTTCAAAAGAACTCGGTTTCCTGGAGGATCGCCGGCGCCGTGCGCACCTGCTTCTCTCTACTGCAAAGCCCCCTTCGCAGCCCCCAAAAGGGGGTCCCGGTAGTGGGTATCCGGGGCTCTCAGATGAGCGGCCGCCGTTGGTCCCGTCCTTGGAGGCCCCAGAACCCTCCCTGCCAGCCTTGTGAAGCCCCCAGCAGCTCTGAGTCAGCCTGCTGGGGAACACCGAAGACGAGTCATTTTGTATGCCCACATCGGATGCACCTTCCCCAGATGACATCCTTTCCACCCCGGGATCTCCACCCGGGAATTACCTCCTGGGCAGAACTGACGATTCCTGAGCCCGGACCCCCAGGGCAGCCTCGGATCTGCCGTAACTCCCTGCTGATTTTTATCCATCTCATTCTGATTTTGTATTTTTTTTTTTAAATTGTTAGTCTATCTATCAGTCAGTCTACCCTCTAGCTCATCATCCCTCTGCCTCCACGCGATTCTCTTCCCGGCTGCTCCCCTCCCCTCCGCGCCCGGGCAAAGCCAGACCCCACCCAGAGGTCCCCAGGCTCCACCAACAGGTGGCAGGTGGCAGGTGTGCGTCCCTCTTCCTCCTTTCTCGACTTACCCCAGACGATTCGAGCTGTTGTTGCTGTGCGAGGCGCTGGTTGCAGACAAAGCAGTATATCACCATGCCGATGAGAATCAGCAGGAAAGCAACGCGCAGGATGGTGACCCAGGGCAGGCGGCGCACCAGGCAGCCGGACCCCTCCTCCGCCATCGCGGTCCTCGGCCGGCGCTGCATCAGCTGCGTGCTGGCGGTGCCAGGGGCGCACAGAGGGCAGCCAGGAAAAGGGAAGGAAACTTCTGACCTCCTCAGGCTCTTGCCTGCCTGCCTCAACCTGTCAGGCCCCGCCCCACTCTGAGCATGTCGCTAACAACGGGAGGGACTTGAGCTGTCACACCAGTGCCGGGGGGTGGGGGTGGGGGCGCGGAAATCCCCCTCTACCAGTGTCCAGGAACCAAAAAGGGTGGGCCAGGGAATTGCTTCCCCGTGCCCTTCAACCTTCCTATGGGGGTCCCCACCTTCACTTTCCTGGTACCCATTCATTCATTCATTCATTCATGCAACAAAGCTTCACTGAGCATCTGCTCTGGACCATAGACTGTGCCGGGCACTAGGGGTATGCAGAAAGCAGCCAGTGATGGAGGGGGGATCCTTAGGTATCCACGCGCTCCCTTTCATCTTCTCAACCTCAGTGCTGGGGCCACACCTGCTGGGGCCGCCCGACTAGCCTGCCCCAATAGGAAGAGAGTAGAAGCAGATAAATTGTCCCTTCGGTGGCCTGATGTTATAGACATCTCACATCTCCATTCAGTTCTCTCTTCCCCTGTGATCCTGGAGGCCACCTTGCTCTTGATGGCTGTGATGGGTTGAACAGTGTCACCCCCAAATTTATGCGCCCAGGACTTCGATATGTGACCTCACTTGGCAAAAGGGTCTTTGCAGATGTAATTAGATCAAGATGAGGTTGTACAGGATTAGGGTGGGCCCTAAATACAACAGCTGGTATCCTTCTAAGAGAAGGAGAGGACACACAGAGGAAAGACAGCCATGTGAAGACTGAGGCAGACATTGGAGAGATCCATCTACAGACATGCCTTGCGTCATGACGGGGACACATTCTGAGAAATGCGTCGTTAGGCGATTTCGTCGTTGTGTGAACATCACAGAGTGTCCTTATGCAAAACTAGATGGCATAGCCTACTACACACCTAGGATATGTGGTCTAGCCTTTTGCTCCTAGGCTACAAACTTGTAAAGCATGTTACTGTAGTGAAGACTTTAGGCAACTGTAACACAATGGCAAGTATCTGCAAACCCAAACACATCTAAAGATAGAAATAATACAGTTGCATACGGTGCTTACCATGAATGGAGCTTGCATGACGGGAAGTTGCTCGGGCTGAGTCAGTCAGTGAGTCATGAGTGAATATGAAGGCCTAGGGCATCACAGTACACACATGTAGAATTCATAAACACTGTACACATAGGCTACACTAAATTTATACAAAAATATTTTTCTCTGTTCAATAATAACCTCAGCTTACTTTAACTTTTTTACTTTACACATTTCATTTTTTTTTAACTTTTTGACTCTTGTAATAACAGACCGCAAACACATTGCACAGCTGTACAAAAATATTTTCTTTCTTTCTATCCTTATTCTATAAGCTTTTTTTTCTATTTTAAAATTTTTTAATTTTTTTTGTTTTTTTACTTTTTAAACTTTTCTGTCAAAAACAAACACACGCGTTAGCCTAGGCCTACACAGGGTCAGCATCGTCAATATCATTGTCTTGCACCTCCACGTCTTCTCGCACTGGAAGGTCTTCAGGGCCAAGAACACACATGGAGCCGTCATCTCCTATGATAACAATGCCTCCTGGAATACCTCTGGTATGGAATGATCTGGAATGATCCTTCTGGAATACCTCCTGAAGGATCTGAGGATCTTCTTAAGGATGTGCCATTCTTTTCAGCAATATGTCGATGGTGGTTTGCTCGGTTTGTTTATTTATTTATTTATCATAGATTTGCTTGTAAGCAGATAATGCACCCCGAACATTACTCTCTATTAATGAAAATCTTTCAGCGTTGGAGTCCACATTTTTGAACTTTTTTAGGAGCTTGTTGAGGTCTGCAAAAGCTTCTGCTAAACTCTCCACTGTGAATTTTCTTGGAAGGTCTTCCTTTTCTTGCCCTGCAGTTTCCTTTTCTCTTGCTGATCTTCCTCAGCTGTGCATTCCTGTTTCAGTTCTAACAACTCCTCGTCAGTCAGTTCCTCAGGAACCACCTCCAGCAGCTGCTCAATGTCATCCTCGTCCACACCGTAAGGTTAAGGTTATTTGGCATATCAACCAGTGCCTTGTTGACTCTTGCAACCTCTTCATCCTTGGCAAATCCTTTGGAGTCACAGACTAACCTCTTGAGTGTCTTTTTCCAGATGCTGTTCATACACTCCTTGGTGACACCAGCCCAAGCATCTTGAGGTAGTCATAGATGTTGTAATCCTTCCAGAATTACATCAGTGTCTTCTCAGTGTCTTCTTCAGTTGCAGCAATAGTGAGGGCAAAGGTCCTTCTCAAGTCATATACCTTAAAAGCTGCTATAACCCCTTGATCCATTGGCTTGGTCAAAGTGGTGGTGTTTTAGAGAGAAAAATACCACTTTCATATTGGGATGAAGATCACCAATAAAAAGAGGATACCTGGGGGCATTTTAATAATAAGCAAAATCTTGAAAGGTATGTTAGTCTCCAAACAGGACTTCTCGTTTTCACTGGCATAGAAATTCAGGAGGGTATCCTCGAAGAGGACCTGCATCTTCCATGAGTTCTTATGGCTCCTGTAGACACAGGCAGTGTGCTTATTGATACGCTTGAAACCCTGGAGCTTTCACTGTGCTAATCACAAATAGTTTCCATTTGTAGCCTGCAACATTGCCCCCAAGCAAGACTGTTATCCTGGCCTTAAAAACCTGAAATCTTGGCATTGACTTGTCCTCTTTATGGATGAAAGTCATTCCAGACATCTGTTTCTAGAATAGGGAGCTTTCATCCATATTGAATATTTATTCTGGCAAGCAATCTTCCTCCACAATCAGTTTATCTAGCGTTTCCAAAAATTCTTCACTTGCATTCATACCAATACTCACAGACTCATGACACGCTTTCACATTAGACGTGAGTAAACAATTCTTGAATCATTCAAGCCCCTCAGAGCTAGCAGTGAATTTAACATCATAGTCAGGTCTAGCTTCTCCTTTTAACATCACAAACATTTTGCTTTGACTGTGATCATCATGGTGGTGGGAGGGTAATGCTTTTGTGTCTGGTCTTCAATCCAGGTCATTCAAGTTTCTCCATGTCTGAGGCCCCTTCTTGAATTTTTGTTAGTCTCATTGCCTTCAATGAAGCAGATCCTTTAATAGCTTCCTTCACTTTGTCCTTGTTCTTCAAGATCCTAGCTGTGGTGCAATGGGACATGCCTGACTGGTGAGCAATAACCATCGCTTATTTTCCACCTTCCTTAGTCCTTAGTCAATTTTAATTTTGTTTCCAGCTCAACTACTTGACATGGCCTCTTACTGGCAATGATAGCAGTAGCTTTTGTATGCCTAGGGGGGCCGTGATGAACAAAACATGAGATTAAATCAAGCACAAGAGAAACTGATGCAATCAAGAGATGCGTGAACACGAGATGCATGAGGCTGCTGCCGGTATAACATGGCATACTGTTTTATCGTAAACATCTTTTAATAAGCAGAAAGAGTATGCTCTAAAATAACAATAAAAGTATAGTATAGTAAATACATAAATCAATAACATAGCCATTTATTAAACTATCAATTATTAAGTACTGCACATAACTGTAGATGCTATGCTGTCCCATAACCGGCAGTGCGGTAGGTTTGTTTATATCTGCATCACCACAAACAAGTGAGTAACGCATGGCACTACATTGTTACATTAGCTACAGTGTTACTAGGCAATAGGAATTTTTCAGCTCTACGGTAATCTTATGGGATCACTGTCGTATATGCAGCCCATCGTGGACTGAAATGCACTTATGCGGTTCATGACGTTACAAGACAAGGAGCAGCAAGGATGGCCAGCAAACACCAGAAGCCGGGAAAAGGCAAGGAGGGCTTCGCCTGCAAAATCTTTGGAGGGAATTCAGCCCTGTGGATGCCTTCTTTTCAGCCATCTGGCCTCTTGAACTACGAGAGAACAAATTTCTGTTGTTTTAAGCTACTCAGTTTGTGGCACTTTGTTATGGCGGCCACAGGAAACTCATAAGGATGGCGTAGCTACAAGATGTAGAAAGACTGTCTGGGCCTCGTAGGATTGTGACAATACTAGTTAATGTCAGTGAACCAAACCACTCACTACTCTGCCCTGAAAGCTGCCATAGACCGTGTGTGACAAGGGCATGTGGCTGTGCT
The DNA here is from genome assembly GCF_041296235.1 of Equus asinus. Lineage (NCBI taxonomy): Eukaryota > Metazoa > Chordata > Mammalia > Perissodactyla > Equidae > Equus > Equus asinus. The sequence continues at coordinate 16,083,650 of NC_091809.1, forward strand.
GTAAGAAGATTGAACTGTAGACGTCGAAACTCAAAAATTTTGCTCCAAAGTAAGGAGTCATAGTGGCCTGGACTGGGAGAGGGATATGAGATAGGTTTCAGAGCTTGAGCCAACAGCATTTGCTGGCATGGCGGGGTGATGGGTGGGTGAAAGAAAGAGGGGGAGTCAAAGATGACCACAATGCTTGGGATTCAGGTGATCAGCACATACTCCCTGGGACCCCCAAGTATGAAAGGAATTTCCTTCACTGAAGCTCTAGGATTCCAGGGCTTGGGGGTTCAGCTGGTAGTAACTCCAGGGGGACCCCCCCCTCCAGTTCTCCTGGGCATGGTGGCATGATCCTAGGAATTTCCCCCAACCTTGTTTCTTACTATATGATACCTCCGCTGTGTTCTAAAGTCTAGTCCACCCACTGACCTCATCTCTGGGACCTTCCAGTCCCTATTCTTTCATGTTCCCCACTCCAGACATTTGATGGTTCTCTACAGTCTGTCTGGTGCCCCTTTCCCACTTCCATCTAGCCCAAAGTCATGCATGGTAAGAATCATTGCTAAGAGATTGGTTAAGTCTGTGGAATCTGGAGTCCCTCAGCGCCCCTGGATTTCAACCTTGGGAATGTCACATTTTAGTCTGAAGGTTTTGGGAAACTTACACCCTCCTCAGCTTGTAAGTTCAATGTTTCCATCTCTAAAATGGGCTGTGATGAGGATTAAAGAGAAGACATAGGCAAGGCCCTCAGCAAGTGCTCAATAAAGGTCAGCTCTCCATTTTGTTATTCCCCCCCCCCCCCCAGAAAATGCTTATTAAAAGAATGGGCAAAAGGCACAAGCAGATAATTCACAAAGAAGTTCAAGTGGCTTACAAACACAGTGAAATGATGTCAGCCTCTCCCTGAAACAAAATGCAAATTACATTCACCATTTGGCGGAAAAGGTTGAAAGATGGTTAAACCCAAAATAAACTTCAGCTAGATCGAAGATTTAAGTGTACCAAAAAAAAAAAAAAAAAATGAAAGCGTGAAAGTGCTGAAAGTATGGTAAATTTGTAAAAACTCATCTTGGTGAAGTGAGGACTTTGAAAGCATGTTAAAGAAACTAAGGAGACATAAAAGAGAATGTTGATATATTTCACATATAAACTAATAATTCCTCCTTTAAAAATACCATCAAGGGGCTGGCCCCGTGGCCGAATGGTTGGGTTCACACGCTTTGCTTCAGCAGCCCAGGGTTTCGCCGGTTGGGATCCTGGGCATGGACACGGCACCGCTCCTCAGGCCATGCTGAGGTGGCATCCCACATGCCACAACTAGAAGGACCCACAACTAAAAATATGCAACTATGTACCGGGGGACTTTGGGGAGAAAAATGAAAAAGAAAATCTTAAAAAAAAATACCATCAAGTTAAAAGGCACACACATGCATGTCAAACCAGAGCATCGAGACTGACTTCCAACGAGTGATTTCTTAAGATATAAATATCTTAGATGTTAAGCCATTAAGAAATGACTAATATCCTCTAGAAAACGAAACAAACATGAGCAGTCAGATTTTTAAGAGAAATTCAAATCCGTAAGAAAGAGAGTCTCATTGATAAAAGAATTTAGAAATTGAAAGCTCATGAAATAATCTAGCTCTGTCTTTTTCCCCTTTGATTTGCCGAGAGATCAAAGTGTTTGATGATTGACTGCAAGTGTGTGAGTGAGAAGCATCCAGGACACCAGGACGCTGGGGTTTGAAATGGATCCAACCTTTTGGAAGGAGAGTTTGGTGCGATCAATCAAGTTCCCCAAATGCACCTCCCCTTCTGCTCAGCACTTTAACCTCAAGGATTTCATGTCACAAGCACACTTGGAGATGTGACAAATGCAGATATACGGACATAAATTCAGTGTGGCGTGATTTGTAGTAACAGAGAAAAACGACCCAAAGACCCATTGATTTTTGACGGCTCAGCCTGGTGCTAGGAACTCGGCAGATGTCAGCTTTTCAAACCATCAGCAGAGCCCTAAGAAGCGAGGCAGGCTATGATTTCCATTTTCAACGGCAACAAGCTCAGAGAGGGAGACTAGCAGCTTAATGCACAAAGCTCAGAGCTCAGGGTGGGGATGAGCCGGTGACTGGAGGTGCATTTGCATTGTGTGCCTGGATTTCCCCCACTGCTCTGTGTTACTGAGCTGGGGAGCTTAGCAGGGCTCCATCGATCGATTGTTCTCCCCACTGTGCTGCTCTGTTAGGGGGTAGTGTGATATTTTTGAGGAAGTTCTGAAACCAGAACTCCCTCCCTTTTCATGCAAGAGGCTGCGGGGAGGGGACGTTGAGGGGCTCCCCTCCGCTTGCCAGCTAACTTTCCACCTCTCTCACTACTTCTCTTCTCGGAAGTCATGGGAGTCTGGGGCCCAGTGCAGGGGAAAGAGTTGAGGGGAGAGGCCCTGAGGGGTTGCATTCTGGACACAGGAAGTAAGGTCACTTGCCTCCTAAGGAAAACCTCAAGGCTTCCAGGCTGATTTGTGGCTGCCTTCTGCCTTTTCCATGGGGTGATGGGAACAGAGCTTGAAGGTGCCAATCCAAGCATCCTCTTTGTCCAACTCAGCTTGCCCTCCACTGTCCCTTTGCTCTGGATGCCCCCCAACTTGCCATAGGGCTATGCCCTTTGATGTTCTCCTTGCCAGAGTCCTAAACAGGAAGGAGACAAGGTCTCTTTGGCTTACAGCTCTCCACTTAACCACACGTCATCCCTCCCCCTTCTGGCATTTCAGCTGGGAGAAGGGGCATTGGGACATCTCTGTATTCACACATTTCCCCCTCTCCATCCCACAAGCCATGAGGACTGAGAAAGCTGGGATTTTCCCCATTTCTCCATGGTAAGAGCTTGTATGACCCGGAGGCTAAAAGCTCAGATTCTAAAGCCGGCCACTCTAGCAATGAGGTGAGTGAGGCACTCAGATGCAAAATTCAAAGGAGCACCCCAAAACTCCATGATCAAGAGAGGTAATATTCTAGTGTGATATTTTTAAAAATCAAAAACTGAAGGCAAAAAAACAATGTGCACCATCAACAAAATGTCAAAATGGTTTTTTCTTTTTGAGGAAGATTAGCCCTGAGCTAACTACTGCCAATCCTCCTCTTTTTGCTGAGGAAGACTGGCCCTGAGCTCACATCCGTGCCCATCTTCCTCTACTTTCTATGTGGGACGTCTGCCACAGCATGGCTTGCCAAGTGGTGCCATGTTCGTACCTGGGATCCCAACCAGCAAACCCCAGGCCACTGAAGTGGAACATGTGCACTTAACTGCTGCACCACCAGGCCGGCCCCTGGTGTTTTTTTTTTTTTTTTTAATGTTTTTGACAAATTTTTTTTCTAGTGATCAGACCTCAAGATTTACTCTTTTAGCAACTTTCAAATATATGATACAGTATTACTCACTATAGGCACCATGCTGTACATTCCATCCCCATGATTTATTTATTTTGGAACTGGAAGCTTGTACCTGTTGACTACCTTCACCCAAAATGAAGATTGGTTCTGATCCTTGTGTGGGGGGGTCAGAATTGGTCACCCCAAAATGTGTCTCTTTGGCTTGATTATTTCTAAGAACAAAAGACTCTGAAAAAAACTTTGACCGCCCCCTCAACCACCTAAAAGAACTTAAAATAGAAGGTCCTGTTCCAGGAAGGTGCTAATACCATAAGATAATTGTAATGTAAGGTAAAATGTGTCTCTCAGGTCACATTGTCTGTAGTTGGCCCATTTGCATTTCCATCTCCATGGAAATTGCCTTCCATCCCCTTGAAGTCCCAAACCACTCCTCCCAATATCCTCTGTTGTCTTTAGCTGAAGATGGTATTTGAGATGAGAGCCTCCACCACTTTGGCAAGTTGCTCAGTTTTCCTGAGTGTCTCCCATGTATACATGTTATCAAGTTTTGTTTGATTTTCTCCTGTTATTCTGTCTCATGTGAATTTAATTCATAGCCCAGCCAGAAGGACCCAGAGGGTAGAGGATATGTCTTTCTCCCCTACAGTTTGGCACTGAGGATGGGATAAAACTTCACTTGCTGGATGCTGCTCGCTCCTGGACGAATGCAGCTGAGAGATCCTGGACCCCTGACAAGAGCCGGCAGGAAGTAAGAATTCTTACCACGTCAGTCTCCCAGAATTCTGCCTGCAAAGGTCCAGTGTAAGTGAGAATGGTGAGTTTTTTTCCTTTTCTCAATTTAGATTAGCAGGAGAAAATGCTGGTGAAGCTAGCTTTTTAGACTCAGTGACTCTAGGTTGAGTACTCATTGGTTATTGATCTTTTCCCTCCCAGAGATGGTCACTATTTTTCCTTGTCTCTGTCTTTATGTCATTTGTCATAAAAGGGAAAAACCATAGGGCAAGATGCAGGCATCTCTATAAGCCTGTTGTCTGGATGGGTCCCACAGTCTGTGGGTTATGAGGATTTTTTTCTTTTGTCTTGCTCTATGACTTGAGAGCTTGGCTTTGTCACTTTTCTGGTTTCCACCAGATGGAGGATGCATGTCCTTGCACACATCTTGGTAGCCAGCCGAGTAGACTGAGGTTCTGGGAAATGCTATCTTTGTCCAGCTGTGTCAGCTCTCAGGGGAGTTTGTCATAAGGGGTCCCAATTGCTTTCAAAGGGGTCTTTGTCATCTCAACCTTTGTTCCTTGCTGTGTGATGATGACCTTTGCTTTCTTAGACTATTTTGGGGAGTGGAATTTCTGGATCTTTTCTGAGGACGCCTGTTGCATCCAAGAGGTATTGGTAGGAGTCACTTTTGTATGAGACCATCACTCTATGCATTAAGAGGTATTTGTATGAGAGGTATTGGTATGAGTCATAATCGGGCAGAGTCACCGTTAAGACCCCACTGGTCAATGTGGTCATTTAAATTGGAAAAACTTCTGAATTAGGAAGAAAAATTTGTGAGAGCTCTCATCATAATTTGTATTGGTTCCTAAGTAAAAGCCAAATTAAAAAGAAAATACATATAGAAAATAAATAATGTCTATCCTTAAGACTTTGACTCAGGTTACAATTGAATTGAGAAAATATAAAAGCGTAAGTGTTGATAAGATTATGAAGGTTGGAATGTTTGAGCTGATTTTATATAAAGAAGTTCTATCAACTTGGCCTGCACATGTTTTAAAATGTCTGACTGAGAATGATTCCTGTGTCTAATATTATAACACCAAGACCTATTGATAAAGTCCTAGTGAAAGATAGGACGGAATTCAGATGAAATTTTGTAGAAAAATTAATATATTTATGGACTTTTATGTGAAGTGATTGCATCTCTTTTTTCCTGGTTGTATTATAGATGGTATTGTGTCTCAATGAGGAATGTTTCCCCTGCCTGACTATAAGACTTTTAAAGGTGTGGTATATTGTCCTGAAAATTTTAGAGCATACAAATCTTTGATTCACCTTCTAAGTTAAAAATTTCCCTGATATAAAAAAGCAATTGGAAGGGTATAGCTGGTGGGGTGGGTCAGCCTCTTTATTTGTCATTCAGGCTGTAGTCCATTTCTTTGGGGAACTGGAAACCACTATTTCTGTCTTTCAAATCTCTGAAAGGCTGGAGGCATGGTTCTAGAAAGCAGTTCAAAGTTCATCTGTCTTTTGCCAACCCCTGTTCCTCCAAAAATGCTCCTGGATGTTAATTGAGACAAAAGATTGAGACATTAGAAACTGATAAGGCAAATATGCCCCAGAAACTCCATCTTGAAGAAAACTTGACTGCTTTCTCCGTGTCTTTGTGATGCAGATTTTCTGCTCCCATCTTCTCTAGGACCCAAGAGCCATTCTTTGAAATGTAAATGTTTCTCTGAAACTAGTGACTTTTGTATTGCGCCTGATTCATAAAAAAATTTAATGTCTCTGTGTTTACCTGTATATTGTGTGCATCCATATGTATGTTGTATATGTGTGATATTTTACCCCCAGAAGATATGGCCAAAATTAAGAGCTCTGTTTAATTGACTTAAAGTAAGTACTTACATGTTTTTAAACTTAACATGATATGAAATAATCCTTGGTGAATAAAAGCTTGTTTAAATTTGTTGGTTTGATTAAAATGGACACGTCCTGAGAGTTATCAGCATTGGGTACAATGCAGACATGCAGCCTGGGTTTACTGGTTAAAAAAAAGCTCATGTTATCCCTGTCACAAGTTTGTCAGCATAATAAATTAAAATGGTAGCTAATTTTGTCTAGTGTCTCATGAAGTTTTGGTGGGTAATCTAAACATAATCATTGGGGACAAATGATTTAGATGTAAATGAAATAAAAATTTAAACTTTTAGGAATAATTATATTTTATGACATGTATCTTAATAACTTCCAAAATCTCTTTAGTAATTTGAAACTTTGAGGCTTTGCTCAGTTAAATGATTAAAGATTCATTGATTTTTAAATTATTTCTACATTATTTCTAAAGAAGATAAAATATTAGACACTAATTATTAAATGTAGGTTTACCTACTTTTGGCTTCTTATCACAAAGAAACTAAAAGGTATTTGGGTTCAACATGTTTTATATTTTATTAAATGGTTATACTATAAAGTAACATATTTCTCCTTTTCAAAAAAGGTTGGCACTTGAGCTAACAACTGTTGCCAATCTTTTTTTTTTATTCTTCTCCCCAAAGCCCCAAGCACATAGTTGTCTATTCTAGTTGTGAGTGCCTCTGGTTGTGCTGTGTGGGATGCCACCTCAGTGTGGCCTGATGAGTGGTACCATATCCATGACCAAGATCCGAACCAGTGAAGCACTGGGCTGCTGAAGTGGAGCGTGTGAACTTAACCACTCCTCCATGGGGCCAGCTCCCACATACTTCTAAAAATTATAAAAAATATTTATAAACTTGCCAAGCCACAGAATGCTAATGTAAAAGGCAGTTCATAACTGCTTACCTCTTAGTTTTCACTTAGAAATTAAGATTTCTAAAGGTTAAAAATTCTAATATGTGATTAAAGCTACTAAAAATTAAGAAAACCATGTTTGTGTTCAAGAAAATTAAGATGTAAGATGTATGTTTTCAGTAGAGAAAGTACAAAGAATGGAAATATTTTTGTTTGGTTGGTTAAGAAAGATAAATTTGCCCTAAAGTACTAGGAGAAAACAAAAACAAAACAAAAGGCATGGGACAAATTCTGAATGTAAAAAGAAAGTTATAGAAGATTTATGAAAGAGAAATTCTGGAAAAAGTTTCATGCGTGGTCAAGTTGGCTAAAATTAAAATGAACTTTATAAATAAGTTTTGATATCAAAAGTAAGCTGGTACAAAATTAGAATTTGTTTTTTGGGGGCTGGCCCCGTGTCTGAGTGGTTAAGTTTGTGTGCTCTGCTTCAGTGGCCCAGGGTTTCACTGGTTTGGATCCTGGGTGTGGACATGGCACCGCTCATCAGGCCATGCTGAGACAGCGTCCCACGTGGCACAACCAGAAGGACCTACAACTAGAATATAGAACTATGTACTGGGGGGCTTTGAAGAGAGGAAGAAGAAGAAGAAGAAGAAGAAGGAAAAGAAGAAGAAAAGAAGATTGGCAACAGATGTTAGCTCAGGTGCCACTCTTTAAGAAAAGAATAAAAAATAAATTTGTTTATTTCCCCTCTCTTAAAAGGATACTTTTCTTGAAATTTTAGTCTTCTCTTGGTAAAGAGATTAAGAAAGTGTTTTGAGAAGTCTACCAGAAGGGTAGGGATTTTGGGTTTTATAAAAATAAATTTCCTATATTGTTTTGATTAAGTCTTTAATCACGGGTGCTGAGGTTTTTCTTACAGGTATTTAATTCTCTGCATTCACCTAAAATTCTTTAGCTGTCACCGTGGTTAAAGGGATAACTAAGCATTGTTTCACAGGGACCTATGATATTGTGTGGGTAAATGTTATTGACATAAGTGTTTAAAAACTTATATAACATTCCAAAAAAATTCTAATCTGTCTTGGTTGTCAGTCGTAATTCTAGTTATTATGTTAGTGTTGTGTGTCACGGAAATGACCAAGTTTCTTTGTCAATGTCATTTTTAAGTCTTTTGTCATTTATAGGTAGTTTTGTTTAACTCTACTTTTACAAATATTTTCGACTTTAGAGATTCATGGAAAGTACTCCGACACTTACTCTAAAAAGCTGTTTTCTGACAGACTTTCAGATTATAAAACTGAACTGGGTAAGAAATCACAGAACTCTAACGGAGAAACTGATGACCCCATAAAACTGCTAACAGAAGATTAAGATCAAAACTCGATTACACAGGACTGAATGAACTGATGAAGATGATTATAAATTTTTATGGCATTTCTTGGAAACATTGCTGATTTTTAAAAATGTTTTTTTCCGATTTAAGGAAAACTTTTTCTCTTTTCTCTTAAGCTAACTATGACTTATAAAAATTTGGTATATTATACCTTTGTAAGCAAAATAGAAACACTTATCTTTTCCTCCCTACTCAATCCCTCCAGAATTTGGAAACTTTTAGTGAGTAAGTATTGTTATTTCATGGAAATATAGTTATTTTCATAAGTTCAATAAGAATCTAGTCTCCTTTTAACAGGACACAATTGGAAACATTGGTTATATTACCAAAGCTTTGACTGGAATGTCATATTTGAGAGAAATAGGTATAGACTCAGATATGATCAGACAGCTTTTGAGAAACAAAGAGTGGACTTTCCGGAATAAAGCCACTTGGAAATATTGGCCTGGTACTTTGTTTCCTAGCAACCTTACCAGTTAAGTAAGGAAGGTCACTTATCTGGGAGGTGCCTGGAACCTCAAAATATTTTGGGGACCTCAAGAAGAGAAAATTTCACTGAAATCTGTAGGTATTACAGGCTTTGTATGATAAGTTCTTTGCTTTCCTGGCCTCAAGAGGCCTTTAAACTTCAATCTGAGATTCCTTATAAAAAGTTCCAGCAAAGCAGGTTTAAAAAAAGCCTATGTGATCAATTACTATTCTTGCTGTACTTATGTAAATAATTGGGCCAAATTTATTGAAGCTAAACTTCATTTTACAAACCAGCTAGTCTTAATTTGTCTATCTTTAGTAAAAATGAGGGTGAGTTTTGAGAGAAAAGTTATGTTTCAGTAGAAACCATTATACACATTTGTGGATATTAGATCCCAGGTTTGTTTAATTGTCTTTGAGGTTTTTGTTTTCTACCTGTAAACTGGACTGGATCCTGAATTCTCCCAGTCTCCTAAAATATCTGGCTACAAATCTCCAAACTAACATTTTCAATTTTTTCCATCATTTTTATTTGAAATCATTGAGAACTGAAACCACTCTTGTTCCTGAAGCCTTGAAGACTGAACCTGGGTAACTTGATATAAACTCTGTAAAGATCACCTTGATAACATGCCTGTTGCTATGTAAGCCCCTCAAAAGGATACTTGAATATCCAATGACATCATCAGAACATTTTAAGCTGCAAAAATGCTTTGACACTGACATCTTCTTGACTGGCTGTCCTCTGAGCTCAGAAACTGGTTTATAATTTTCTCCAACCGTTAACCTTGTTTTTCTTTTCACTTTCATAGAAATAGTAAAAATACCTGATTGCTTGCTTCCACAGTATAGATCTAGCTTTGAGAGCCCACCTGCATCATCGCCTCCTGAAATGAATTTAACTGGACTGATCAATAGGTCAGTGAGATGAAACAATCTACCACTCAGCTTTTGGACTGTGAAACACCTTAAAGTTTCAAAGAACTGGGAAATTTCTTAAAGTTTCAAAAGTGGGGTTGTGGGGGATCAGAACTGATCACCCAAAAACATCTCTTTGGCTTGACTAATTTTAAGAGGAAAAGGCTCCGGAAAAAACTTTGACTTCCCCGACCAACTGCCTAAAAGAATTATCTTACCGTTCCAGGAAAACTGTGAAGTAATGTATAACGTGTCTCTCAGGTCACATTGTCTGTAGTTGGCCCATTTGCATTTCCATCTCCATGGAAATTGTTGCTGTCCCCTCTGAAATCCGAAAGCACTACCCCCACCATCCTCCTTTGTCTTTAGCTGAAGATAGTATTTGAGACAAGAACCTCCACCATTTTGGCAAATTGCTCAGTTTTCCTGAGCGTCTCCCATCTATAAGTGTTATAAAGCTTTGTTTGATTTTCTCCTGTTAATCTGTCTCATGCCAATTTAATTTGTAGCCCAGGCAGAAGGACTCAGAGGGTAGAGAGTATGTCTTCGTCCCCTACACCCTGCACTTGCTTGACTCACTTCACTTTCCTTATCCTAATTCTGAACCCGAAGCCTACGTTTGAATTCTGGCTCCCTCACTTCCCAGCTGTGTGCCCTTGGGTAAGTTACTTAACCTCTCTGTGCTTCAGTTCCCTGGAGGTAATAATGCTACCTACCCCATAGACTTGCTACAAGGATGAAATGAGTTAATATTCATAAAGTATTTAGCTTGGGGCCAGTATGTCATAAGGAACTGGTGGTGGCCATTATTATCATGACTACTACTACTTCTGTTTTTATTAATTATCACTATCATAACCTCAGCTCTATTGATCACATACAATAACCTTAACCATAAATCTTTCAGATCAGAATGTCAACACATAATTAGCATTTAAAGAACTCACAAAATACTTCTCTTTTCTGTGCCAAACTTAGCTTTCATGACTACTGCTTTGATAGCCGCTAAAAAAATCTCTAATTTCATCACCAAAGCTGACATTTCCTCCTTCTCCTGAAGCCTGCGTATTGATTACAGTAGGCTAGGCTAGGATATGCTGTCATAACAAACAGCCCTTGAATGTCTTTACACAATCGAAGTTTATTTTCTGCTCATGCTAAGTGCAGATCCGTAAGGGGTTCAGATCTGCGCATGGTGGGTTGAAATGTCACTATCATTCACTCTCCACTGGCCAAGGCGTGTCATGCTGCCCTGCCTATCTTCTGAGGATGCGAGAGAGTGGCGTGCTTCCATGAGCCTGGAGAAAGGGATGCTGAAAATATTAGGTGGAAAATTCTCATCACTACCAGAGCCCAACCATCAGGTCACCAAAACTCAGCTCATTCTCTCAAAACCTGTGGACAGTTAGCCACTGATGACGAGGTAGCTAGTCACTGAAGTCTTTTTGGCAGTTATTAGTTGTAGTTTTTAGTTGTTCACTTGTTGATTGTTAGCTGCACTGCTTGTGTTTTAAAAGTCACCTGGATAGGCAACATATTCTCTGACTCCTCCCAGGTTCCTCGTAGAGAATGCCTCTCTCATGCTTGGGTCACCATGGTAACGGTGCTTGAGTTGTTTTTCAGGAACTACAAGTCAACCCCTTGTCCAGTTCAGGCGAGTCAAGATCACTAACTCACCAGCTGGGCCTGCGTGGGCATCTAGTAGGTGACCTACGGAAGTCAAGGAGCCTAAATCTCCACCCCACGGTCATGCTAACACTGTCCTTTTGTGAACATTTATCCTATAAAAAGTCATGACTCCTGGGTCTGCTTGGGCACGTCATCAATGACCTCACTCCTCCTTACCTCCAATCATCAACTCCCACATTTCAGACCCCACCTTGGCTCTCTATTCCACAAATATTCCTAATCCCCATTTTCAGAGAGGTCGATTTGAGATCTGTTGTCTTGTCTCCTCGATTGGCTACATTGTGAATAAACCTTTTCTCTGTTGCAAACTTGGTCTCAGTGATTGGCACATTGTGCGGTGGGCAAAACAAATCTGGTTCTGTAACATTTCTTCCTGCTTGCAAAATACAGTCATGGCTCCCTGGGAGAGAGAACACCAAAGTCCAATCTGTTACAGTACCGAGCTGTAAATTTGGGGTATCTGAGGAATGCACAACAGCCTCTCCATTAGGATTGATGTGTGGATTACTGCCAAGAATTTATCTTCTCAGGCACATCTTTTCTTTATTGACTCATAGAAAAAGTCATTATTTGACTATTTTTTGACAGGAACACAATCTGAAAATACTGCCAGTAGAGTCAATTTTGAAATAGCTATGCTGTGATGTGATCTCTCACATACATAATTTGTTCTAAGGCTTTCCGCTTCAAATTTCCAGCAATTTTTGTTTTTAAATTGCCACTGATATTTATCGATAAAGATAATTTTTTTTTTTTCCTGAGGAAGATTCACCCTGAGCTAACCTCTGTTGCCAATCAAGCTTCCTCTGTTTTGTATGTGGGTCACCACCACGCATGGACACAGATGAGTGGTGTGGGTCCATGGCTGGAAACCAAACCTGGGCCACTGAAGCAGAGCACACTGAACTTAACCACTAGGCCACTGGGGCTCACCCACGTTTTTGTCTGAGGTTGCATTTTCACCATGGGAAGAAAAATATTTCCCTGATGGTTTGTAGTTTTCCGACTACAGTAACATAGTTTGTAGTTTTTTACCGTGAAACCTCATAGGGGCTTCTGTATATTTGTCATTGTTTCATTAAATGTTAGAAGCGCTGGACTGAAAATCACATGACATAGAGTTTCATTTTTCTATTGTGGGTGCTTAGTTTCAAACTTTATTTCTAATTATGACGGATTCATATCATTTCTAGCTAAAACACCAAGACAAAAATACATAGCAAGATTCATTGTAACAGTAATAGTTTTCACAATTTCAATTTTTTTAGGTTGTCATTTTTTTTTTACGTTTTATTATTTTACTGAGGTCACATTAGTTTATAACAAGCTTTTTGAAAACTTTATAGATCATATATTTACTGAATTCCTGGGCAAGAAGTGTCATCTTCAGGTCCATCTCTTGAATTTTCAGCAACAACTAGAATTTTAAAAGCAATCCTTAGACCTGTCTATAAGGTACATATAAAAAAGACACAGTGAGCAATGGTGAGAAAACTTAAAGAGGTTAAGTACCTTGGAAAACATTAACAGTAGAGCTGAAATTCAAACCCGAGGTCTATTTTGACTCCAAAGTTCTTTTCTATCCTTTCTACAGTGCCGCTTCTTCTGGGGCCACGCCCAAGCTAACAGGTGACCTACATCTTGGAGGATGAGTGGAACAGAGATGTAACAAGGAAAAGCTTACCAGCCAAAATCTAAAAAGAAAAAAAAATAGACTAGTTTTTTAGAGCAGTTTTGAGTGGAAGGTACAGAGTCCTCACATACCCCCCCCATTCCATCCCTTACAGGTGCATAGCCCCCCTCCCTATCAACATCCTGCACCAGAGTGGTACATTTGTGACACTTGATGAGCTTACATTGATGCTCCAAGTCCATAGCTTCCATTAGGGTTCACTCTTAGTGTTGTATATTGTATGGGTTTTGACAGTATACAATAACAGGTATCTGCTATGAGTTGGAATCATACATAGCCTTTTCAGATTGAATTCTTTCACTGAGTTCTATGCATTTAAGGTTCCTCCATGTTTTTTCATGGCTTGCTAGCTCATTTGTTTTTCATGCTGAGTAATATTCCATGGTCTGGAAGTACCACAGTTTGTTTATCCATTCACCTACTGAAGGGCATCTTGGTTGCTTCCAAGTTTTGGCAACGGTGAATACAGCAGCTGCAAACATCTGTGTGAAGGTTTCTGCTTGGACGTACGTTTTCAACTTCTTTGAGTAAATATCAAGGTGAGTGATTGCCAGGTTGTATGTTTAGTTTTGTAAGAAAGCACCAAACCATCTTCTGAAGTAATCCCAAGCTTCTTTGCATGGTACCTGGGTCCTAAGGAGGCAAAAATGGAAGCTGCCAGTCATCCTAGGACCTACGCCTGGAATTGGTGCTGGGTCACTTCCACTTCCATTTAGTCAAAGAAAATCAAAAGATCAACCCAGATTCAAGGAGATGGTAAGTAGACACCTATGTCCTGATGGGATATAGTGTATATGTGATATATGTATACAAAGACGGGGGGAATGGCCGGGGGTCATTTCTTCAGGCGGTCTACCAGAAAGCTGAAACTAAAACCTGAGGAATAGAAGCTGATGTGTTTTTTTTTTAAAAAAAACAATTGTATTTTTACAGTTTTATCGAGGTATGATTGACAAACAAAAATTGTAAACATTTAGGTTGTATAATATGATTTTTTAGGTGGTATCCAACCTCTCATTCAGTGTTCTGTATCTGTGAAAAGCTGGACCCCCGAATCAGAAGTTTTCCTGAAGACTCTGGACAGGTGATTACACCCATTTACATGCCATCTCTGTGACCAAGACGGCCTAAGAAGGAAAGCTGTGACTTTGGAGGATTATTGTCTTGTGTTGAAGATCATTTTCAGTGTCGAGGAAGTGGAAAGTTGACTAATGGTGGTTACTTTTGTTGAGAAAACTTAGTACTTTCCACACAGAATAACACTTGGAGATGGGTGTTGGCTGACATGGTTTAGCTGCTCCATAAACCAGACCCAGAGTCCGTATTTTCAATTTTGTTGTCATCCATGTGAAGGTTTATTTTTAATCGAGATATAATTTATACACAATACAATTCACCCATTTTAAGGGTACAGTGTGATGAGTTTTCTCAAATGTGTAAGGTCACGTAATTCCACCACAACCCCATCAGGAGTGTACAAGAGTTCCAGTTGCTCCACGTTCTCAACAATACTTGCTACAGTCAGTCATTTTGGTTTTAGCCATTCTAGTGGTAATTTATTGTCATTTTAATGTGCACTTCCATGTTGACTAGTGATATGGAGCATCTTTTCATGTCTTCATTTGCCATCAGTATATCTTCTTTTGGAACATATCTATCCAATTTTTGTGTGTATGTGTGTGAGGAAGATTGGCCCTGAGCTAACCTCTGTTGCCAATCTTCCTCTTTTTGCTTGAGGAAGATTGTTGCTGAGCTCACATCTGTGCCAATCTTCCTCTACTTTATGTGGGATGCCTCCACAGTGTGGCTTGAAGAATGGTGTTAGGTCTGCAGCTGGGATCTCAACCCACAAATGCTGGGCCACGGAGCAGAGTGCATGGAATTAACCACTAAGCCAATGGGCTGGCCAGCTATCTAATTTTTTGACAATTTTCTTTTCACTGGGGTTTTGTCTCCTAATTGTTAAGTTGTAAGAATTTTCTATATATTCTGGGTACAAATCCCTTTCTAGATGCACGATATAAATTATGTAAATATTTCCTCCCTCTCTGTGATTGCTTTTCCATTTTCTTAATTGTGTGTTTAGAAGAGAAAATGCTTTTCATTTTTTTTAAAGTTCCTTTGGTCACTCTTTTGTGGTTCATGCTTTTAGCATGCTTGTTAAGAAGTCTTTATTTAATCTCTCATTTGTTTACCTATTCTTGGGGATCATTGTCCTGTGCTAGCTGTCATTTAATGTTTTAAAATAATCTTTTCATATATTTTGGACAGTTTTTTAGTTGTTTAAAGGAGGGTAAATCTGATCTGTGTTACTCTATCATGGCCAGAAGCAAAATACCTACTTTTAGTCCAAAAAAACTCCAACTTTTTATTCCATTTCATCCTCTATCTTTATGTTTAAAGTGCATTTGAAGTGTCTTGTAGACAGCAGATAGTTGGATTTTGGTTTTTCAATCCGTTAGTAAAACCTCTGCCTTTTAACTGGAGTATTTAGTCCACTTTCATTTAATGCAATTATTGGTTTGGTAAAGTTTGGCTGTACCATTTTTTAAAAAACTTGTTGGCTAGCCTCTATTTTCATGTTCTTCTGTTGTTCTTTTCCTGATTTGTTTGGAGCATTTGAATATTTTTTAAAACTCCATTTTAATTTTTCTATTTCCTTTTTAACCATACTCCTTCGGACATTATTTTTTAGCCCACTTACTATTATCATTGTACCACGTCAATGTAGAAATCTTGCAACTGTATAGGTCCATATCCTACCTTCTCCTTTATGCTATAATTGTTATACGTATTGCATCTACAAACCTTATAACCCTCACAAACAGTGTTGTAATTTTTACTTGAAACAATCACATGTATTTTAAAGAAGATAAGAGGGAAAATATTTCAAAAGTATCTTGTATTTACCCAGTTATTTACCACTTCCAGTGTGTTGTATTCCTTTCTGAGGATTTGACTTTCCGCCTGGTTCTATTTCCAGGGTGACAATTTCTCTTAGTTTGCTTTTTTTTTTAACTAATTTTTTTTAAGATTTTAATTTTTTTCCTTTTTCTCCCCAAAGCCCCCCAGTACATAGTTGTATATTCTTCGTTGTGGGTCCTTCTAGTTGTGGCATGTGGGACGTTGCCTCAGCGTGGTTTGATGAGCAGTGCCATGTCCGCGCCCAGGATTCGAACCAACAAAACACTGGGCCGCCTGCAGCGGAGCGCGCGAACTTAACTACTCGACCACGGGGCCAGCCCCTCTCTTAGTTTGCTTTTATATGAAAATGTTTTTATTTTGCCTTCCTTCTTGCTGGACATAGGATTCTTGGTTAGCTGAATTCTTTTTCCTTCAGCACTCAGATGCTGTTCTACTCTCTCTGACCTCCATAGTTTCTGACTAGAAGTCAGCTGTTAACAAATTATTATTCTTCTGTATGAAATGTGTCATTTTTCTCTTGCTGCTTTCAAGATTTGCTTTTTATCTCTGGCTTTTACAAAAGTTTGATTATAATTTGCCTTGGCATGGCCTTCTTTGTTGTTAATCCTGCTTGGTGTTTGTTGATCACCTGGAATCTATAAATTTATGTCACCCAGCAACTTGGAAAAAATGATTTCTTCAAGTGTTTTTTTCTGCCCCAATTTCTCTCTCTTCTCCTTCTGTGACTCCAATTAAATGTATGTTGTATCTATATTATCTAACAGGCCCCTGACACTGCTCAAACTTCTCAAACTTTTTCTTTTTGTATTGATCTCTTCTTCAAGTTCACTTTAAACCTTTCTCTGTCATCTGTCGTTTGTTTTTAAGTCCATCCAGTGTATTTTATATTTCACACATTGTATTTTTCACCTCCAGGCTTTACTCTTGATTTAAAAAATATTTTCTATTATATGGATGAGATTTTGTATCTTTTGATTCATTGTGAATCATTGATTCATTTGATATATATGTCCATCTATCTATCTATCTATCTATCTATCTATCTATCTATCTATCTATCTATCTATCCATCCATCCATCCACCCATCTATCCATCTATCCATCCATCCATCTTTCTATCCATCTATCTATCTATCTATCTATCTATCTATCTATCTATCTGTCTGTCTGTCTATCCATCCATCCATCTATCTATCTGTCTATGTATCTATGTATCTATGTATCCACCCATCCATCCATCCATCCATCCATCCATCTATCTATCCATCTATCTATCTATCGTATGCACATCTTCATTGAAGAAATTTGTGATAACTTCTTTAAAATCCTTGCCTGCTACTTTCAATATCTCATCTTTGGTCTCTGCTGACTCTCTTTGCTCTTGAAAATGCATTCACTTTTCTTGGTTCTTCATTTTTTGGATAATTTTCCTTGTATCTTGGACATTATAAATGTGAAGACCTGGATTCAGTTATTTTTCTCTGATGAGTGTTGCTTCTTTCATTTCAGCAGGGAACTATCTTAGTCAGACTTGAAATGAAAACTCTGTTTTTTGGGTGAGAGCTCCATTGTAATTTCAGATCTTTTGTCACTAACTGATTTGTTTTCGGTCTGATTCATTCATGTGTGATTCAGAGGTCGGATAGAGATATGGGTAGACAATTTGGAAGTTCTCTCCTCTTTTTCTCTTATGGGATTCCTCTCTCTCCAGTGACCGCATTGTTCTGGATTTAGTCTCCTGGCTTCCCAAGCCAGAAAGACTGCTGTTTTCCCACCAGTGCTTCTGCTGCCCCGTTTGAAGCATTGAATTTGCCTGACTTTTGACCAAAGCCATGAAATTGAGAATTTACTTTGTATATCTCCCTCCTCAAAGTATATAGTCCTCACCAAAATCTGCTTCCTTCTGTTTATTTTCCATTGTCTTCAAGTAGCTGATGTTTGTATTACATCTAGAGTTTATCATTGTTATCCAGAAAATGGTTTGTCTGGTATGATCAGAGTCATCCATTTCCAAAAGCAAAATGTTCAGATGGTTAATTAATATACTGTACTTTTCATTCCCATCCACACTGTATAGAGAAAGCTTTGAAGGTTGGAAACATCTGCAAAGTAAAAACACAACAAAATGAAATTACTTGTTAGTCTTCAACTATTATTGTTGAATTGTCTAGTTCTTTCATTTTTTTTTTAGTTTTTGCATATATATTTTGGTATTCTGTTATTAGGTGCATATATATTTATAATTGTTATATCTTTTTGTTGGTTTGACCCTTTTTTCATTATAAAATGTCCTTCTTTGTCTCTAGGAATACTTTTTATCTTATAGTCTATTTTGTATGATATTAGTGTGGCCCCTGCAGTTCTCCTTTGGTTACTCTTTGCATGGTATATCTTTTTTCATCCTTTTACTTCCAACCTCTTTGTGTCTTTGACTCTAAATTGAGTCTCTTGTAGAGAGTATGTAGTTGTGTCATTTCATTTTATTCATTATGCCAATCTCTGTCTTTTGATTGGAGTGTTTAATCTATTTACAGTTAATGTAATTACTGCTAAGGTAGGATTTAGGTCTGCCATTTTGTTATTATTTCTATACGTCATATCTTTCTTGTTCCTCTGTTTCTCAATTGTTGCCTTCTCTAGTGTTAAATATTTTAATCTTTATACCACATCTTTTAGAGTTATTTTCTTAGTGATTGCCCTTGGGATTACAATTAACATATTAACTTAAAACAATATAGTTCAGATTAATACCAACTTAATGTGAATAGTATATCAAAATCTTACTCTTCTATAACTCTGTTATAGAACAGAGTTCTATAACAAATTACATCTTTATACATTATAAGTCCATCCACACAGCTTTATAACTATTGCTTTATGCAGTTGTCTTTTAAATCATATAGGAGGAAAAGAGAGTTACAAACAACAACAAATATATATATATATACACTGTCTTTTATATTTAATTATTATTAACTTAGTGCTCTTTATTTCTTCATGTGGATTCAAGTTACCGTTGAGTGTCCTTTCATTTTAGTCTGAAATGACTCTTTTTAGCATTTCTTGTAGGGAAGTTCTGCTAGTGATGAACTCTATCAAGTTTTGTTTGTTTAAGAATGTCTTAATTTCTCCTGTTAAAATTACTGTGAGGATGATATGAATATTTTTCCAAAGAGCTGTACAGACTGACAACAGGCACATGAAAAGACGTTCAAAATCACTAATTATTAGGGAAGTGCATATCAAAAACTACAATGAGATACTACCTCCCACCCAACAGAATGGGTATTATAAAAAAGACAAGAAATAACAAGTGTTGGAGAGGATATGGAGAAAAGGGAATCCTTATACACTGCTGGTGGGAATGGAAACTCGTGCAGCCACTATGGAAAACAGTATGGAGATTTCTCAAAACATTAAAAATAGAAATACCATATGTTCCAGCTGTTCCACTTCTGGGTATTTATCCAAAGAACATGAAAACACATTTCAAAAAGATATATGCACCCCTATGTTCATTGCAGCAATATTCATAATACACGGAAGCAACTTAACCGCTCACCAATGGTTGAATGGATAAAGAAGATGTGGTGTATACACACACACACACACACAAGAATACTACTCAGCCATGAAAAGATGAAATCATGTCATTTGCCACAACAAGGATGGATCCTGTGGGTATTATGCTAAGCAAAATAAGTCAGATGGAGAAAGATAATTACTATATGGTTTCACTTATATGTGGAAGTAAACAAACACATAGATATAGAGAACATATTGGTGGTTACCAGAAGAGAAGGGGGTTGGGGGATGGTGAAAGGAGTAAAGGGGCACACAGTGTGGTGATGAATGGAAAGTAGACTTTTGGTGAAACAGTGTAGTCTATACAGAAGTCAAAATAAGATGATGTACACCTGAAATTTTTATAATGTTATAAAACTAATGTGAACTCAATAAAATAAAAAAAAAATTATTGTGATAAAATTCACATACTACAAAATTCACCATTTTAAAATGTACAATTTGATGGCTTTTAGTATGTTCACAAAGTTGTGAAACCATCACCACTATCCAATTCCAGAATATTTCTATCCCCATAAAAAGAAACCCCATACTCATTAGCTGTCATTCCCAATTTTAGCCTTCCTCTAATTCCTGCCAACCACTAGTTAGTGGTTTTTTGGTACGGATTTGCATATGCTTATGTCCTATATAAATAGAATCACAAAAATATGTGGTAGTTGTGACAACTCTGTATTAGCTTCCTTCATTTAGATGCCCAAAGGCTGTTAGAGGTTAAATTAGGGGTTTCTCAGGTCTTTCCTCAGCATGCACACAGCCCTGAGTGTGACCTCTTAGGTTCCCAGGAATATTCTGGGAAGGTTCAAATTCTTCATCTCATCCCCCAGCTTGTCTTTTTACATGTTTTGGTCTACCTCTTGCTTGCTCCAACTGTTCTCTCCTTCTCAGGCAGCTGCAATATTAAACAATTGTTACTGATTGTCTTTGATGTATCTCCTGGGAAAAAGGCTATTCAAAGCGAGTGAGGTCTGAATCAGGTCAAATAAAGACAAATCCTCTAAGACTGGATTCATAGGGAGCTGTCAAGCAGGTCAAATTGGGACAATTCTTTGGGAATGCAGCTTTGTAGAGATCTTCACACCTGTTCTGCTCTCTTCAATGGCTGCTAGGCGGCTGATTTTCACAGCAATTGTCATGGTGAGGCTTTTGGTTTTCAAGGCTACTGTAAATCTGGAAAGAGGGGTATGGAAGTAGCACAAGTCAAAACACCACAAATCTCATTAGTTTTACTGAGATTCCACCACTTTTTTTGAATAAATACTTTGAGGGTTGTTGCATGTTTTTGCTTAATTTCCAGTGTTCTGAAAAAAGTTGATTTTCATAATTTTGCCAATGTTCTTGTTGTTTTTATGGAGAAGTGGATTTTTGGATGTAACTACTCCACTATTACAGAGTGCTTTTCTTGAGATTACTATTTTAAACAAAAATATGGCTACTCTTCTAGAAAGCTGAGCCACTTCTCTATTCTAGGGGGCAACAACAGAATCAATCTTTGAAGGGTGACTCCTCCTCTGTCTGGGAAAACATTTTAATGCATACTTAGCTTCTATAAAAGGAATCAGTCTAGAGGGAGAATGCAAAATGCTGGCTCATGGAAGGGAGGGACTCTGGGCCATTTTTACCCAGAACAGTTTTGACACCAAAAGTGTAGTTTTTTTCTCACATTGACCAATTGTCTAACTCTCCAGACACCAACTGAATGTCCCACAGTTCAATTCAAATCTGACACTACCCAGAATTAGTGCAGATCCCACAGGGGTCTCAGTCCCACAAGACTGACCCCACTCCACACATCAATCACAAGATCTGGACCTCCTGTACTTCTGACCGATCCCCTATAGGTCAGGGGTTCATATGATCCCCTCAGTAATCTGCTAGAAAAGCTCACAGGACTCATAAAATACTTTTCTTGCTATTACCAGTTTATTATGATGGATGCAACTTGAGGAAGAGCCAAAGGGAAGAGATGCATAGGGCAAGGTGCAAGGGAAGGTGGGTGGAGCAGCCATGCTCGCTCCAGGCGCACCACCCTCCCAGCACCTGGTTGCATTCACTAACCTGGAAGTTCTCTGAACTTTTTCATTTAGGGGTTCTTATGGAGATTTCTTTAAATAGGTGTGGCTGAGTAAATCATTGACCGTTAGTGATTAGCTCAATCTCCACCCCCTCTCCCACCCCTGTAGGTTCAGTTTAGGGAGGAGTGAAAGTTTTAACCCTGTAATCACGTGTTGGTTCCTCTGAGAACCAGACCCCATCCTGAAGCTATCTAGGGGCCCACAAGAGTCACTTCATTAGCATAAATTGAGGTATGTTTGAAGGGGGTTTTTATGAATCACAAAAGACAGTCCTCTCACTCCTGTCATTCAGGAAATTCCAAGGGTTTTAGAAGCTCTTGTGCCGGGAACCAGGGCTAAAGACCAAATACGTATTTTTCATATCATAAAAAATATTTTATTGGAAAACAGTTTGGTATAATATTTTATTATATCACAATATCACAGGGACCTTTGATATTCTGTTTAGAATGGAGACCAGGAACCTGAAGATGGGAATGAGAGAACAGAACAAAGGAGGTTGGACCTGAATAGAGAAGGAGATACACAGTGTAAACTCTGGGCCAGGAAATAGAGAGTAAGTAAGGGACCCTCTGAGTCAAGGCATGCCTGATGGATCTTGTCTTAGTGGGTTTCAATGATTGCCTCCCCCTTAAAGTTATAGAATTATTGTTATAAACATTGTAAACAGCATTTGATGCGTCCCAAGAGGGAAAGAAGAAACAAGGCCAGGGAAGCTCATGGGCCTTAATATGTGTTCAGAGATAATGTCAGTTGCCAAAAAGTAGACCTCAAGTGGCCTGAGCTCTTTCTGGTGACCATGTTGATCATTAAGACTGTAGCTGAGCCACTGGTGGGGCTCAGACCCAGTGGAATTGTCTGTCCTACATTTCCAGATGTCACTGTTAAAATTCTCTTTTGATATAAAGATTCACTTTATTGAGATATAATCCACATACCATAAAATTCAGAATTCCATGGTTTTTAGTTTATGCACAGAGTTTAATTCACCATCTAATTTTAGAATACTTTCATCCCTCAAAAGAAACCACATATCCACTAGAAGTTACTCTTATTTTCCCGTGTCCCTTGTCCTTGACAACCACTGCTTTGTCTCTATGGGTTTACTATTCTGGACATTTCACACAAATGGAATCATGCAATATGTGGCCTTTTGTGTCTAGCTTCTTTCAATCAGCAAAATGCTTTCAAAGTCCATCCATGTTGTAGCACGAATCAGTACCCTATTTTTCTTGCCAAATATTATTCCATCATGTGGAAATACCACATTTTGTTTATCTGTTCATCAGTTGATGGACATTTGGGTTTTTCCACTTTTTGACTATTACGAGTAATGCTGCTATGAACACTGTGCTTCTGTGGGGACCCATGTTTGCACTTCTCTTAGCCATGCACCTAGGAGTGAAATTACTGTTTCAGTTGATAACTCTATTCTTAACATTTTGAGGAACTTCCAACCTGTTTTTCAAGTGGCTGCATCGTTATAGAATGCTACCAGCAATGTGTGGGGATTCCAATTTCTTTGCATCTTCACCATTTGTCAGTGTCTGTATTTTTTACTATAACTGTCCTAGGGTGTGTCTACCTTATTGTGGTTTTAAAGTGTATCCTATTATGGCTTTGATTTGCATTTCTCTAATTACTAATCGTGCTGAGCATCTTTCCATGTGCTCATTGGTCACTTGCATATCTTCTTGGAGAAATATCTACTTGAATTCCTTGCCCATTTAAAAATTGGATTATTTGTCTTTTAATTGTTGAATTATATTTTAAGAGTTCTTTATATATTCTGGGTACAAGTCCCTTATCAGGTATATGATTTGCAAAGATTTTCTCCTATCCTGTGGGCTGTCCTTTCACTTTCTTGATGGTGTCCTTTGAAGCACAAATGTGTGTGATTTTGATGAAGTCTAATTTATCTATTTCATTCTTTTGTTTTTCGTGCTTTTGGTGTCATGTATAAGAAACTGAAAAATTCACTTGCATTCTAAGCTTTTTCTCAGGATTAGTGTGGGTGGCCAGATCCACACTGAACTCCATGCCAGCACATCTCTTCCATCTGGAAGAGTGGGTCTATGAAAAAGAATTCTGGAGAAGTAATTGCTCCTGCCCAGGTGAACTGTGACCTCCGAAATTCTCTTGGCTCATCCCAAATCCTGGACTGCTCTCACGGATGCACAAATTTCATTTCAAGTCAGCTCTGTACTGATCTGTGGACAAGAAGCCACAACCATATCAGAATTGCCCCTAAACATGTGGAATCTGCCTCTACCAGAGTCACAGATACTAGTGAAGATGCTGAAAGCCTAGGAGACCTGTGTAAGCTGTCATTTAGAAGGGAAAAGGGAGTTACCTTGTGGCCTTGAAGACTAACCAAGGAAAGAACATAACAGTGAAACAAAGCACAGACAACTTCAAGGCTGCCATGATGTAGAATGCCACTGGCCCAGTCTGATCACAGATGCATAACTATCTTCATCTTGCTCACTGTTATAGTTGACTGTGGTCCATCAACCCTCACCTGGTCTACTTCCTTCAAGAATCTCTTAGAATGATGGTGACTGTGATGGGTTGAATTGCATCCTCCAAAAAAGATAGGTTCAAGTCCTAACCTCTGGTACTTGTGAATGTGACCTTATTTAGAAATAGGATCTTTGCAGATGTAATTAAGATGTAAGATAAGATGAAATCATTAGGATGGGATCTAAATCCAATCACTGGTGTCCTTATAAGAAGAGAATGTAACCATCATGAGTCTGCTGGAGCCAATTCGAACAGAAGCCATCTGTTATGAGTAGAGTGATTAAGAATTGTTTTTCAGAAAATTTGCAAAGTCATATAGCCAAATCACATGCAGAAGAAATCTTGACCTGAAATGACCATGGAACCACAGGACCAGGACATGACCAGCACTTGAAAGTCGGACTCTCATCAGAAGTGAGGGGTCTGTCATCCAGGAAGATCCAGAGAGAAAATCCCTTCCCCACCTTGCCATATATGGTTAGAACATGACCATAAATGGTTAGAACATGACCACAAATGGTTAGAACATGACCATAAATGTTTAGAACCTTGCCATAAATGCTTAAAGCCCACCAACAATAACCTGTTCCACCAGCACTTCCGTGTGCCAGCTCTTCTCCCTCACCTCTTTAATTTTGCCTCAAATCCTGAATTTGGAGACAGATCTGAGGGAACATGCCTCCTGTCTCCTTGCAGACGGACCTAGCAATAACATTGTTTTCTTTTCCCAAAAGCTGATGTTGTAATTAATTGGGTTTTTAATGTGCATTGGGTAGGAGAACCCCATTTTTGTGCAGGAACAAGAAGAGAAACAGACTGTGATGTTGTAGTTTATAGTGAGAAATATGTATTTGGTCTTCACCCTGTTGCTGGCATGGAACTCCAAAAACCCTTGGAATTTCCTAAGTGATGAGAGCCATAAAGAGGTCTTGTTATGTTAACGAGGTAAGTTTTGGAAAGCTCCTAGATAACTGAAGGATGGAGCTGGTTGCCAGGGGAACCAGCCATGTGATTAGAGGGTTGGAACTTTCAGCCCCACTCCCAGACCTTTGGGGAGGAAAGAGGCTGGAGGTTGAATCAATCACCAGTCGCCAATGATTCAATCAAATACATACACCTAGGTAATGAAACCTCCATAAAAACCCAAAAGGATAAGGTTCAGAGAGTTTCTGGGTTGGTGAACACATAGAGATTTGGGGAGAGTGCCATGCCTGGGGAAAGCATGGAAACTCTGCATTCCTTTCCTCATACCTTCCCCTATGCATCTCTTCCATCTGGCTGTTCCTGAGTTACATCCTTTTATAATAAGCCAGTAATCTAGTAAGTAAAATATTTCTCTGAGTTCTTTCAGCTGCTCTAGCAAATTAATTGAACCCAAGGAGGGGATTGTTGGAATCTCTGATCTATAGCTCATCAGTCAGAAGCACAGGGGACAACCTGGACTTGCCCTCAACCTGTGGGATCTGACGCTACCTCCAGGTAGATAGCGTCAGAATTGAGTTGAATTGTAGAACCCCCAGCTGATGTCAGAGAATTGCCTGGGGTCAACCCCCACCCCCCAACATCTGGCATCAGAAATGTGAGTGGGGTAGTAGTATGAGAGTAAAAGAGAAACATGAGAGGAAGACTAAGTTTTCTTAAACACAGACACACACATATGGAGAAGGCCAGAGACTGGAGTGATGCAGTCACGAGTCAAAGAACACCAAGGACTGCCACCTGAAGCTAGAGGAAACTGGAAAGATCCTCTCCTGCAGTCTTCACAGGGATCGTGATTCTGCCAACACTCTGATATTGGACTCCTGGCCTCCAGAACTCTGAGAGACTATATTTATGCTGTTTTAAGCCCCTGAATTTGTGATACTTTGTTATGGCAGTCCTAGGAAGCAATCAAATGAACCATGGTTGAAAAGGCATATCTATAGCTTAATCAGTATTTAGCTGTAAATGTATGTCCAAAGCCACAGGGTGGGATACAATGACATAATTATTCTCTCCATGATTGATGCAGGGTCGGTGAGCCGAGGAGTCGAAAGAAAGATTTCTTGGACTCTCAAGATCTGGCAGTAGTGCTCTTTTCTTTGGAGAATAGTGTGGAATAGCATGGGGACAGGACCCACGGGCAGGAGGAGGTGCTGCTGCCCCGGCTGCTGCAAACATGGGTGGAAAGTAAGGCTAATTTAAGGCATAGGTATGTGAGTTATCTCTTTACAAGACAAAGGAAAGAATATGTAAAAAGAGCTAAAAAATGGTATCAGTGCCGGTAGGGTTCTGGTTATTGGGTGGCCCTATAACTTTTAGATAAGAATCAAACCAGATTGAGTAAATGGCAGAAGTCACCGCTTAAATATTATCTTCTGCTAAAGACAAAGGAGGATGTTGGGGGGGGGGATGGTCAGTTACATGAGGTTGCCAGACAGTAAACAACTTAAGTTCTTGCCTTTGGCATTGATTAAGAGTTTCTAGAGATAAGGTCATCTCCCTTCTTCCTGGCACAGAGAGGAGGCATCTTTACAGATGGAGGTTTCCCTTACAAATGTAAATGTTTCCCAACAAAGGGCAAGCAAACTCCACTCCTCAGAGTTGCTTTTATTAAAGGTAACCAGCCCCCTTCTCATCTGCAGTTTTAAAAGTAACCAGCCTAAAATAATCCTCATCATGATCAGCAGAATTTCATGTTACACGTCTCAAAGTTAAAAGTTCCAGCTAATAAAGAGATCATTAATATTTTACTCTTTGGCTATAGCTTCACGACTCACTTTTCAATTCAGTGCATGCCACCCCTTTGTTTTTCCGAATGAATAGTGAGCCTCTGCCCCTCCCCCTAACATCTTTATTTCAATATTTTTCAAACGGAAGAAACTTTTGATTTGTGAGTATAAGGCTCTCCTCTCCTTATGGGTCCCAAAAGAAACCTGAAAAAGAATGTTGAGGAAGAATATTGAATTCTCTGGAATAAATAGCCTCTAGTTTTGGTTGGTAAAAAAAAGGGAGATCTGAGGTTCCCAGATCCCCACTGGGAGAGCAGCCTTCATTTCTTCCTGAAATGCGCTGTAGCTCTTTAAATTGCACATTCTGGCTTCAAAGTTTTGAGTCTGTGGTCTTTTTTTTCCCCCCTAAGAGCAGATAGAAATTCTGGACAACATATATAAAAATAATCTGTTTGGATTCATTGGAAGAACCACCAATGCTGGGTGTAAGTCACAGAGCCAAGATTTTGAGTGAGCGAATTTCAGAGGTTGGCAGCTGCTTCTCCTCATGGGTGTCAATCAATAAGATCTGGAAGGAGTGGCTCACAGGCTGAGGACACAACCTACTTATGAGGCTGGAAGCACAAAATTTGGAGTTAAGGTCTACTGAAGAGAGGCCACCCTGGTGAACACTCAAAGCATTTGATAGATTGAGAAAAAATTGGGACTAGGTCCATTCTCACAGAGATTGATGCCCAGTGTTGGATCAACTCAATCCTTGAGTGAATTAAAGAGATCTAGAAAGGCTAGTGGCTCCATCTTAGCTACCTAAAAGAAGCATTGACCTAAAACAAATGACTCGCCAGTTACTTTATCAGCAAAATGTGTTTATTTGGGAACAGCAAAGAACTGCCTTTGGGACACGTGGTCTATGGCAAACCACAGACAAGTCCAGAGAATTTGGGAGGGGCTGTTATAAACAAAGTATCCATTGGAGGAAACTTGGAGTTCCAAGTATAGTGGCTTTTCATTGGCTGAATTATGGCAGTCTATTATTGGTTGAGCTGTTGCTGGGCGAGGAAAAATTTCTTTCTTCCTTCTGTTGGGGTTGTAAAGTAGCATCACTTCCTGTCAGAGATGCGAGGTATGTCTTTGCCTTTTGGGGTCTGCAGTTTGCATCGAGTGGCACATGCATCACAGTTTTCTCTTCTGGCCTCCCGACTCCACTTTAAATGAAGTTTCTGTTTATTAATTTTCACAAGAAGGAAAGTTGATCCTCTCCGGAGATGGATGACAGTAATGTCAGGAGAAAGACAGTAATGTTAAGAGTTGAAGTGAGCTGGAGAGAGCTGAGCTACCAGGTGTCAGATTAGCTTATTAAGATCAGTCAAAATGAAAGTAGTAGTCAAGACTTGTCATTTACTGTGATTATGAGTATGAGCAAGAAGCTAAACTTCAGAAAACACCAGCATTCCACTGTTCCATCTTCCCCATAAACAGCATGCTGGTTGACAGTCAGCTGGAATGGCACAGATGTAGGGGTCATCTCATGACCAAGAGAAACCCCCCAAAAAGAGGCTTGTGCAGTTTTATGGACCTGAGGTCTCGGAGAAGGGAAGGGACCAAAGTAGAAAAATACTGATTACTGAGCCAGAGTGGAGAAGTGTCTTCGAGATTTTCCCCTGCCTCCTGATAAATGGAGAACTCTATTCTCAGGTCTCTTTATCAGGAGGCCTCCAATGGAGGCAACTGGGCTAGGAATGCAGCCACACATAAGAGTATGGCCTGCCAGGGGTCTCACGACTGCAACTCCCTTCAGAGCCTGCAACGCATTGGCTGTGCACCCAGTATGGTGGGCAACTTTCTCCCATAAGGCTATTGTTGCTCAGCTGTGTTTCTCTGAAAACTGTCCACACTGCTGTGTATAGCTGTGACTTGCTCCTTTGCATGCTACATAGGAGTAGATTCCTTCATGTGCATGGTGCTTTTGTTTCCTTCCAAGTTTTGTGCAAATCAAGAATAATCAAACCACTGCATCTTGACCAGAGACAGGTGACCTCCCCAAATAGCTGGTTTTATAAAGAATTTGTTAGTGTGAACAGTCATTGGCTGCTTCTCAAACCAGTGCTCCAACATAAGGAGGCAACCAAGGGGACCTCCAGGATGACAGGTCCTGTTAAAAAGAAACAACAGGCCCAAAATGGAGTCGCTTGTGCTCAGCCCCATCAAGACTTAATACTTAGCCTAATTGCAGTTTCAGCCTCTCCCAGGAGTGGAATTTTAAACCAATCAGTCTGAAATTTTGACCAATACTAGTGAGAGAATCTGCCTGATAAGACCCCCTGTCTTCTCCTAAGGGAAGATGACCTTTCCTGAAATAATCCACTCCTTTAACTTTGTCCCACCCTCTTTCTGCCTATAAAAATCTCCCATTTTGAAAAATTCCTTGAGGTCCTTTCTGCTTGTTAAGTGAGATGTTGCCTGATTCATGAGTTGCTGAATAAGGCCAATTAGATCTTTAAATTTACTTAGTTGAATTTCTTTCTTTCTTTTTTTTTTTTTTAGCAGAAGGCAGGTCATCATAAGATCAGACACAGGAGCAGAGTATGTCTCTCAATTCAGTTACGTAAGGAAGTGGTAATAAGGAGAGAAAACAGCCTTGGATGCATTTTTACCTAAAATTCTACCTACCATGAAGGCTTCTGATGCCAGATAATTGGAACTGGCGTCAAAGATGAAAAGGGAGCCAAATAACTCTAAGGATTAAAGACTGACAATTTGGATGAAACCAAAGCCCAGTGGAATTGATGGAGATGGTGGTGATGCTGACATTTTTTACACTATGAAAAGTCAACTACTGTAATTTCTCATCACTAGAGCAAGAGAAACACATGACAGGATAAAGCAACACTCCTCAACAAGTTTTCGGGGTTTTACTACCTAGTCTTATCTCCAACAGTATCACTGTAAGAGGTAAGAGATACTATTGAGTTTTCCGGAAAGCAACTTTTGCGAAAGTTCTTACCGAAAAGAAAAATATCTGAGGGAAAAACGATGTAACAGAAATAGAAGCAAAATGATGCTTCTTCCCTTTAAAACTAAGAAAGCCAATGTAAAAGTTTCTTTCAGTTTCAACCATGATGTTAGGGTACTGGTCTTCTTTCCACAGCCTTTGCCTAAGTTTAAAATCCTACCAAACTTTCTTAACTCTTAAGCATAAATAAAACAAACAATGGCACAAATATAAAATCTTGCCAGCTTAGTAAGTCCTAAATAGCTGAAGAACATGAAATGAACTGTGTTTGTACTGATGAATTTGTTAAGGGATGACAGTAGCTAAACTGTAATCCAAATATTAGAAAGAATCTTATTCTAAATGTTCTTCTCCTTATCTTGAAGTCTTGCTGGGGTTAAATTAACCAAGATGTTTGGAGAAGCACTGTGATGAAGCCTCCTCTGGCTAAGAGAAAGTGTGCAGGTACAGCATAGCAAGACATTTAACTAAACCAAATGGGCTTTATTCTTTCAAGCTGGACACGCAGCCAAAGGCAAATGAGCTGTCCCGTGAATCCGAAATGTTCACGAGAAAGGCACAGGCTGCACGCGGCTAAGCAGTAGCAATGAGGAAATCGGAGAGGCACAAGGTGGTTCCCAACGAGCACAAGTCGCAGAGCAGGAAGCTGATCCCAGGAACTGAGTAGTGGGCTGCTTTTCAGATCCTACTGTCGGCAGCCTTTAAAGGGTCAATTTCCAATAACATTAGCTATTTTGGTGCTAAATGGAAAATAACAGGGGACTGCTACCCACAGGAACCAACATACATCCAGTGGCAATTTAGTTGAAAGTTCCAATAAAAATAGCATATTTTTGTGACCAAGAGCTGTGAAATAGGCATATTTAAAATTCTTAGACCCTGTTTTTTCCAAAGCTGCAAAATGTTCTAAAATCAGTCAAAACGTAGAAAAGACGAAAAAAGCTTGGGAAAGGCGGCAATGGAAGGAGGAGGAGTGAAGCTGATGAGTCAAAACATCTACACAGAATGTGACACGCCAGGGAGTCTGCACCTGCCATATCATCCCGGCCCCGAGGGCTCAGGCCTGATGAGCGTCAAGCCGAGGACATGCAAAGACAGCACCTGTCCGCTCTAAGCCCGGCCCTGGGTAATGCCTCCTACACAAGCAGCATCTCTGTCAAAAGTTCTGTGTCTCTGCTCGAGTCACTGGCTACCTAACACCCTCCCCCTTTTTAAACAGAAGTAGAGAGCTGTACGATTTAGTGAAAAGACCAAAATCCAGATAGATTGGTAGGAAGGAAAATACCTTAGGGCTCGTCCCCAATGGGCAGCACTATAGCACAATCATTGCACGGTAAGGAAAACCAAGTCAACGTTTAGAAGGTCAGTCAGACAGCGTGGACCCCAATCCCGGGTCACAGCATATTCACACACAGCAAACTCATTCTGGATCTTATACTAATTCCAAAGAACAAATAAATTTAAGTAAGTAGTTCCAAAATACACTGGCTTATTTTAGAAAAAAACAATAAATGTTTTTGTTAGCTTACCCTGAACTAACCTTCAAATCAGAATTTTCACAACGACCATTGCATTTTAGAAGTTTTTGATTAAAAAACACTGGCTTACAGAACCTGGATGCTGACTAACAGAAAGAGTTAAATTTGAAAGCATGTTTCTCTCTAGTTTAAATAAGCATTGGGAATTTGAAAAATGGTATTTAGGTCCCTTGCTCAGGTGACAACTCTTGCAATTTCTGTCCTGAAAGCATACAGCTTTGTTTTTGTTCCCTTTCAGAATTCCCAGAGAAAAGTAGAGTCATAAAACCATCTGTCCTGTTGGAGACAAAATACTGGAGAGCAGAGGTGGAGGGCAATGTCTAATAGTAATCATA